>NW_016690217.1:4616228-4757842 GCF_001604755.1 Lepidothrix coronata
AACAGCAATGTCAACAGGAAATGTAGAAGGAAGCACAGAACTTGTCTTTACTCCAAACAGTACTTGTCTTTAGTGTGTAACATGCTTGCAGACCATTATACTGCAAAGTCTACATATGTGGTTTCTGGTCGGTCAGGACAGAGTAGTGCCAATACCTAAGTTCTGCTAAAATCACCGTTGATATATTGATAAGCATTATTCTCATGGTTCATATGTCAAAAATATTCATTTGATTGAATCTGATCACATCTAATCAGCCAATCTATCCTTTTAACTCTAATGACAGAATGTGACAAGTACATAGAGCTCCTGATACGCCATATTTAGACTCCTGACATGCCGCTTCAATAAGCTTAGGATGAAAACCTGTACTGTATATGAGATTGCAAGAGCTTTCAACCATACATACCTAAGGCCAGAATTGATGCACAGGCAAAGAAAGTTTGCAGTTGATATTGACCTTCTTTGCTGCTTAAGTATTCTACTTAATAAAGTCTTCTCACAGCTATACAGAAGTCCTGTACTGATGAATGATGTGTTATCTAATGCAAGCTAAAGCAGACTTATCTGCATAATACTAGTAGTATTTGCTTTAGTTTTATTGTTGTTTCGTGCCTCTTGCTGTCAGGAGAATTCTCAGCCTGTAAGCTTTTCCATGAACCTGCAACAATTTAATAATGAAGAAATATATTGAAGCGTGAATCAAATATTGGGAAAAACCCTACTACCTAATTCATTCCCAGAATTCCAAAATCAACTTACATAATTTAAACCAGACCTCTAATTCTTTCCATCTGCATTTTATTGTAATACAACATGGGAAAGGTAGTGATTGCTGCAAAGGAAAGCTAGATATGAAATACTAGGTATCTTAAATATCTTTTGAGCTGCTATTTGTGACGTGCATGCAGATAAGACACTTGCTAAACGGAAATTTCTTTTTGATGTGAAACTGAGATAACAACTTGAAAGACAAATTACTGATGTATAATTAAAAATGTCCACTCATTAGCATAAACAAACAGAACCTCTAATCATGAAGGTATAAAAGACCAAGAAATGCCATGATATGTGTTAGCGATCCTGCTATGCAATCTGATTTTACTGATTCTTTTTGTGCTTTATAGTCCATGTTGGCATAATCTGTGGAACAAAAAATCAGAGTAAGGGAAAAGGAAAGAAGTGGTTGCAGAATCTAAATTACATGGAAATTAACCACAAACGTGTAAATTGTCAATTTTCAATTATCTGAGCGGAAACGCACAGTCGATGTCACCTCACAGTATATGGACATCAGCCATCCGATACTTTGGGAAATTAGCAATAGCCATTTCAAAAGAACCTTACACCTAACCCTACTGGTCCACCATTTCTATTAGTTAGACAAAAAAGATGAAGTAATGAATTTGAAAGCAAGGAAAATTAAAAAAAAAAAATTGTCCTGAAATCTGTTAAGTAAAAGTTAATTTGGTGCAGTAAGTATTACTTGGATGAATTTTAAATCTACTTTTAAAAACCTGAGTTTAGTTTTGCTGAATGCTTGGTGATGTAATTAAACTCTTTTCAACCTGGTTCATAATCCTCAGCCTTCCTCTTCAGATATTTTCTGGTTCCAGATCACAGGCTGTTTCACGACCAAATTATGCTTTGATAACATAATTGATTTCTGTCTCATTTCTAAACAGATATAAAGGACAAGATCCCAAGCTGCAGCAAATGGGCACAGTTCAACTAAGTTCATTGAAGCTGAGCTAATCACGGTAGTGTCAGAACTGTTTTGGGCTTGTATATAATCTTTCTTCTTTTATTTCTCTTCCTTTGAGGAATCTAAGATGGTCTGATGATTGATACCAAACTGATCGTGTGGATTAATAACATGTGACTATGTTCAGTTTATTCATCCAGTTACCTTAAACAGATGTATGTGTTAAAGGAAACTTCCCTGTCTGACCACTCAGAAGCTACTCTAAGTTATGTTCCCACTACCCAAGACTGTCACAGCTGGGAAAGAAACCCTATCATGGTAGACAGCTCCAGTGAGCTGATGGGAGCCCCATTTGGCTTTCCCCAAACCCCACTCTCACACAGTCAGACCAAGTTTCCTGACCACTTTGACCCTCTGTTTTCCATAGCAGAGTCTCAGACCTCTGCATCATTACAATAATTTAATCATGGTGCCACAACAGCTTGAGCTGGTACCTCCAAGGAGGGACCCTAAACAAAGGAAATCATGGGGGTTTATATCCTCACAGTCCAAATGTGTGAAAATCTGGGGTCTTCCTGATGAGTCTCAGCTGCTGCTGTGTCTCTGAGTGTCCCTCACCTCACTGGCACACAGGTCCCTGTGCCCGTAGTTGTACAAGAGTCAGAACCAGCTCACAGTCTCTTGCCTGGGGCTCCTGCCACCCAGAGTTCAACCTGCAGCTTGCACTGCAGGTACGCACTGAGCTACCGACACCGAATGTATTCCTCAATGTGTTGGTTTAAAAGTTAACCAGCAGGGGAAATGAACTCAACTCAAAAGAGAGATTATAAATCAGAATAACAATTTAATAAAATAATACAATAAGTACAATTGTACAAACAAACAATTGGTCTTAACCCACAAAACCCAAATGTATAACCCAGCACCCTGGGGCATGAACAAAGTGGTGTTCCTTGGCCCCCCCCCGAGTCCAAAGTAAAGGGAGAGGGGAAAAACCTGCTGGTGGGAGAGCTGTTGCAGTCTGGTCAAAAGTGGTGATTGCAGTCCAGTTGAGGGTTCTGGTCTCAGTCTGGTTGAGAGCGGTGAGCTGCAGTCTTCCTCTGGATCCCACGAGTGGTAAAAAGGTTCCAAAACTCCAAGTTTATGTATTCTCCAGTTCAGACAGGAATGCTCAGTCCTTCCCTCAGAGCGGGGAATTCCATAAAATGGTATGAGGATGCTCAGTCCTTCCCTCAGAGCGGGGAATTCCATAAAAGGGTATGAGGACAGGAACATCTATAGGCCTCTACTGCTAACAATTTCTGGGAAATGGCATGGAAGGCTATAGAATACACAGTTTTGGGTTACACCCATACCATGATGAACTGGTCTCAGCTGTTCTAACTAGGACACTCAACTGCAAGGAACTAAATTATATTAGAAGTTGTGAAACAGGACACTTCCTCTGCCATTCTGACCAATGATAATTATGTTCCATTTTAACAATTTTCTTCATTTTGCAGGACATTTTAGAGCAGCTCCTTCTTCCACGTTTCCCACATCTTTCTGTGTTAATTTAAGGTCCTATCTGACAATTAATGCATTATTTTCAAAATTTTTCTTTAGCAGGAGCCAGGCTTCTAATAGCAGGGGCTATAAACTCTGCACTGACCTAAAAAGGCATAAGAAGACAGGGTATACTGTATTCATAATCCAGTGAATGTCACAGTGCTCTGGAGAATATTATAGGGGATGTTTCTATATCACTAAAACTTAAGACAGACAGACCACCCAATTCTTCTAAAGACAAGCTGTATTCCCTTCACTTAAATAGCAAGAATCCTTTTTGCATTGGAAATTGAAATTTAGTGTTGACTTCCACTGAAAGAAATAATTCCCTTGTGCTCAAAATTATTTGAAATTGTATTTCATGATTTCAATAACAGACTATTCATTTTCATTGAACTTCAAAAACGGAGAGTATTCTCTCCCTTTACTTAACATGCAGTAAAAAAAAATGCAAAACAGTGTGAGTTAGAAGATCACAACGTCAGTATGATTGCAACACTCACACTTTCCCTTATTCTCACACATCTCCTATACACATATATTTGCACTATGAGGAGACATGCTAACAAGCTCCATGCAACCATATGGTATTGCAGCCAAGTATTTGTTGCTTAGCACCAAAACTTTCGTGGAAGACCTAAAAAAACAGAACTGGGGAAAAGTATTGCAGAAGATTATTTACAAATATCTGGTTAGGTATTGTTTCAATATTTATGCAATATAATACAATCCTCAGATATTCTCATGAGAAATGGAAATGCTTAGAATCACGCAATAAATTTATTGCATTTTTAAAAAGCTTTGACAGAAGAGAAGGGGTTTGGGGTTACAAATGTGTTTGAGTCTACAAAACAAGGCACAAAATGTGGAGTCTGTGAGTAAAGCATGGTTATGCTTTAAATTATTTTTTAGTGTATTTCCATTTTTTCTACTGTAAAATACTTTCCCCACTCAGTAAACACTAATTTGATCTGACCCTCAGCCAGCAACTAAAGTACTGTGCAGACATTCACCCACTTTCCCCCAGATCCTGAGTGTAAGTAAAACAAATAGAAAAACATAGATTGAGATAAGAACAGCTTAAAAATTGAAAGCAAAATTTAACAAGAGTATCAATAATATTAATTATATTAATACTAATGATAATAATAAAAATAATAATAGGAAAAACAGAATGAAGAATAAAGGTCAGGAGAAACAAGTGATGCACAATACAGACACTGACCATCCACTCACCATCCCCAAGCAGTGCTCAGCTCCTCCCAGGCAGTTTGTACAAACTGCCCCCAGTTTGTATACTGGGCATGAGGTTCTGTGATCTGGAATATCCCTTTGGCCAATTCAGATCACCTGTCCCAACCATATTCCTTCCTAGTTTCTTGTGCAGTTCCTCACTGGCAGCATGGGAAACTAGAAAATTCTTGATTTAGGGTAAGTACTATTTAGCAACAGCCAAATATTGGTATGTTTTCAACACTATTTTCACACTGAGACCAAAACACAGCACTGGACCAGCTACTATGAAGAAAACAAACTCTGTCCCAGTTGATACCAGGATTCCAGGCTTTGATTTGAATCAGATTGTTTTATTAGGCATGTTTTGTAACTGCTAAAGTAAAGAAAGAAATAGAATTTTGGAAATTACCTTTTTGTGATAGTTTTGTCTACAGAGTAAAAACTACCAACTTGATTTATTATTTACCTCTGCTATGATCCTTTCTGCTCTAGAAGCTAATTTATATTGTTCTTCCCTATAAGAATGTTGAGAATTTTCCTCTTAGCTTATTTTCACACACATACTTTCACACACACACACATGCACACACACATTCTCTTGTTGTACATGGCAACAATTGATTGAAAGAATCATACAAATTTAACCCTGTAAACATCTAAATTACATTATATGAATCTTTGACTCTGTAGAGCATGAAAAATTGACTTAAATCACTTTAGTAACACTTCCTAAATATATTATATAATGCTTGTCTAGCTTATCTGTGCTCACAGCTTCACACAAAAGCATTCCTAAGTATTGTGAATACTGCTAAACTGTCTTAAAAGTGTAATTTAATGATAAAATGGTAATTTTTTTTCATTATTAATCATAGGTATTTATAACCAGTCTGTATATTCAGATAACTTCAATAAAATGTGCTTCAACACTTTATTACAGAAATGGATTGGGGAATATGTGAGAAACAGTGACAGCCATAAGACAGTAACAAATGTAAGTGAAATTCTATGAATGCCAGCCATGATGTCCCTGAAAAGCCTTAGAACTTGTGTATTGACATGTACAGACAACAAACTTTCTACATACCAAGCGTGAGGTCATATTTTTACAATTAATCAAATAACAAACTCAAAAGAAGTGGAGGGTGAGAGGGTGGGGTGTGGGATGTTGTTGTTTATATTGACATTAATCTGTCCCAGAAAAGGCATAACAATATTTTTATTACTGCCCAAGTGTTGAAGTGGTATTAAAAATTAGGATGTTTATCTAAGACTTCATTACATGACTTGGAAAACTGAAAGAAGCCAAACACTGTACTGCTTTATAGGGCCCTAGAATTACATCCCCAAAAAATTACTTCTTAAGGAATGAACATTTGACACAGAAAGTCAGAAAAACATGAGTACATATTAAAAAATAAAAACATGAAGAGGCATTTGTCACAGTCTCCAGTTTTCTACCCAATGTCCTGAAGGACTATACCCATGTCTGCAACATTACCACAGTCTTCAGAAAAAGTCTTTCTCTCAAAGTTCCTAAATATCATGGCAACACATGGGTTCTGTGCATCTGGCTTATTCCAAATGGCAGTTCAGGACACGTTTTCCCTCGCCTGACTTTAGCTATCAAGAGGTTAGTGGGCATAATCTAAATTAATTATCTACTTGCCATGTCACCTCTGTCTAAGACTTCTACCCTCAGACAGAATGAAATACTCTTGGAGATGACTCTTTTTCCCAGTCACCTCAGTAAGAGGACTAGTTTAGGCTACAAGGCCCAACTTACAAACAGCTTATTTTCACCCGCAGAAGGAACAAGACGCAAGTCTGCCTTGAGAACAACATAATGACATAACAGATGTTACTGTTTTATGTGACTTGTCATGTGAAGAACCCTAATGACTTCAACAACCATTTTCCCCCAGGGATGGAGGTGATGCGAGATGCAGGTACTGCCCTTGCCTGAACTTGGCTTTATCAACATTTTTCACTGATAAAGTACCTGCAGGATTCAGTTCAAGGACAGATAGGTAAATCACTATCCATTTCCCACTCAGTCTTTGATTTCTCCACTGAAACTACCTGTAAAAAGGCTCAATAATGCCAGTTGCAGAGGTGATCTCTGTTAATAACTCCTTGTCCACTGGAAGCTCAAATTATTTAGCTCTACTGGGTACAAGTGCTCAGGTGCTGGCAGTGTGGGGCTGCAGGGGTGGCCTGTGTGAGGAGAGGCTGGGGCTGCTCTCTCCCAGAAAGAGACATTTCCAGAGGGCTCCAACACACCCATCGCAGGGCACTGTGCCCTGCAGCCAAGGTGATGGCAGTTCTGACAAAGTGTATTTTTAAAAAAATACACCCTTGCACAGCAGAGTGTGAGAGAGGAATAAGGAAAAAAAAGGTGTGAGAAACAGACTTGCAGACATCAAGGCTGGAGAAGAAAGTGGGGGAGGAGGTGCTCCAGGTGTCAGAGCAGAGATTCCCCTGAAAGCCCATGGTGAAGATGGTGGTTAAGCAGATTGTCTCCCTAGACAGGAAGGCCTACACTGGAGCTGGCATCCATACTGCCTCTGTGGAGGATGCCACACAGGTGGAGATACCATGAAGAAAATTGCAGCCTGTGGAGAGCCCACACATGCTCCTGTCAGGAGCGGCGGCCCATAGAGAAGAGTGCTCACAGAACAGGTTTTATAGTGGGAACTGTAGCCCTTGGGGGATCCAGATTGGAGCAATCGATTTTTGAAAGACTGCACCACATGAAGGAGTTATGCTGGAGTAGTTCTTAAAGAACTGTATGCCATAGGAGCAACCCACACCTGAGTAGGTGAAAAGTATAAGGAAGGAGCATCAGAGAGGAACTGTTACAAACTGAAAGCAACCACCATTCTCCAGCCCCCTGCATTGCTCAGAGAGAGGAGGCTGAGGAGTATGAAGTGAAGAAGTGTTCAGCCTGGAAAGCAGAGTGGGGGCAACGGGGAAAGTATTTTAATTTTGTCTATGTTTCTTACCATCCTACTCTATTTTTAATTGGCAATAAAATAATTTTCAAGTCAAGTCTGCTTTGCCCAAGAGTAATGGTAACTGATCTCCCTGTCATTACCTTAATCCAGGAGCTTTTCCACCTTTCTTTCTCCCCCTGTCCCATTAAGGAGCTGGAGGAGAGAGAGTGGCTGGGTCCGGCACTCAGCCAAGGTCATTGCATCACATTAGGTCACTGACCATCTATTAGATGGCAATAAGCTAGAAACACTAATGACCTGTGACAGATTTTAACAAATTACATACTTTTGTGTTATCTCTTTATTTATGAATATAGAGAGTGAATGACCGTAGGAAAAGCAAGTACAATTAGAGCAAAGGATGGCTGGCATCTTTCCTAGTATAAAGGGTGATTCAAAAGCCTTCCTGGTCTTTGTTGTACATCCCCTTGAAAATGTAAAGCTAAGAATTTGTCAGTTAGAGAAAATTCAGCTACCATTGGTCAGAGAAAACCAGTGGGTTTGGGTTTTTACCCAAATTGTCTGACAAAAAAAACATATTCAGCAGCAAAACATCCATTTCATGTTCAGGGGCAGCAAAACAGAAATTTCCAAGTATTTATATATTTTAAATGTGACTAATGCTATAAAAAATCTTTTTTCTTAATTTCCTCAATATTTTGACTGCTGTGATGACAACATATCCTGACCAAAAGTTAGTTGCCTCACATAACACTACCTCATACATATGCTAAATAAAGTCTCTGAAGATTTCAAATGTGGAGCTAATTTTTTCTCATAAACTATAAGCACAATTAAGGACTTTTTCCATGTAAGAGAACTGCATCTGCCCTGCCACTAGAGATGACAACATGATGCGGACTGAAATCCACTGATATGCTGTTCTAATCAGAGTTACTCAGCAGCAAGACAGTGACACTGAGAGTAAACTGCACAAGATCTTTCCTGTATTCGCTCAAGTCAGTTTTGGCTGAGAAGCCCTGGGAAAACGAGATCTGATATTTTTTGCTGTAAATATATACACATGCACATGGTTCAGAGGAAATCCACATAAGATCTAGTTTTTTCCACTTCTGTTGCACCATATATGCAACCTTTCTTGAAGTATACATAAGCAGAGTTCTGTAAGCACTTCCCTTTCTTGGGTTGCTGTTTGATTAAATGGAGCAAGTTTTTTTATAATTTTGAGTTTTCTCACATCTTCAGATACTATAGTACTGTGGTAATAATGTGATACTTAAATAAGAGTTGTTCAGTTAGAACAGGGTTGCAACTCCATTCCTGCAGCAATGACAAAGATTCATTTACACAACTACTTAATTGGTCTTTAATTTATATTCAGGCTGGGGACAAAAATGAAAACTCTCTTACTATCATTTTTTCTGTACAGTTAGTCATTACAGGACAGTGCAATTACAGGATCAGATTACAACCTAAATTAACCTCTGCAAATCCTGGGGTGGCAGCAGGGCACGTTTGGGGCAGAGACTTGAATCATGTCTCTGAATAGCAAAAAGAAATCTCTTAGCTTGGCTCTAAGAGTTCAAGACAGGGAAAGTTAACTAAGAGATCTGGATGTGGATAACAATCATTCAAAGAAGAGTCTGTAGACTTTAAGGAAATGTACAAGGTAGCAGCCTATTGTGACCATTCAAAAAAAAAAAAATATAAAGGTCTAATATGCCAAGGATGAGGGGGTCACAGGAAGGAAAGTGGTGAATTTGCCAGGTCACATAATATGTCTGAGAATAGCCTGGAGTAGAACCAAGTTTCTTAACATTCATTTCTGTGCTTCCTTAAGATAAAATTGTAAACTCCACTTTGCCAAGTAACATATCAGTCATTACAGATAGCAGAGTTTGATAAACTAGTTTCCAAAGATCAGTAGTTTGCTTTCCCTTTGAAAGTCTCCAATGAAAAAACATGGAATATCTACCTAATATCCTTCACACAAATACAGAAACACAGACACAAACACACACATCCTGCCTGCTACAGAGAGGAAAAAATGGCAGCCAGAATCCCAGCCTTTTCCTGTCAAGTTCTGCTTATGTCTTGTTTGTCACCCAAACAAACAAGAATAATCCTATTTTTCTCTTTTCTTAATATAAGCCATTTGAAATTATCGTTATTCAAGCATGAGTATAGTGGCACAACTCCTTAATTACAAGAAAAAAAACTTAAAACAGATTGGTCTCTAACATTAATAATTATTAAATGATTAAAGATTGCAAAATAGCAAGTTTGCAATCCTTGTAATAACTTATGTGTCAAATAAACACCCACCTAAAGCTGGGTCCCTCTTACATACATTCTACCCACTCCGTGGTGCTCCACCCGTCACACATTAAACACTGAAAAGCATATGAACTCATCAGAAATTTAACAAAAAGAGAAGTATAATTACCATTAAAAAACTCTTCAAAAAGGCTGACAGGCAGCAAAGCCCATACAAGGAAAGAGGTAGATACAAGGTCAGGCATAGATGCAAAGCTGTAGGCACAAACCCCCACAGCTAGATCAACAATGGAACTACAGACTAAGTGAAGAGAGATTACCAAACACATTTGGAATGTGACATCATTGTTCCCATTATCTGACTGGGAATTTTATGATCCACAGATGCACCCTAAGTGTGTGGTGCTATCCATATCATAATTACTTTTCGTAAGTTAATGGCACAATTTTTAATTTGGGAACAAACACTAGTTTGAGTTATGATGACCATCCCTTAATGACATGTTCCAAGACATGAGGTTTACAAACTAGATTGGTTTTAGCAGTGTAGCAAGCAACAGTTTCCTACAAACATTAATATTTTTCATTTTTTCCTTGAAAAAGTTGGCAAAAAGATTATTTCAGAGAATTATGATGCTCAGTCAAACTTTGATCAATAAAGATCCACTGAGCTTCCACTTCTATAGGGCAATCCTTCAATTTCCAATGTCAATGTTTCACATAGTCTGTTCAGCTGAGAACATCACATATTTTGTTCTCTCACAAAACTGCAGGAGCAAATATTATATAGTACTCTTATTAGGGTACCCATTTGTGTGGACTTGTGACCTCATTAAGAAAATCCAGTTACTTTAATAATCATATTACACAGACCATTGTGGTAGCATCCCCTCACTTATGTCGCACACATTTTTTAAGATAAATGCAAAATTATGTTCATCAAGATATGGCTCAAAACTGTAGACAAGTAGCAGTAGCAAAAGCAGATGTTAAATAACTTCTAGGAGTCCTGTCCACAGCAGAAACAAAGTGGAAATGAGGAACAACCTGTAGCAAAGCACAGAGTATTTTTCTCTATATATTCGGTACACATACACTGTAAAAGTAATACTTACAGGACATAATAGCCAGAATCAAAACATGACATTTTCTGAATTAAAAAGGCAACAAAATATAAAGTGATAGCAGCAGTAAATAACTAGACTAAAAAATTCTTTGCCACAGAATGTAAGCTATATAAAAAATTTACTTGCTTACTTAAAGGAATACATACAGATCAGAAGTTTAAAGCAAGAATAGCTTTAATATATTTATTATAACTGTTCCCTGGTTAGTCCTGCTTTAAAACACAGAATACAACACTCAGAAGGGATGCTAGATTTAGTAGCATTCCTAAACTGTTGGTCCATTTGCTCTTTTTTTCTAGTAGATTCTTCCAGCAGAACACTGAATACCACAGAGACATCTGTCCCATGAAAAAGAACTATTTAATTCCCCAGATTTTTATTCCCTCATAATCATTTAAAAGGAAACTAAATGTCTTTGATGGAAAGGTCAAAAGCTTGGCTGAAAACTGTGGGGGAAAAATGGCATCATGCTATGTTTGCTACATGACTCACTTCACCTTTTTTTTAGTCACTACCTACCTATTGAGTTTGGAGTTCACATTACATCTTTCTAAAAAAGAGCTGGAATGCCTCTAATGAAAGCTTTTTGTTGTCAGGCTGTATATTCTTCTATGCATAATATTATAAATCATTTTGACTCAGGGATTGTTTGGCTTTTAGTAAACCTCACTCAGAAAATTATTGAACACCAAACCTTGAAATAAGCCACACAGATTTCTGTCTGCTAACAGAATTATTTGTGTGATACAATTGACCTGTTAAAATAAAATTAAATTAAAGTTGCCTGAAAGTGGCCTCTGACCTTAGGACAATTGGCACATGACATCCAATGTGCACATTACCAAAACTCTCCAAGCTTTCAGTGTGGAGGTACCATGTGCAAATGTCCAGGAATGGTTCCTGGATCACACTGACTCCTGAACAGGAACCTCAAGCACCTGTGAGAACACTGACTAGTAACACAAAAGGCATGCCATTTTAACAGTTTAAACGTATAAGCAGATGATTCCCAGTAACTGCAGATGTTCTCTGCCACTGTTTCATTTAAGACGACTGATGTCACTGTAGTGAGGAGACTTGAACATAGTTCTGCTCTTCCTTAAGGTTCTCTGAAATGTCAAAAAACACTAAAGGGAAAGAGTGAGAACATCTACTGTCATTAAACTGAAACACAGGGATGAAAGGAGTTTTTAGATTCCACAAACCAAGTTGTTTTAGCTTTGATTATTATTTAACTTACATGTTAAAAGCAGGTTTTGAACATATCAGAACTGTTGGGTCGGGGGGGGGGGGGTGTTAGGTGTTTTGGGGGGGTTTTTTTGGTTGTTTTGGTTTTTTGTTGGTTGGTTGGGTTGGGTTTGGGTTTGGGTTTGTTTGTTGTTTTTTGGGGTTTTTCAGGAGTAGAAGAGGTATCAAATCTGGTGATTAACTGTTAAATGTTTACATTTCAACACATACATATTTTGCAACAAAACCCAAACCTATTAAAAAAAAAAATCAACCAGCATATAAGGCCTCAGAGGGAAAGAAGAAAGTGAAATATAATGTCATCCACTAAATAGTTAAAGAACACTGAGAAAAGGGCCATCATTCGGTAATCACTATACTAATAGGGTACCATGCACGCTGCTGTGTGCTCTTTATGTGGAGGGATATGTAAAGGCATTACCACTATAAAACACAGCATGTGATCTAAGTTTCTCAAAATCTGTGTTAAATAAGAAAACAGTCCCTCTAATTCTAAAACATGAGCAAAAACAACCTTTCCAGGATGATAGAAGATGCCAGTGGGCCCTAGAAACTCTCCTTAGTTAGAAAAGCAAGTTGTGCAGCATCATCCCATCCTCAGGCAAAAGAAATCTACCAACATGTAATGGAGAAGGGAAGCTTTATAGACAGCAACAAAACTCAAAATTGGTGTGTCACTAAACTGCTAGCCAGCATAAGAAATGACGGGGGCAAATCACAGATTTGATTTACTGTCCCTGCTGCAGTGTTTCACTCTAACTGAAGCCTGTGAATTGGTATGTTAGAAAAAAGGGTGAGAGAGAGAGAGAGGCAGCTCAGTAATCAGTATTGGAAGTAGTAAAAGTCCCTTTAGCTTAGCAATATTTTGCAAACAAAAAAAACCCAAGACATAAATGATACTTCCAAAATAACTGACAGCACATACTCTCAATCCAACTTCCTTGTCAGCATGTTTCAAAGGTTTTAGTGGAATTCTCTCATTCATGCTAAATCTTTGTATTGATATGCTTTGCAAGATACTGCTACCTATCAGTTATTGTCACAGGAGTAATTTCAACACGATGCAAAATAGTTCAGATTAGGTTCAAGAAATGACCTACACACTTTTAGCATAGGTTCCATGTCACCTGATTTTCAAGCCCTCTGGCTCAAAGTGAAATCCTTAACACTGTATTAAGTTTCTGCACCCTCTTTACAGTGCATAGGATGTCAGCTGTCTCAAAAATAAATCTAGGAAGGAACAATTGAGTCAATACATCGAAAACTAATGTGTCTAAACAACTATCACATAAGAAAATGTGGAGGCTAAAGTTTCCTAAATCTCAAATTTTCTAATTTCAAAGCAGTCTTCATCCACTATAAGCATTTTAAAAGAGGGTGCTTACCCCCATTTATTCACAGAACTTTACTTATTCGTAAATGACAAAATATTGCTGCAGAAAAATTAGGATACAATTAGGAAAAAATAGGACAGGAGAAGCTGCATATTCAGAGCCTACATGGAGAACAAACCTCAGGCTTCACTGTAGCTAACAGAAAAGACTCTACAGAAAAAGAAAACAGCCAATAAGCACAGAAGGTGAAATTACATTAATGGGTTACTGTTTTTAAAATCAGAGTTTTAAAGAACTCTTTAGAATATCTATTTAAAATGAAGCCTTCAAGCTAAGTTAGAAAGCAGAACTAAAAATTAAAACCAAGACATCATCTGTTATGACATATTGCTGTGCATCATCTAGTAGCCCCCCATCTTGGAATATGTTGGAAATTATGTAGACTCTCCTCTTATTTTTGCAAACTGTGCTATTGACTGCTTGTCTAGTGGAGACTAACAGTAGGTAATTAGTTTGAATTCAATCTCACTGGGCAAATCATTTCACTCTCCACAAAGCTTTTTTTAGATGCAACTAATGGCATTATGTCTGCATTATCCATGACACATGGATTTGGACTAGTCAAGTTAAATTATGACAGTGAAAGAGAGCAATTCTGAAGCATAAAATTTTAAAGAATCCATTAGAAAACATCCAGTATCATCTGAAAGGGCAAACTGACAAAAACATACTTCATTAGTTGCAAGAGCAATTTGCTGTGTGGCAAAATACCAATTTTATTTGCCAACAAAGCACAGGTGCATACCACATAAGCAAGTGAAAATGTGACTGCAAGGAGACTGATGTTCACTCTGCAATCATCACACATTCCTCCAATGTATCTCATTACAACTCTCACTCACGGTAAAAACAGATTGAAATACGTGTTTGGATAAATCCAAAATAGATTCGACTAAAACTGAGAAATGTCCATTACTGTTTCAACTTGTTTTTCAAAGCAGTTCTAGAAACACATCACAAAAGCCACAAGATAACATTACAGAAGTGGTTGGCAAATCACAGACAAAAGCTTAATGGCAGTATGGAATAGAATATACTTGCATGAAAGAGGTCCTGTTTTCTAAAAGGGGCATTGTTACCTGCATAAAATCAATCTTCCTTCCTTCCTTCTTTCCTTTCTCCCTTCCTCCCTTCCTCCTTTCCTTCCTTTCTTCTCTATCAAACCTCAACTTTAAGTCTTCATGTGAAAGTAAATCAATAGTTTAAACACTGATAATACATACTTCTGTCAGAAAGATATTAATTATACTAATTGCAGTATGATACACAGAACATCAAAATACTCTATGTGAGAATTTTTTTAATAATTCTTTTTACCTTTGGCACTTAGGATGCTTTTCTGTTATACAGAAGATCCAAATATCTCTCTAAGTTGAGTTTGAAATAGAATTTGACTCCAGGTGCTGTATTGCCTGGGTTTCATCTCTGGCTTCCTGGTATAAAAGGTGACAGTGCCACTGTCTTTGCAAATAGCTTCAAGTTTCTGTCTGTCTTAAAAATATCTCAAATATTAGGCAATTACTTTATTCTTGAAAAATTCAGAAATAATTTAACTTTGGGTTAATTGGAAAACAGTAGGTGGCAGCCTCCAGTTCCATCACTAAATAAAGAAATATAAATTACTCCCATATTTTTACCTGGCAATACTTGGTCTAGGAGCATGGTGTAAGTCAGCACATGATCAAGTATGTGTGTCCTCTAGGAGAACTGGGAGAGAGAAGGGGAGGAAAAGACCACTGCCACTGCACAGTCTCCATTGCAAGCAAAAGGAATGAGGACTCCATGTTAAAGCAGCTTTATGGAAAGTCTCAAACAGTCTCTTGGAGAGACCGATGAGTGTCTCCTCTGTCAGATAATAGATCAACTCCACCCTTAAAAATAGTAGTTTGAAACAGAGGATCCCTAGAAATTTACAGATGTAATTAGGTTTGAAAAATTTATGAAAGCAACCAGCTTGGAATCCTCTGTATTTTGTCTCTGCCAATACATCATTCTCATTTCATCATCAGCTGAGCTTTCAATCAGGACTACTCTATGTTGGAACGTGGAGCACATCCAGGCATTTCAAATCCCTGGATCTGATAACAAATGCTGACTTCTTTTTGAAATTAAATTATGACTTACAATGTAATGCTGGTTAGCAAAGACGAAATTTTTTCAGCCTTTTGAAAACAACTGAGGCACTACCATGTATAAGTTATACTTTCTTCAGTCCATCCAAATCAGAATGTTTCCCCTCATGCATTATTACTTATGTTCATAAATGACCATCATATTGCTTTCTGCTACAGAAAGAAGTCTCTTTGAGGTACTACGCTGGCACCAGATTGCTACAAAAATGTAAACTACTATTATCTAAGTGAAATGAAAAACTAAATCCTTTCAACATCAGTTTAACAAAAGCATCACAGAGTTGAGAGCTATTTGTAACTTCCAACTGCCAAGCAATATTTGCATTTGTTCATAGCAGAATAACAAAAACTAAATTAGAGAACCAAAATATAGAAATACATTTGTTGTTGCATTACTTGGCAGTTTTATCTTCTGGAAGGACTCTCTTTTATTGTTTTGTCAATATAAAGACATACGAAATTTACTGAAACTGGATTTTGAACAAATTAGCAGCTGTAAACTGTAGCTGAGAATAAAATATGCCTTCATTTTCTAGTGACAATTTTAGTATAGCCACTTTTAAATTTGATTTCTTCTTGATGTTTACAACATCCTTTTCCTAGATACTTGAATTATCCTTCAGTGTTGGGATCCCAAGAAGCAAAACTACAGTGAATACTGTCCACTATGTAAATAAGTGGACTTCTACGTCTTTTTTCTGTGTTCATGTCTCAAACTAAGAAACACAAATTTGGTCTAACAGTCTAGATGGAAGTTTCTGGCCTCATTTAACTGCCAGACCAACAGTACTTGAAATCAAAACAAAGTCCCCTGTGTGCAGAAACCAATGTATCAGGGCATGGCATGGACCCTGTGTATCAGATCAGCTAAAGATTGTTATGTTTTAACCTAAACCAGGTTTTTAAAGTCTCTAAAACTACAAAAAAATAATTCCTTGCATTTCCTTAACTTCCAAATAAAGGTATTACATTTTCAGGTTTACTTGATTAAATACAAGAAGTCGAAGCATTCAACCATATATGTTCTTCAGGTCTGTTTACTCTAGGGAAACGCAGCCACTGAAATTTAATGGCAGTGAACCAAACCAGAATGAACTGAGGCAATTTCAGTTTTGTTGACCATTGCTACAGGTCATTGTAATTTAATGAGTAGAAATCCTATTTAAAATATGTTACAGGCAGCAAGGTGCCTGCTGGGAGAAAGCTGCTATGCATGAACAGATCAATATGCACTGTGTGCATTCGACCATTCAATAATCGATTCACCCTTGTTATGGGAAAATAAATGCTAAAGTCCTAAAAGTTAATTTCTATAGAAAGCTTTTACAAGGCTATCAAATTATTAAAAGTTTTTATGGGTCCTCTTTTTTGTTGCTTTTTGTTTTTAAATCTTTGTTCAGTACAAGCTATATCTCACAGGAACATCCAGTTAGCAGTAGCTACTTGGCTCTCGATTTGATCCTAGGCTTAAAGAATGAAATTGTGATTCAAAGGCTGCTATTATTCTGAGTGAGAAAACCTGGGGATGAAAAAGTAAACATTTTCCAGTTTAAGGAATTTTACTGCTAACTCCTACAAATACCTTGTCAGAGTTTTTCTGTTTGGTTTTTTGGTCAACATATTTTCTTTAAGTCAGTTCTCTTTGGATGTGAACTTTAAAAAAGAAGCTATTATATTGTTAAATAACATCAGAGACTCCAAAAGTATCATTTAAATTTTTGGTCTTTTTTTTTAATAATTATTATAAAACATGTACATTGGAAGAGTACCTGTCCAGTGCGTTTGGATTCTTCAGCTAAGCCTTCAAGTAAACTGGTACTGAGGCTGGATCTAACGGCAAATTTGCTATGTACATTCACAGTTTCCTTGTCGCAGTGCTCTCCTAGCTCTGTCTTTCTGCCTGTCTTTCCAGGAATGAAAGTATAAAGTGCAATGACATGCAGTACAGAGATGGTCCCAAAATCTTTGTGCTCTTTATGTACTGCATATCTTTCTAACAATGTTTTGCGATGACCTTCATTTTTACAACAAATATGAACTCGATCCTTCTTTTAAGAGTGCAGATATTGCTGCTACAAAGACAGACGAATATTTTACTCAGTATAGAGACAAATTTTAGGTGAGGTTCACATCAAATACTTACATTTCAAAGGTATTCACACTTTGAACACCTAAACTCAGCTCTTGGGAGTATCATGGTCACCAACATTCAGCTGCAGCATTAACCTATCTGAAATGCTCAGATCTACCCTTTCACATGTTATTTGTTTAGGTTTTAATAACTGAAATATTTTGTGATGCTCATGCTAGCAAACACTTTCAAAAAGTGATGATTGAACTAGCTTTGTTCATGGCTGCAACTTGAAAATGTTTTAACAGATTGAATCTTTCATAGCCAAAATCACAAATATTAAACTGTCAATTTCATGTCACAGATTAGCATTCCCATACCAGCAGTAAAAAAACACTGCAAACAGTGGTTTTTACTGATATAGTGTAACAGAATAATTCCCTTCTTAAGTGATTAATATTACACTCTTACTCTCAACTGGCTTTTGGAAGGCCCTCTCTGATAATTTTACCCTCATTCTGCTTCTCGGTGTGTTTTCTCTCTCTCTTTCAGATCAAAGTCTGTCAGGGAAACTATATAAACCTGCAAGTAGCAGAGGTGTTTCTGTAGAATGATTTCTGTTCTCTCATTTTGAATGTGGAAGAAGCATTTCACACACTTATAATTCTGTTCCCAGACAAATATGTGCCAGTCATTTCCCCAATCCTGACAGCCCATTTACTGGGACAGGTGAAAACTTATTTCACTGAGCTGTTACCAATCACTGGAAGACAGAATAGCTTTGAGACTTACACTATTTTCTCTCCAGAGGCTGAACCAAGTTTTCATTGTTTTTTGGATTGAGAGCAAATGTGGAATAAAGTCTATCACAAGTAAGATTTGGGCTTATGTGTTGACAGCATATCCTTTTAGCATTTCCTGCTTCCCCGTGACAAAACACTGATAGTATCCAAGAAGGTACTAATCACCATATAGCCTTTATTTCTGTTAGCCTTCTTTTCTGCTTAAAATTCCCTAATGTTCTATTCTAACATAAAAGTTTCGTTCTGAATCCCACCAGAGCAGGAGAACAGCTGTTCATTTCTACCCTGTAATTCTACTGAAATTAATTAAGTTCTTTCTCATAACTAAAACTTGTAGACATCTAAAATTAACAGCTACTTTAATTCTTCTGTGTATCATGTTTCATTGTAATTTGCCTTCTGGACAGACACTAGTCAATGACTTTAGCCTTGAACACTGGCTCTTTTTTTTTTTTTGTGCTGATGTCAGTGTTACTTCTGTGCATGCAAAGGTCAAGACTCTTTGTTGCACGCTAAGGAGACACTCCATGACACCAGACAGAATGTCCAAATGCATTAATCAAAATGATCAACTACTACAAATTTTTGGTTGTTAACCACTCATAGCACTCCACAAATCTGGGGGAACCTGGAAAACAATGAGGCTTAAGGACACAATTGCAGATTGAAGCTTGAATCCTCAGTCTGCCTAAAACGTGGTGAAAGGAGTACTTAGTCTCAGACATACATTCAAAATGGATGAATTCACCCTCATGGACAAACCATTTGCAGAAATTCAGCCTAATTTCAAGGATTTACATAACACTTAAATGATAAACAGACCCCATGATGTCTCTGAACAGCAAGATAATTTCCATTAAATGTTTTCTATATCTAACTGGTGACTCAATATGACAATAAGGTTGATCTTTTTTAAAATTTGCTTTCACACATACAAAGTGTCATGAAGCTTTAGCAAAAAGGGGTGATGACAGTGTTAACTGAAAAAAAACAAAACACCTTAGTGTGGCTATTTAATCGTATTTAATGTATCCTATTTAAGAAGACACAGGAGGAACTCCACTGGAAAATGTAAGTTTCATTATTGTAAAATTAGCAAAGCCATAAATCTACAAATCTTTTCCACAATCATATGCAATATTATGTTTTTATCCAGATGCACATCTAGGAAGAATTTAAAAGTAATTTATACAAATCTGACTACTGGCGAGTGAAAAGAACCACTATTATCATAAAAAATACTTTCCCAACTGCTCATGAATATATGGACCTTGTATTTCGTAGTGAGTCAGCAAAGGCAGCAATACAGGAAAATAACTAGGGATTTTTAAACAAACAACTAAGAAATAACATGCACGAAGAAAGGGAAGATAATTAAAGAAATAGACAAAAATTTCATTCATTTTCTAGTCTCACGGGATAGAAAATAGCATCTGGTTTGTCAGCAGAACACTAGACAACATAATACAACAGCAAACTGTTGAATGTATGATCCTTTTTATCCTTATGTATCTGGGCCTTCCATCACAGATTTGATTTGCTTATGGCTATTTATACTTAGGAACATTTTTTGTTGGTTGCAGAAAGCAGGAATCTAGGCAATAGTTTTAAGACACAGACTGGAAGGCATCATGTAGATCCATAATGGAATAGAAAATGAACTGCTAACATGAAGCAACGCTAAGGAGCAAGAATTTGATGATTTCAAAGTTATAGGCTTAGGCAGACTTGGGAGAATTTGGCAAGATATTACAGCACTGGACTTTTTGACTGAAGGATTTTTCTTTTCTCACATGGTAGAAAACAAAGCCACTTGACAAACTGCCACCACCCCTTATGACTGTGGTTCACTCTACAGAAGATTACACAAAGAAAACCCATTCAGCATTGAAAAAAAGGTACAGAGAGGTGAATATATTTCAGGACGTCTATGGGCATTGTTGTCTTACTTTGCTGAAAAACCATTTAAATATCCTTAAAATTAATGAATTATTCATAATAATTAACAAATTATTCACAATATATGTCAATATTTGTTGAGTGATTGTTTTTATAAGACACTTGGATCTTATCTGAGGATGAGAAAAGCAGAGAAACTCCACAAGAAGTTCATCTGGAATTTCATTAAGAAAGAAAAGTTCTGCAGATGAGGATTCCTGGAGCTGTAAATGAGATTGTCAGTAATGCCAACACATTTTAAATTCAATTATCAACAGAAATTTACACTTCAAAGTAAGTGTAAAGTCAAAGAAACTGAGCAGTTCAAATAAAGACATTGGAAAGGCTTACTTGATTGCATTTATAAACATTGATATTTCTCTGCATACTATCTTCATTGCATCTGTACCTTGCATTTTGGATAACAAACAATTAAAGAAAACCAAAAGCAAAACCCAAACCAAAACCTTGAATTGATTCAGACACAACAAGATATTTCTCAAGCATTTTCTTCTCTCATAGTTTATTTATCAGTCATGGAAAGTATCTGGGCCTTAATAAAGATTTGTAGAGAAAGGAACAGTTCCCTTTTTTTTGCCTTCGCACTTTCTACTTTTTTATTTGAACCAGAGATGAAAATACAACAGAAAAGGTCTTCCCTTCATTTCAGCACTGACTCTATCTCGGCACCAGCAGCAGCACTTAACCTCGTTAAGTGCTATAAAACTATAAACTATAAAACTAATTAACAATCAGGGTACTTATTCTCCAGAGAATGCAACGCTAGTGAACAAAATCTGCGTGTTCTCTGGTGCTTTTCTCTGTAACATCTGGTACAAGTCACCAGTAAAAAAAGACTGGTCTGCTCCCATACAGGTATTGCTGTTTGTTTAAATTCCAACCCACCATTTCAGATCACCACTACAATTAGCTCATTAAGGGCTGAATTACGATTTGCAGGCAGTGCAAAATTAGAAGAGAGACATGACAAGTTGTGTCTCAAGGTTTTCAGTCTGCAGAAGGCTGTGGCAATCACACTTCCAAGCACAGCTGCAAGAATGCCCTGTGGTCCTCACTGCATTTTAATCCTAGCATTTAGAATAGGCTTCCAAGTGCTGTCCTGTAGACCACACACAACTGAATGCAATGCTTCTCATATTCAAAAAATGGGAAATAATAGGCAGAGGAAATTGAAACTCTGTTTTTTAGATTCTGTCTAAATGAAGCTAAGAGACCATAATGAATAAAATATAAAATAAGAGTACACAAAATAATGGCAAATACACACAAGACCAGGATTTCATCCCAGGGGAGAAAAAAAAAAACAGAAACACACGAATAGTCCCTGGGTCTTTACAATAACAGAAGGCACATTGATAATCAAGTGAAACCTTGAACACAGAGTCAAATATCTGCCTATTAACTACATATGTGAAAGAAGAAGACAGTCTTAGTTTTTATAATTGGAAGAGAAGGACATGGATCTTCATAAGGTCCTTGTGAAGATAAGAATAACAATAACAGTACTATTCATCTTCACTCCAGGGATACAAGGCAAATAGTTCTACATAGGGGTGTGATTTAGCTACATGGTTTCCTACATTTCTAGAAAGTTGTAGGAAAGTGGGAGAACTGGTAATAGTCCCACCCATCTCTAGCCAGTTACAGTCTCTGTGGACATTCAATAAATAGTCGTATTTCATCTGGTCAAAAATCATAGCTTGGAATCAAATGCAACTATGGGTTCCACGATTTTCTGATGTGATAGGCTTCTTGGTACTTCACCAGAATGTATGAATATTTTCTTAGAATTTACTGAGCTATTATTCTGGATGAAAAGGATGTCTGATTTACCTGACTAGGATGCAGGACTTAAACAGGATTCTCTTCTCTCTCCCCAGTCTGCAGCTGCACTGGACTTTATTTAAACCACAGTAATTTGTAATTGACAAATATAAACGCAGGATTTACCTTTGAAAATCCTTAGTTTGACATTTCTTTCATTGTGGCTGCTGAACTATGCAGATGCATTTTATTTTGAGGTTGATAATTTAATTTTACTTCTATAGTCTGATAGAAGACACAAAGCAGATCTTGAAATTGCCAGAATAACACCACATCTGAACAAATAATTTCACACAAAATGTCCTAGTTAGCTTCCTGCGTGTAGGATTGATGGTATATCTGAAAGTACTGACATTCAAAAATATATGTATTTAATATAAATTTGTCTGGAATATATCTATCAACAGCTTGTTGTAAGCACTTGATAATTTAAATTTTCATTATTTTTATTGAACACGAGTCAAATGTTTTGCTTAGCAACCCAGTTAGAGCAACACTGCTCTGAAATTTAAGTTCCTGGAATGAATAAAAATATTTAGGATTTTAGGAATTATGACTATATCTTTCATACTAAAAGATGCAAACTGATGAATGAAATTTATCTCAATTTTCTTGATATATATATCTGTTATTCGTAGCTGTTAGCCGAATTTTTTTTAGATAAATAACTAAATTTTTAGGTGGTCTTTGAGCTATTCACTATACATACTATTCATGCTGGTTAGATTTCTGTTCCTTCACTGGAACAGAATTTTTTAGCAACAGAACAATGAACTAATATGTCACAGCAATACGCTTTCTTAAAATGTCTGATAGTATTACACTAACCCCTTGGCACCTGTAAATAACGTAGAGTCGTAACGAAAACATGTCCTGGGATAGATTTAATTTCCTTCTTGGTAGCTGGTATAGTGCTGTGTTTTGGATTTAGTATGAGAATCATGTTGATAGCACACTGATGTTTCAGCTCTAATGTGCTACCCTAATGTTACCACCCTAGTCTGCTTACCCCAAGTCAAGAACTTCTCAGTGTCTCATGCTCTGCTGGTGAGAAGGTGCACAAAAAACTGGGCAGAAGCACGGCCAGGAGAATTAATCAGAAGTGGCCAAAGGGATATTCCACAGGACATCACTATATAAGGTGGGAGAGTTACCCACAGGGGAGCTGAGCACTGTTCAGGGACTACTTGGGCATCGGTCAGGGAGCAGTGAACAACTCTATTGCGCACCACTTGTTTCTCAGGGTTTATTCCTCTTTACTTTCCTTTATTATTTTTATTGTTGTTATTTTTATTATTATTATAATCATTTTTTGCTTTATTTTAATCAAGAGATCCAGGAATTGTTGAGGAAGAAGAGTACTGCTCATCAAGCACACCTTGCTCAGCCATCTTGCAATGTCAGAAAAGCAGCCTTTTGTCTTGCATGCAGCAAGCTCCAACAGAAACTCCATGACATCCAGAACAAGTGGTGGATTGATCTAGCAGGAAAAATTCAATTATGCACAGATACAGGTGATCACAGAGGATTCTATGAGGCCTTGAAAACAGCATACGGGCCTACATACCAGGTCCAAAGCCCTCTACTCAGCCCAGATGACCAAATGTTTCTCACAGATAAAACCTCCATTCTGAACTGATGGTCTGAACACTTTCAGACTCTTTTCAGTACTAGCCGTGTAGTTCAAGACTCAGCAATTCTGTCCATCACACAGCAACCGGTGAAGAATGAATTGGCCATTGCCCCTACTATGGGAGAAACTCTTAAGGTCATACAGTAGATGACAACTGGCAAGGCAGCTGGGGTTGATGGAATTCCACCTGAAGTCTGGAAGCACGGGGGCCAAGCACTCCATGCTAAATTTCATGAGTTTGTGGTGCGCTGTTGGGAAGTAGGCGAACTACCATCAGACCTTCGTGATGCAGTCATCATCACTTTGCATAAGAGGAAAGGATATAAATCAGACTGTTCAAATTATTGTGGTATTACTCTGCTCTCCCCAAGACTCAGCAATTCAGTACATTACACAACAACTGGTGAAGAATGAATTGGATACTGCCCCCACTTTAGGAGAAACCCTCAAGGCCATACAGCAGGTGAAAATTGGCAAGGCAGCTGAGGTTGATGGAATTCCACCCAAAGTCTGGAAACATGGGGGCCTCGCACTCCATGCTAAATTTCACGAGTTTGTGGTGCGCTGTTGGGAACTCGGCGAACTACCATCAGACCTTCGTGATGCAGTCATCATGACTTTGTATAAGAAGAAAGGAATTAAATCAGACTGTTCAAATTACTGTGGTATTACTCTGTTCTCCATTACTGGCAAAATCCTGGCAAGAACACTCTTGAACGACTAATACCCACTATAGCAGAAGGAATCCTACCTGAAAGCCAATGTGGTTTCAGAGCCAACAGGAGCACCACAGACATGGTGTTTGTTCTCAGACAACTGCAAGAGAAGTGTAGGGAACAGAACAAAGGTCTCTATGTAACCTTTGTCGACCTCACCAAGGCTTTCGATACTGTGAGCAGAAAAGGTCTGTGGCAGATTTTGGAACATTTAGGTTGTCTCCTCAAGTTCCTTAAAATGATCATCTCACTCCATGAGGATCAGCACGGCCAAGTCAGATATGGCGATGCACTTTCTGTGCCCCTTCTAATTACCAACGGTGTGAAACAAGGCTGTGTTCTCGCTCCAACCCTATTCACAGTCTTTTTCAGCATGATGCTCCAAAGGGCCACGGCAGACCTTGAGGATCAGGACGGTATGTACATTCAATATGGTACTGATGGAAGCCTATTCAACCTAAGGCGACTGAAGGCCCACACTAAGATTTTAAATCGCCTTGTCCAGGAGCTGCTTTATGCTGATGACGCCACCCTTGTTGCCCACACAGAAGCAGCTCTGCAGCGTTTAACATCCTGCTTTGCAGACGCTGCTGAGCTCTTTGAGCTGGAAGTCAGTCTAAAGAAAACAGAAGTTCTCCATCAACCTGCACCTCAGGAAGTCCTCCATCATCCCCACATCACCATTGGCCAATCAGAGCTCAAATCAGTCCAACAGTTTAATTACCTTGGTAGCCTCATCTCCTCGAATGGTAAGATTGACAGGGAGATAGACAACAGGTTAGCAAAGACATACAGTGCTTTTGGAAAACTCCACAAAAGAGTATGGCGCAATAAACACCTGAAGAAAAGCACCAAGATCAGTGTTTACAGAGCCGTAGTGCTGTCTACTCTCTTGTATGATTCTGAATCATGGGTCATCTACCGCCACCACCTGCATCTCCTAGAACGCTTCCATCAACGCTGCCTCCGTTCAATCTTAAACATCCACTGGTCAGATTATGTGACCAATACATCTGTTCTAGAACAAGCAGCAGTCACAAGTATAGAGGCCATGTTGATGAGAACACAGCTGCGATGGGCAGGGCACGTCTCAAGGATGAAGGACCATCGCCTCCCTAAGATCTTGCTTTATGGTGAACTTGCCAATGGCTGCCGCAAGAGAGGAGCCCCAAAGAGAAGATACAAGGACTCCCTGAAACAACATCTCAGCCTTGGCCATATTGATCAACATAACTGGTCTACTCTGGCCTCCAATCAGGAGATCTGGAGACACATCATTTATAACGCTGCTGCTTCCTTTGAGAACTCACGCAGGATCACTCTCAAGGAGAAAAGACAATGCAGAAAGAATCATGTCTTGCAGAATATACCACCTAAGGAGTCTTTCTGCTGTGCCTGTTGCCCGTAAACAAAGACACAAACCAACAGAGTGCTGGTTTATGCGGTGCTTTATTCAGGGCCCGGGAACCTGTGGACTAACGTCCCAAGTCAGGATTCCAAAGACCCTCGTTCTCAGTTCAGCTTTTATACACAAACAAGTTTACATGCAGTTTCCACGGCAAAACAGTTACAGTTTCCACAGCAAATCAGGTACAGTTACAAACAAGCTCATACTTCATACTGATAACAATTAATAATAGTCTACTCTATTCATAAATCTGTTTAGGTTGTCTTACTCCTAGAAACTGTTTAACAGACCCTTACCACATCCAAGGTAACAAATCATTATATACATGCTTGACTAAATCCTTTGATTATTGTTTTCACTTCTTCAGCACAACACTCCATGCTCGCAAACAAGGTTGCTAACTTACTACTGTAGAGTGTTGCTTTCTAGGCCTACTCTCTTACTAAGCCTTAGCTATTCTACTACCAATTGCTAAACTTCAGTTATTCTGTAACATGCCTTTTGCAATCGGATATGTCTATCTCGCATTGGCCTCTTTAGCCACCAGCGCACTTGCAGCAAATGTGGGTAGAGCCCTTCCCAAATCTTCATTCACAAAGCCTAGCCATGACGATGATAATAATTTTTTGCTTTATTTCAATTATTAAACTTTTCTTACTTCAACCCCCCAGATTTTAGCTTTTTCTGATTCTCCTCCCCATCCCACGAGGAGGGTAGGCAAATTGTGGGGCAGAGGAGTGAGAGAGCAGCTGCACTGAACTTAGTTGCCAGCTGGGATTAAACCATGACACTCTGATAGAAAAGGCTACACATTTAAAATGCATAAATGGTGGGGTACTAGAAGATATCATATAATTAATTTGTGGAGCTTAATACCACCAGACGTTAGTGAAAGTAGTAAGATACAAAAACGTTTAACATTTATGAATAGAAATAGCGTATATAGTTAGATTAAGCTAGCTAAAATAAAATTAAAAGGGCAATCAATATACATGCTCCATTGTATAAAATAATTACTGGGTTTTGTCAGGAAGACATTTAATCCCCTATATAGATGCATCAAATATCTAATTTCACTAAGCCTGGAATGTTCAAAAATTCTAGACTGATATTTTTCCAGGATAAATTACTCTTTAGATAAACAATATTCACTCGAGACTCCTTAATAATTTATTACTACTTTCATTTTTTGATCCATTTTATTTAAATTTAGTCACACACTAATGCTGTATATTATATTCTTTAAGGTAAAACACTGAAGCAAAGACACAATGCAGATTAAATAAGTCAGAACCAAAGCTTCCCCCATACCATCTAGACAGCAGATTGTTCACTACTATAGTACATTTGCAGAAGGAAAGTATGTAACATAGTCATTGCTCTTCGAAGTACTTAACTCTTCCTGAAAACCACAGAGGTGCATGGTTATTTTTTAATTATGAGACCTCTCTTTCCCTCAAGGTAGCTTCACTCATCTATAAATACGTGTATACAAATGTACAAGGGAGGAAGGAAAAGAAAGAAGAGATCTAGAACAGAGATTCAAAATTCTAATAGAGTTTGTCTGCCAGAACAAATAGACAAATGACAAAGCAATTTTCACAACTTTTTAATGAGATCCCAAGGCAGGTTTCTTAAGCTGAAAACTGAAAATGTCAAATAGATTAATTCAAACTCATACGGCTCACCAGGAATATTCTACTTTGTTTTTTTTTTTAATAAAGATAGCCCTAAAACAGAATGCGGGGCAGCACTACAGCGATACTGGGTACTCAGAGTAGCATAAAGATTGTTACAGAGCACCTCTGATTATCAGCATCACAATAAATACCACAAGAGCATACTGTAATTCACCACTATTAAAAAAAAAATTATTTCTTTAAGAATATTTTGGCACGTTCAACTAAATGAAGAGTTTTTTCTTCTTGGAATACTGGATATCAACTATTAATGAGAGAGGGCTTTTATCCATCAAGCCTTTATGACTATAATCTTACATACTCGCTTTTTCACGGAAAATGAGTGAAATATTTGGCATTTATAAAGGTGAACCTAGCAGAGAAAATTGTACCCACAAACTTCCTGGCAATCTTGCATTTTATTTATAACTGGAAGCCCTTCTACTGTTCAGTTCCACCAGGTCAAAGCCTGACCTACAGAAAAGCTACAGAATTTGCAATTCCATCTTGGGCAGATGGTCAACAACACCACCCCACTCTGCAAATGTGAGGAAATAAAGGTAGCATGTTTTCCTCTTTCTCCATCTCCTTCCTCACAGGTCCTAGAGATCGGATATGCCAGTTTGCTGAAAGATCAGCTTATTGCAAACCTGCACTGTATGTGCATCAGTTGTGAGCATTTCAACAGGATGACACTGTAAAACTCCTGATCTCTGTGTCAAGGAGAAGAAAAAAAAAATTAGAAAGGTATACATTTAGACTTCCCAATGTGAAAGTCAAGAGCATCAATCACTCTGATGTCCTAAGATTTACTTTGAGGTGAAAGAATAGAAGTACAGCCATTGTATTTCTACATACCACGATTCACAACTATCAGCAGCTACAGAAGAAGTCTGAGAGTCAGATTAATCAGTAGAAAAGATTTCTGGTTTTGAGAATCTGCTTTGATACACAATGCTTTTTTTAAATGACAACCTGAATGAAATGCATTTTTGCGATTCCTGTGTCTGGTTTGTTAAGATTTTAACATTCTTATTTGCTTCCAACATGTTCTGCTTGACTTTACAATGGTTTGGTCTGCTTTGTATCTCTTTGTTACTTTTTTTCCCGCATGGTTCCTTCTTGTTCTTTTTTGATTTGTTCTGAATGCCTTCCCACCACCTCCACATTCACTAGATTTTCAGGTTATTTCAAGGAAGGATGACTTCAAACACATACTGTTCTACTCTAAGCACACCAAGAGGTAAATTTTCAGTACAATGCACAGCTATTTCGATGCACAACACTTATTATCATTAATGGGAGTCATGCAGCTAAATTCATTCACACCATGCTGAAAATAAAACCACAGCTCTTCCCCTAAATGAAAATTGCATAAGGATGTTTTGCCCAGGAACTCAGTGGCCACACATAATTACTAAGAAAGCAATAGTGCTCAATGTCCCTAATTACTCACTACACAACATGCGTAAATCCATGACACTCTAAATGATTTGGTCTACCAAGCTTAGAATTAGAGTTTAGGAAAGATAATATAATCCTTTACTAAGATATTTCAGAGTACTGCATGACTCCATACAAATCCAAAAACCACAGAAAAACACAGTAACACAAAATTTTATATGGTTCATGCCAATTTTCCTTACTTAAATCCTGACCTAACAAAGTGATCTATTTGGTCAAACAATATCTGGACAATGCCCTTCATGCTGAGTGAACCCAGTATGACCACCAACATCAGAATCAGTTTTGCCTGCACTTAACCATATCATGTTGGAATCTTTAAAATTTGCATACTGAGCATTGGAAGGAAAGTGCCTTCCACACACAGCTGTTCCCTGACTATGTTAAATATCAGTTAAGTTACATGACATTAAATAGCAGTTTTGAATTTAACTCCAGTTAATTAAGAAATTGCATTTTAACCTTCACTTTACTTTTTTTTTTAATGTTTCAAGGAAATGTGTATGTACTTGAAAGGCCACAGTTAATTAGTTTTTCAAATAATTTCTCTTTTAAGAGTTTTACTTGTCTTCAATGCCTTTATTTTTAAAGCTATTTCAGTTAAACCAGTCAGGTTGCACTAAGCATTTATTATTCAGTCCGATTCTTACCCTCCTTGGGATTTCCATGCTAAAACCCAAAAGGAATCCAGTTTCAGAAAGATTCAATAGTGACTCACATTTTTTCAGTTCCGTACTAAATTGGATATAATTGCTGCATTATATAGTAAGTTGCCTAGAATATAATCTTTAAAGTTGGTGATGAATAAAAAAGTATGCCCAGATAAGCACATTTAACAGAAGTATGTCCATTTCTATTGAATAATGACACACCACACATTTTCTGCAAAAACAGTTACTGCCACAGCTTCAGTTGAAAACACCGGCAACCCTCCTTTCCTGCTCAGAGCTCCATCGAACTTCTCTGTGCAGTGCAGAGGTATTCTAGAAATAAGACAGAATGTTTCTTGTAGAAATAGCTGCACCTCAGGATTACATAAAATACAAGAAGCTCAGCACAGGTATTACACACTCAGTTTTGGCCCTCTAGCTCCTTATCTGCCCAAAACTAAAGGGCTCAGTAGCCACAGAAGTTATGTCTGAAACTGGTAAGAATTTGCAACACTTCATTTCCCTGCCCATCCACATACCTATGCATCTTTGAATTATTTTAGAAAGCAATGAATAAAATGTTTCAAAATTCTTGATATGAATATGCAATAATTCTGTGAGTTGGTATTAGTAAGGATTCATCTTTCTGCTACTTTGTGTTTTGTGTATAGAGTACCATTTTTTTTGTAGTCACGAAATACCTGCCAAAAGTTCAGTCTCATATTTATGGTTTTTTTACTTTCTATTGTGACATATGGTCCCTTACATAAAAAAAAATATACAGTGTTTTAGCATAGGTAAGTGCTTCTTTTCACAAGGTACATTCCATATTCAAATCTTGAGGCTCTCATACTCTTAGGTTAATAATTCATATAATAGTTCTTGTATCAAGTTCTAGGAGCACATGCCAGACCCAGAGTCGTGTGTAGTATCACTTTTTGGAACAGGCACAGTATAGTCCAACTGCCTTCATCTCTAAAGTCAGTACCAGTCCTCCCAGATTTCTCCTCTAACTAAGGTATGCTTTGCAAGATGACCATTCTGTACAATGCAAGACTTTTGATACATATGCAACTCTCTTGGTCTATTATGAAAGGTGGGCAGTCAGTGCTTTATCTCAGTCTTTGCTCACCTGAACTTGTTTCCAACTGTCTACTCACATATTCCCAGTGCCATGGCAGAAACACAGCAGCCTATAATCCATCTTTTTCATTCAGTCACCATCCAGGTTGCTCTCAGGACAACTGAGTCTCCTGACAAAGTAAAAAGTAATGAATGTTTAAGTGCTTGACCTAAGCCTGTGCAGATATCTACCTGGAAATATGTGGAAAGTTTGTAAAGAACAAACAGGTTTAGTTGACACTACCAACAAATAATTTCAGATTCCAGAATCTGTAGGCAGAAGGGTGAAAAGGCAGAGGGCAACAGAGAGTCATTTGGAATTTCTGTCATTCTGATGCATGTGAAAGCCTGGACCAAATCAGGTCCTGGCCTCAAAGGAAACATTTCAATGAATCACAAATACAAATAGGAAGAGCTTATGGTACACTACATGTAATGAAAAAGTAGAGAAAAGAAACAGTTTTTTCAAAAATGCAAAAAGAAGCTGCAGAATATAATTACATCAATTTCCTTCCCAGATTTCTCAACAGACATACTGTTCTTTTAATTATTTCCACTTTTTTTTTTCCATCAATATCCTGTTGATAAACTCTACAGTACGTTGTGTTTGATGCACAAATTGAACAAGACAGGATAGGAATGTAGAAACATAAGAATGAAGAAGAGAATTGTGACATTTTTTATGCCTGTATATAGTGTAATGTCTCCTAAGAACAAGGAGTTTGCTATTCCATTACCTGAGTACAAGTTGTAATCATATTAACAGGTCTTAACAAGCTTAATTTGGTGGGCAATGTATTTTCAAGGGCAACACTTTGTAAATGAACTGTAATGGTGTGTATGTCTCTGTATCTGATTTTTTGAGAACATGTCACTTCCTGCCCTTAGAGTTTCAAACGGAATATAGTTATTACTAGGAAAACTGACAACAGGTCTTCAAGCAAAGAGCAGCAATCATTTAAAACACAGCATGATGCTATATCATCAGTTAATATGATCTTGTATAGTGAGTGTCAAAAATATGGAGAGTAATGAAAAGAAAATGGAAACCTTGCAAACATTTGTACTATTACCACAGGGTTTCTTTTTTTTTTTTAATACATTCACATAGAATTCCATCATTATTCACAAGGACATTTTAAATTCTTTTTGTATACTTTACTTGTATTGTACATGTGCCCTCTCAAAGTAAAAAGGCATTTAAAAGTGCTTATCCAGTGATGGCAGTGCTACAATTTTTTTTCTGTGGATAAAACAAGCTGTGATAGGAAACTTTTCCCCACTTGCTTTCACATATGTATATTTCCAAGCAAAAGGCTCAGCTCCCAAAATCTCATTCTTCTCTTAAACAGAAAGACAAAACAATCTATCAGACCCATTATACTGGTTCCTTCATGCTTGCAAAGCTCCTTGAGATTGCCATGTTAAGCATACTGGAAGAACTAGAAGGGTCTACACAAAAATGCTTTATACAGTTGCAGAAGGAGTACATTTTCTTCCAGCATCTTCACTCTTCTCTTAGTTTTTAAACTTTGCTGCTCACAGAGACAGGAATGAAGGCAAAGGACAAAGAAAACCCTTATCCTCAATAAAGCTGAAGGTAAGGCAATGAGTTAAAGCCCTCAGGCCCTTCAGAATCACTGTTGCAAATACAAAATGAAGTCACAAGAGCAGAAGTCCCTCAGAAAGCAGTGCTTGTCTTGGAACTATTGTGCCAACAATCCGGATAAGAAAAAGAGGTACCAACTTGAAGAGGGAGGGAAAATACAAGCGGGAGTTTTTGGACTCCTGACTCAGAACTTCCAATTTGTTGCTCAGCCCCCACTGCTCACAAATAGCTCAGGTGCTGTTCCTGCTACCTCTGAATTAAGTCCAAGGCCTGTATTTTAAAAAGATCACTCTTTAAAAAGGTCACTCTTGCTTTCAGCATGACGAAGTTCAGACCTTGGCACTCTGCAATGCCAAGATAAAGAGTACAGAGGGGAAGGGGTGTTTTCATCTTACCAGTTAGCTGCTACTTACTAGTCTTGCAAGAAAGTAGTCTGATTAGAGAGTAATACCTGTGAGAATGACTTTTCATCAATAGTTGTTTTAATTGTATATCGCACATACTGCTGCTACACATTTTCTGTGTCAAATCACACGGACCTCATATCACTCATTGTGAGCATTCAGCTCAGTATGTAAGAAAGATACTTCAACGATGCAACTGTAGAAGATGAGTTACCATCCATGCTGATTTCTTCTACTGTTTTAACGTTGTGTGAGCATATGATCCCTTCTGTGCCTGCTGTCTCATCCTCCTCCCTGAATGTCCTTGGTACCAGCAAAATAAGTTAATGATAGAATGGCTAAAAGTTTATAATTTAACATAGTACATATAAAGGATTGATTTTTTAGCTGCTATCTCCCTTACTACCCACTCTAAAGTACTGAAGTTTATTAGAAGAGCATTTTAAAGGGCAAGCTGGGGATGAGCAGGGGAGTATAAGTGTCACAGACAGGCTCCAATTTATTAACCTCTGAGCAGTCACAAACATTTTTGTTTGTGAATCATCACTGTATCCTCTTTTCTTTGCTTAGTTCTTCATCATAGGGAAAGGAAATAATAGATCTAAATGTGATCTGATCTGTTCAGTAAAAAGCAATAAAGTGTCAAAGACCTTAATATAGGGATCATGGATCTCAAGCTTCATGACTCAGGACAATCATAAAAGGCAGTATGAGGAATGGAGGGCAGGATGTAGAAAATTAAAACTGAAACATCAAGGGGCTGGGCATAGAAAATGACTGCTGTCTAAAAAGAGGGTGCAAGTACCGGGAAGATATGAATATTATATAAATGATAGTTGTAGGAATTATAAATAATCTTTGAAAATGGAGAAAAATCAATTAAAAAATGCTCAAACAGATAGAAAACACTTAATTCAGAGTTCTGTTGAACCTCAGCAAGATCTTGCAAGCACATCACTTCCATCATTACCCAACTAAGACAGGAAAGGCTACCGAGATAGTATACTAGAGGGCAGATTTCTGGTCTGGCTGGAGGCAAACACAGAAGACCACATGGGTCTTTTTTTCCATCTACATTTCTCTATGAGTCTACAGTATAACAGTTTATGCATTTAGATAGCTAAGTAAAAAAAAAAACCTTAATTGAGGTTAAATCGGCTTTCTTCCTGAGTTTCAGAAATGCACAAATGAAAGATATTTGCCAAAGAGATGTAATACAAACTGTACTGTTTAACTTGGCTATTTAAGCGATTAATCTTTGATGTTAAACAGCACTCGTTATTCATTATTATTCTTTTATGAGGCTATGATATTAATTGGAGCTTGTTGGTCTATTCACAGGCTTATGGCAAATAGACCAATGAGATTTAAAATTTTCAAACTTGAAGCAGTTTTTGTTGCATCCCAGTTGTGGTGGTTTGGCCTAGGCCTTCCTTGGTGACCAGCTTGTAACCAAGGAAGGGTCCAGATTTACCCAGTATTCCCTACGATTTTTACATAAGCCAGGCTATAAGAAGAAAGGAGGAGAGGCCTTCGCTCTCTTTCCTTCCGGCAGCTTGGAGGTGCAGGTTCCCTGCTGTTGAGTCTGCCGTGTTGGGAAGCAAGGCCTGGTTAGGCCTTGCCAACCTTGGGAGACGGAGGTTGCCGGCGATCCGTCCAGAGCGACTCTCCGTTGTCCCAAGGAAAGTGTGAGATATTTCCTTGCTAACTCTTTTAGTTACTAGATCTCGGGCTACTGATTGGGATATATATATATTTTAGTTTAGTTTTGTTCCCTTTCCCTTCCCCCTTCCCTTTCCCTTGTTAAATTGTATATATTTTTAATTGTATATAATTGTATATAAGTGTAAATATATTTATATATATCACTTTAGCTGTCTCTCTCTCATTTTGGGTTTTCTTAGTTTTTCTCCCTCTTCTCCCTGAGGTTTTTGCGGGGGAGACGGACTTCTGGTGGTAAGGTTTGGAGACTTGGCAGGGAGCCAGCTTCAAACCATATCACCAGTAAAAGTCAATATTTCATGCAAGTAAAACTAGACATTTTAAATAATATTTTCTTTTGTTTCCTAAAGCAGAATGAGGATTGTTTATGAAGACTTCTATAGAACAGACCTTTTCAGTCTCATTTTCACACTAAACCATTTTCAAATACATTCAATTTTTAACACAGGAAAGAATAAACAATTAAGCAACACATTTAATATCTAACAATACTCTTACACACCTGCCAGCAACTAAGTGCTTTAATTAAAAATCACAGGGGAATGTACAGAAACATAACCTTTTCCACACTCACAGCATGGCTGGGAGAGAAAACTTTGTCATTATATTTGTTTACATCACTTCTTAACAACAGATGAATAAAGTAGAAAATAAAGCAACACTTTCATACCATTTGAGTTCCATCACTTTTAGTGTTTAAAAAAAAAAAAGGTTTATTGTATTATAATATTTACTAGGAACACAAAATGAACAAGGAATATTTCAGTAAAAAATGCAGCCAGTGCCATATGAAATTTGACATTACATAGAACATACTGAGAACTTACATCAGTAATGAGGACAGAATAGAAGATCATCTATCCCTTTGGTTCCTTGTCTTGGGAGGTGCTTAAATAGTTGTACAGATTAGACAGTGCACCAACTGAGAAAAGAAATTCACTTGAGGGAACTGGGTTGGGCAGTGAAAGAAAAAGGATGAGAAGAACGAAGAGGAAGGAAAGCAGGATAAATGAAAGGGGCAGCACAAACACAGAGAAACTAAGGTTAAGTAAGATCTGGATGGTGTGAAACAAAATTAAACCAGAATAGATATAGAGACAGTTTATGAAAGGAAGAAAAGCCTTACATATAGGCGCTGTAAATTAAATCAGATCGTGTGTCCAAACACAGAAGTGAAAAAGAGCTGAGCCAATCAATATTCTCTTCTTCTTACTGGAAAGGGAGAAGACATATTAAGTTTGTGTCCCTAAGAAAGTCTACTGTTGGGACGCAAGTGAAGCCCTAGAGCTCTGTTTAATTACATCCTGAGCTAGCAGCAGTTTGAGTATTCTTTTGCAGTAAACACGATTCTTAATAAATAATTGTAGATCAAAATTTCTTCTGCTAGAGGAAGTTTAGCCTGGAAGCATAGCTTATTGTTTGGAAAAGCAACTTAGATACAGTGACATAATACAATTAAGTGGAGTCTGTGAAAAATGTAGTGGAAGCTAGTGATGAGCAGTGTGCTACTTATCTTCTTTGCTTTGCAATACCTTTAGCAGCATGACTAAATGAGGTCTTTCACTCATGTAGCATGATATAAAGATTTTCTCAACGTTCGTTTAGTCTGGCCACATTGCTCATAGAGAGGAAAGCTGTGAATGAGTTATATGAGTCACACAAAAAAAGAGTAATAAGCTTTCACACAGCATCATTTAGCTACTGCTTCATACAGGGCATAAAAAAAAATTGGAAATATTTTTGCAGGGCTCTTTTTCTTCTGCATATTCTATGCTTTCGCAAAAGAAACTAAGAGCCCAAAATTATCATGATTCAGAGACCTCAAAAGGGCAAAACTCCTTCTAAAAAAGACAATATAATTTCTATAAGTAAGGATATCTATTCCACTATTCAATTACTCATCCTGTATACTGAGCCATATGCTCCTCACTTCAAAGCTCCTAGTTCTGATTGCTGCCAAAATAGCAGGCTTGTAATCTCTACATGCCTAAGCACGCATCTCAAGCCACACAAAGCTGTAAGCAAAATTGCACAACATTACAATGTATGGCATTATATGTGAAAAAGTCAGAGTTTTTCTAATCAGTTTTCCAGACTAATTTTACGATTCAGATTTCTCTTTTATATTCCCCTATTTTCTTATGACTTAGTCATTCAAATGAAGGGAAAGAAAACATCTATTTTTGAATGTCCTGAAAAATTAGAAACATCACATTATTTAAAATAGGTATTGTCAATTTTATTTTTATATATTTGTTTCTTCAGTTTAAGCACAGGTCCAATTGGAAAAGAAGAAATATCCAGGGAGATGAACCAGGCCAGTTCTGGTCAAAATATAAGGGGAGATAAAAGTTCACGTATTATTCTTTGATTATTTTTCCCATGATCACTTATTAAAAGGATGCAAAATACTGGGATGATCTGTGAATTTTTTACAAGAGAGAATTTCTTGGAACACTGAATATCTCAAAAGACAGAATTATTGTTTTACTTTCTGTATCTGATAGGAATATATCTTCAGAAAGGAAATTTAAAGGAATTCACAATTTTGAGCATATTACTGGTTTTATGGAGAAGCTGTAGTCACAGAGACTGTTAATACAAGTCTTGACTTTGCACTAAATAAGGAAAATTAAAATAAAATAAAATGTAAAAGACAGAGAGAGAGAAGAAAAAAAAAGTGGGAGAAAACATCTACTCATGGATGATATTTTTCTGAGATTAACAAACTAGTAAAATAATGTCATCAATTAAGACACTGTTCCTTCTCAGTCTAAGAATATATAAAGCAGGTGTTAGAGGGCTAGTATGCTAGTTACCCTTCTAAAAGAGACAGCTATGAATCTGCCTTATGTCACCAGACATGCCACAAATGTTTATTATTACATCCATGAGTATTTCAAAGATGTGAAAGCCTTTTCAAACTTCAATTTGGGGGAAAAAAAGTTAGTCTCAGATTTTTCCAAATAATCTGAAAAATATTAGGGTTTTTCCAATCAAAACAAAAATTTTTGTTGATTGCACTTAAATGGGACAAATCCTTCCTCTCTACAGTTCTTTGTTAGCAATGCAGGGACTAGAATTCTGGAGTGGGTGGGTGTGAAGGCAAATAACAAAAACTAAATCAGTACTTCAGAAAAAGTTCAGTATTTAAAAAATAAATTAAAAAATTCATCATCATTGACACGATCCCACTTTTTTTTCAACAAAAATTCCCAAACACCAGTAGTCAGAGCTTCTAATGAATGTGGAAAGTTGTTGACAATTCTATACCAAGAACTGGTCTACACCATGTAACTATTGGTTTGCCAAAGCTCATTTTCCCAGACGTCTTCTGGCCAGCAACACAGACTGAATTGAAGATTGCAGAGCTGTACACTGTGTTTTATGTCCACACACTGCTGCTTCATTTTAACTGTGGCTGTATGAAATGAATGCATTCACATAAAAATAGTTTTAAACAGAAAACCTGGTGTAGCATAACAATAAGTATGTTTCTTGTAGTTACCTAGGGATGACTAACCACCTCTGAAAACAGAGCCACTAAAGCAGTCTCTTTATGTCCTCTGTAGGGACAGAAATAGTGTTTATGTTCTATGATACTGCAAAAGTAGTTAAAATATCTGGACATAATTCACATTTCGTAGTAGGAAAGAATAAGTCTGCACCTAAAGTGTAATAGGTTCTGGCCATCTGTGACACACTGTTCTGGGGCAAAAGGAAATGCAGAGAACACCATTAAGATTGAATTACCATGGCATGCATGAGGCAGAAATTATCAATAAATACACTGATATAATTGCTTCAGAAATCTCCATCCTTTATTACTCAGATCATATATAGGCTGCATAAGAAAGTACAATACAGCATGTCATGAAAATACTAGAGATGAGTAAGTGTGCATGTAGAGAGAAAGTAGACTTGATGAGTCATGTAAACCACTGTGCAGGTGCACACACCTGGAACCTGTTTCCAATATAGAATCTTCTGTTGGTCCTGTCACCTCTTCCTTTGTTCCATCTTTCCTTGAAATCTTTGAATTTGATCTTGTATAGAAGGAGCCCAGCTCCACACAGCTTCAGTTTTCACATGCAACTCAAATTATAATACATGTATTTCTTTACCTCTGTTTATATAAGTGAAGTTTCAACTGGCTACTAACTTGATCATAGGTGTACTAAAATGGTGTAATTAAGGATAGCATGCAATTATTTTGTGATATTGAGATGGTATAACCAGAGAGAATCGTATACATATGTGAACAGTGTGATCATCAACTAGGCAGATAAAGATGCCTGGAGTTTCAAACAGGTGGCATCTAAGCAGTAAAAAGTTACGAGACAGAGAAAGCACAAGGAACTGCAAATAGGCAGGGCAGCTTCCCAAATGCACAGGACACATAACCATCAAGACAAAATAAAATAAGGTGGGCAGCATCAGAAGCAGAGAAGAACCCCCTGCATGGGAGCTAGTTAACAGTACAAGAATCTCAGATTCAAGTAAGGAATAAAATCACAGAAGATGATAAACCCCCTTCTGTCATCAAAGACCTGTCAGGGTTGACTAATTTGACATTTGCAACTAAGAACTCCTAGGACTCATAGCTATCAGTACTATACTGCAGCAGCTCTATGGCTTTGTACACCCACAGCTCTTTTAGAATATGACTGCTAAAGACTAACAGCTTTACGTATGTTCCGACTATGTATTATGAGCAAGAATTGACCACTAGCAGAAAGTATATTAATGATGAATTAAACCAGTAAGACTTTAGTTTTAAAATGTGAAATTGTCCTCACTTAGCCTCCTATATGTCATCATCAGAGTGATCTCTAATTCCATGTATAGATAAAAATATAGATAATTTTAAAGACAGTGGGACTATTTTACTGTTAAGACAAACACCCCTTACTTTCACACGTTCCGTTAAACAGAAAGGTGTAACTATTCAGATGATTTGTCAACTTTTTCCTCCAATCACTCTGCCAGTAAGATGCATGCTGAACATCATGACTCAATATGTCGATGCACAGGTTGGAGATCACTTTGCAGGACTTTCTAAAGCAGCTGCACACTGTTGCATCTTTCCTTCTCATTATTTCCACACTTTATATAAAGTATCAGTTGCATTTAAGTTCACTATCAATTGTCTGTCTTTATTGGATTTGACTGAATTTCTTATTCCAGTATTTATTTTACTGTACTTCAATTTTTCCTCCCAGTGTAGAGAGGATGTCAAAAAAGTACCAATAAATGCAAACAACATAATCAATTTGATTCCTGTGATTCTCAAATTATGCCTGGACTGTTTTCTTCTGATTTCTCAGTGAAAGGATTTACTTTGAAGAGAAAAAGAAGAAAGGGCTTAAATTTCCCTTCAAAGCTTATTTATACTTGGAGTGAGGAGGCTTCAGCAATAAAAACAACATAAACCTTTAGAAAGTCACCAGCGGATAAGCAGCAGCTGCAGACATCTTACAAAGATCTCTCTCTGTGGAGATCTAGCACTGCAAGTGATGATGGACTTGGCAGAGGAAAAGACCCAGAAAGTTATTAAGAGGCCAAACTGCCTGTCTTTTTCCCCTGTCTTCAGATTACTTCATTTACAACTTGCTCAGTGTTAATGTAGCAGAGAGAAATAGTAATGGAGTGAAAGACAAAGACAAAATAACACATCATGGAAATGAAAAATTGTTCTTTATGCTGACCGATTCAAACCTTTACAAATTGTCATGTCATATATTTCTGCATATGCATTTTTTATCAGCCCTCAAGTCTATTACTTTTAAATTAATATTATATTTTAAGCTATTACTGAAATAACCCAAAGGAATATTTGGAATTTAGGGTATCACTAATGTTCAGAAATATAGTAGGTATTTCAACATCAAAAGAATTGATAAAAATACTGCTACTATCAAAACTTCTTACACAACTCCCAAATGCATTGACCTCAAGTAGATTGTCCTTGTTCTAGAATATGACTCTGGGATCATTTCCTGTCTGGGATCACTTGTCCGCAGTGGCTACATGGATTTTTCTTGAGAATCTTTAAAAACCTGGCCAAACTGCTTCAAACATTTCCAGCAAGTTTTGACATTTATTAAGTTAAATTGTCACAGTCAATGTCTTATTTTAACTCTTAATTTCCTATCTGCATTTGTCTCAGAACTCTCTAAGCATGGGATTCCAAACAACACAGGGAGTTCTTTGACTCTGCTTCATTCATAAGAAGGGTGAAAAATTCATAAGGGTGAAAAATTGCTTTTTCACCCTTCCATCTTTCTAAACCAGTTTGCAAACCAATTGTGCCTTTGTTTAGGTTACAGTTCCCAAGTGTGAAATAAGAATCTCACGGTGCAAGGAGAAAAATATGATCTCTGTCTAGTTTCAGACACAAGGCAAGGAGAGTGAAAAGGTATTAATGGAAGAATGTTGAAATGTCTGAGCAATGAGACTGTAACAGCTCAACCTACACAATGCAGAGGGGGAAAGTTTTTACTTGCTCACTCTTGCATTATATACAAGTTCTGTCAAACCCAGTTGCAACCTGGAGAGTCTCAAAAAAGCACAATTGTTTTGGCTGCATCCTTGCTCAGAGTACTGAGGCACTACTTCAGCAGTGAATTAGGGCTCTTGCCATTTCCAGTCTTTGACTTCAAAGCAGTAGTTAGAAGTATAAGTTGTCCTTTTTTAGACAACACTAAGAAATTTTGCAGACACTCTTAACACATGTGGTTATGAAAAATCTGTATTGGGGCCATAAAAAGAGGGAGGCTATTTTATCTCCTTTATGGTTTTCTTTATCACTCAACTGCTTTAGTTTTATGGAAACATAGAGAACATCAAAAAAAGTCCTTCTGTCCATTAAGTAGTCAAAGCAGATTTCAGAAGAAAAGGTAAGTAGTTAAGCTACAACATAAACTGAAAAAACTTTCTGGTTAAATCTGTGATATTTCACTAATTCTGAATATTACTACTGGGACATATATCTGTGTGTAGTCTCAAAGTTTAGTGCAAATGTAAGTGATAAAGCACAAATCCTCTATTACGTTTTCCTTCTGCAGGTCGCTTGATATTGAGGTCCCCACAAGCTCTGAAGCTGAATTAAAAAAAAATGCCAGCTGCAGCAACCAGCTCCAACCACAACTTTAAATTTCTTATTTCTTTATATCAAATATATTTCATTATCTTTGTCAAAAGACCTATCTCAGTTAGAGACCTGGGAGAAAGTTAAAAACAAATCTCCAAAGATTTTTCCTAAAGGTCACTGCTGACTTCTTTTCTTTCTCAAAAGAATAACAGATATTTAATCAGCCATTAGAGTAAATTTGTCATGGATGCACAATGTATAAAATTAGGATGCATGTGAATAACATAAACATGTAAGTTTACACATCTCCTACTATTCCACCGTTCTTCTCTCTACCACCATCCACAGTTAGGGCAAATAAAGACAGTAACCTGGAAGCAAAAAATCGGGACCTACTATTACCCTTACCTGTTTGTATCTCCATTCAGTCTCTGTGGGCATCCCACACCCTTTTTGTAAGTCACGATGAATGTCCTTTCCCCTAGATCTGCACAACCAGAGCAGCTGGGTCTCTGTATCAGCACCATGTCAATAATATAACACTTTAAAATATAAATAATGTAAATACTGTGTGTTTAGACTTTCAGAACTCACTGTCTTGTGAAGAGTTAATCTTTAATACTATTTCTACAGTGTCAAGTGTCTTTTCCTCTTAGCACTTACTAATGTGCAGTTACTAATGTAATGCCTGGCAATTCAAAAAGGTGGAAAATCAGGGTTCTTTCTCTAGGCAACCTGCATTGGATCCATTTATAGCTGGTACTCCATCTGTTGTTATAGAAACACGTTTCAATATTATGACCTCTCTCTTACCTAGCTAGCTAGTTTAATTGCAGCCATCACCAGGATGTCAAAGGACTGGACAAAGAAAACAACAACATCCAAAAATTCTGGGTCAAGTCAATCAAAGCAGCAATAGCCTGGATATATTTACATATATGCATGTAGATTTCTTCCTTGTAGTGCTACTCATCTATTAATTGCAATGCTCTTTTTAGTTACTGAAGGAAAGCTGTAGCAGATAGATTGGGATGACGTTTAGTCTGGAAGGTGGTAACATTTGTGGCCATTTTAATCCCATGTGGACATGACTCACTCTTGCTGATAATGAAATTAAATGGGAGTACAATTTCCCAGGCAAAGTGGTAAAACATGCGTTGCTCGAAACTTTTGAAAGTAGGTTGAACAACGCACAGGAAAATGTGCTGTCAAAAATGAGCTACACTGGCAGAATGACAGACTATATGATTTAAAAGTTGCTACCTATTTCTAAGTTTGGTGGGAATCAGTTAAACCCCACAGAATTTCCCATATAAACAAGATGCTGGAGTTTACTTCGGGGAAAGGGGAGAGGAAGAGAGAGCAGAGTGAAGAGGAAACAGCAGTCTATGGAAATAAATACTGAAGAACATATCTTCCCAATTTCCTTATGTAATTGACTCATCATATCACTAAAACTTTTACATAGTCCTAAATGTTGCATTATCAGTAGGAGAAAATAGACCCACGTTGTTAGATGCTAAGCGGAACAAGTGCAAGAGAACTCTGCCAATTATTTTGCAGTCTGAGTCTCATCAAAAATAGATGGGTAAACATCAGGGACAGTACCATACTCAAGAATGGGAAAAGGATTGCTTTTGGTACTTCATCTTGGCTAGTTCTGTGTGGCATATCTGGTCATTTCTACAATTCTTCAGAAATATAGCATAATACCACAGGAGATTTCTAATTCAGTAGCTAAAACACACCGTCTATTCCCACAGCAAACTTAGTTCTTGCTTCAGGCAGGACACCTGCAAAACGGTATTAACCAAAATGAGAAAAGTTTGTACAAAATTCTTTAAATGAAGATGCGGGGGTTTTGTTTGTTCTTAGAATACTGCTCTACAGTATCACAGGTTTTCTTAGTGAATACCAACTGGATTTCTTCTTTTATTGCTCAGTAAAATGCCCTCCAAATACATCAGTTAGTCAGTTTCCTACTAACTCTTTTTCTTTTCCATTTTATATATACCTAATGATAAATTACTCACATTTGGCATGGTGTAGTTGGTTGACCCTGGCCAGATGCCAGGTACCCACTAAAACCACTTTCTCACTCTCCCTCTGCAAATGGACAGAGGAGAGAGAAAAAAAACAACCAGCTAAGGATTCATGAGTTGAGATAACAGCTGGGAGAGGTCACTTACTGATTACCTTCACGGGCAAAACAGACTCAAAGTGGGGATAGTACTTAAATTTATTACTAACAGGATAAGAGCCTGTAGTGGTTTGAACCAGGTTTTCTCTCTGAACGTAAGAAAATGGTAAAACCCCAGGGGGTGGTGACCCCTGGAAGTTTTGAAGTTTTGTCCAATCTGCGCTCCTGCGAAATGTAAACGTACCACAAGCAAACGGAAGAGAAGGTTAGTTGTAGTTCTGTTGTAGAAGTGGTAGCAATGTTGTGAAAGCCACGAGTAGCGAGGGCAGGAGCCCTCTTGGGGCCTCTGCGCCCCCCCCAGCCCCGGTTGGGGGCTACAGAGACTTGGAACAGTGTTAAACTGGACTATGTGTCTGTAGCTATGAGCTGGGAGATGTTTCTTCACTGTGAGCAGCAGCAGCAGCAGCGGCGGCAGAAGCAACACTGGCCGGAGAAGGTGGCAGAGAGCCAGAAGAGATAAGACCAAGCAGCAACAAAGGTATGCAGCACCAGAGAAAGAACTCCTGCAAGGACAGAGAGAGAGAGAGAAAGAGAGAGAGAGAGAGAGAGAGAGAGCAGCAGAGAGACAGAGTTTTGGGGGTAAGAACTGAACCAGACCCCCCCCCCAAACTCCTTGGAGACCCCTCACGTCCTAGAAGGGAGGGGTGAAGTGTGACATGCACTGCAGAGAGGAGCTGAGAAGCTCAGAGCGTCCTGGGAAGCTGGACCGGGACGGAGGGAATGCAGAGGGGGGTGACCTTGGCCTTCCACCCCCCCCCTCGCTGCTGCTGCCAAGGTGGCAGCCTGAGACAGAGCACAGGAGCTCTGGTAGAACTCTTGAGGCAAAGGCTTGCAACTGAATACTGCCCAAGATGTTCTGACTCAGGGGTGAACCCCCCGAGGAAGGAACTTTCACGAAGATGCCCCTGCACTTTGTGATATGCCTGTGGTGACGCGAGTTTTGTCCCTGCTGGCAGTCCACAGGTGAGACCTTCGCTTGGAGTCGAAGGAGAGCCAAGAGGGGTGAAAGGAGACCCCCTTGTGTCTTGAAGACCCTCGTTTGGAGACGACGGGCCAAGGGGCTTGGAGATCCCCTTGTGTGTATTGAAAAGAAATCCAGCTATCAGCTGCTGCATGTGAAGAAGACACATGACTGCTGCCTTAGAAGATACTGCTGCTCGGAGTAGAGACTAGAAGGGATCTGTCCTTCTTCCCTCCTGGACTTTTATTTGGAGGGGAGAAGAGATCTGATCCATTGTAAATACTTATGTCATGGTAGAGATAGTTGAGATCATGTGTATAATGTATTATAATATTTATTTATTTGTACAGTCATTATAATATATTCCCTTTCCCCATTTTGAGTCTGGTGTGTTTTGTCCGGAAAACCCATCTCACATTAGGTTGAGATGTGGAAGGGGGCTTAGACTAGGGAATTAGAATTTTGGGGATCTCAAACCATGACAGAGCCAAAGAGTGAGAAATAAAACAGTCTTAAAAACACCTTCCCCCCACCACTCCTTCCATGTTCTCCCTCCTCCCCTGAAGCGGTGCAGGGGGACAGGGAATGGGGGATACAGTCAGTTGTTGTTTCTGCCGCTGCTCAAGGAGAGGAGTCTTTCCCCTGCTCCCATGGGGTTGCTGCCATGGGAGACAGTCCTCGATGGACCTCTCCAGCGTGAGTCCATCCCTCAGGCAGCAGTTCTTCCCAAACTGCTGTCCTGTGGGTCACTCCTCCATGGGGTGCAGTCCTTCACAAATGAACTGTACCGCTGTAAGTCCCTCACAGGGGCCACAAGTCCTACATGGAAAAAACCTGCTCCAGCGTGGGCTTCCCTCTCCACAGGCTGCAAGTCTCCAGCAGGACCCTTCTCCATCTTGGGCCTCCCACAGGGTCACAGCCTTCTTCATGCATCCACCTGCTCCAGCATGGGCTCCCCTGTGGGCTGCAGGTGGGTCTCTGCACCCCGATGGTCCTCCATGGGCTGCAGGGGCACAGCTGCTCCACCATGGTCTGCACCCCAGGCTGCAGGGGCCTCAGCTCCAGCGCCTGGAGCACCTCCTGCCCCTCCTTCTGCACTGACCTTGGTGCCAAAGGGTGGATTTTTTCAGTACCTTTGTTAATATTAACCAGGATTTATAGCAAAGTAATTATTCTGTCTGCTAAAACTGCAGACTGGAATAGTCTTTTTATATTTATTCTGGTGTTCCAACATGAAGTAATGCTGCTTTCCCTCATATGACTCAGCAGTTCTTTCCAGAGTAACACATACCCAAAATTAGTTCAGAGTTGTGCTACTTGGGTGTGTTTTTCTTTACGTGTATTGTATGCGTTACAAATACATCTAGCTGATAACATCTCCAGCATCCTTTTCAAGCAACAACAGATAATGGCATCATAAAAGGGAGATCATCTGACAGCTACAGTCTCTTAGGACAAAGAAGAGTTGCTTAAGGTTATTAACAAGGTGGGTCTGATGTAGTCTGACATGAGGTGTAGTGGAAAAAAACTGCTGAGATAGGATACAATAGGTTTTATTATATCCATATAAATTGTTCAGAAAGGACATAGCTTGAGAAGAATTAATTTAATGAGAATGTACAATCTCTCTGTAGGGACTTGGAGTCAAAAATTAAAGGATACTATTAGTGTGTAAAGCAGAAGGGAAGGAAGGAATATTACTTCAGAAAATTTGCTAAAAGCTTGATAATAATGATTATGCACAATATGGACTTAAAATGTCTGCACATCAACAGCATTAAAAAGAAATTTTCTATACTTGGAGAGTTTTATTTGCTCTCCAGAAGATATAGAATATCACTTTATTTGTCCATGCAGGTGATCACATTATAGAGTTTTAAAATTAGAGTGTTTGAGAGCTGTCAGGCAACTAAGCCAAATGCAAACAGAAAATAAGATGCCTCTAATGCAATGACAAGACATCTTTTCTTTCCCATTCTCCTCTGCCTCCTCGGAGGCGCAATTTTTTATGATTTATTTTATGTTCCTCTTGAGATAGCATTTTGTTGTAATATGTATCTGGAAGTTCTCTAAAATGTATTTATGGCGATGAGTGATTGTAATAGCTTCGGAAAAGTATTAAAATCTTGGTGTTATTAAAGCCAATGTGACTTTTGCCTCTTCTTCAGAGAAGCCAGATTTAGCATACAGAAATCCATGATAGTATGGAATGTATTCTGCAAAGAACTTTGCAGAAAATATTTTCAAATGGAAAATCAAGTACAAAATCATACACATAAACTGGTTTGTACACTGGTTTTGTATAGTGTAATATGAAGAACAATAGGAGTGTATTTTAGGCATCATACCATTTGAGAGGCCATCTACAACCTTCCAGATCCATTAAGAACACTAGGAATCATTTAAGGTTTGATAATCCTTGAACTTCTACAAACTCTCTTCCTTACAGACTGTCTTTCTCATTAATAGATCCTTGCACTAGTAGATGCCACTTGAACTCTTGGTAGCATAAAGAAAGAGAGAGCATCTAGTACCTAACTATGGACATTGAAAGAAGCAGAATTCATTGCTCCATGCTCTATATTCCTACAAGATGTGGCCTCAATGCAGTTTCCTTTTTCCCTCTGAAATTCTTTTTATTTAGTAACAATTAAGACCAGCTTATATTCTATCCTATACATGTCTATCTAAAACATGCACATTTCAAGAATGGAAGGTGACTGGTATTTTATCATTAAAATACCTCAGCCTAAAATAGTCTATAAAATGCAATAAAACACTCTTTGCAACTTTTGTCTTGTTTGCAAAATTAAAACAAGTTCTACTTGCAGAAAATAATCCTAGCTATATTCACCTATTCTGTGAACTCTGTCTTCTGTACAATGATAGTTTTTAATACCTAATCTAACTGTATCCCAAGTTGTTCTAAATGTACAACAAAAACAAAAGGATTCATCAAAAGAGAACCATGCAGAGCTGTACACCAAAACATCCAAGCTTTCTGTGTTTGAATTTAAAACAACATTATCCCATTTATCACAATCTTGTAAATTAGCCAACTCACACAGGAGTTTGATACAAAAGGCTATGTAAATATTTATTTGACCTATAAATAGTTGTACCACCCCCACAGAGATGACACTTTGCATTTCAGAAGAGTGGATCAATATCATAAATACACAATGCAAAGGGAAGAAGCCAAGAACTAAAACTTGAAGGACTCCAATAGGAGTTAAAATGTTATTTTAACACAGTTTTCTGTAACCACTTATATCACATGTTAAGATCAAGTTTATGATTTTTTTTTTATTTCTTCCCATCTTCCTTTTAGTTACCACTAAATAAATTTTTCATAGATTGTATGACTTCCATTGCTTTTTCATTAGACAAAAAAGAAAGACACTCCACTTCTGCCTTTTGTCTTTTGATGAAGTGAAACCTAAAGGTCCATAACGCACACGTACTTCTACTGTCCATTGGCTTCTCAGTCACTTAGAAGTCAAATTAAAGGTCCCTACATTTATCTTCAAAGTTCTGAAGCAATTAGGCATTAAAGAACTCCTGATTTGCATTCTTTTGTTTAGCATTATGGGTATCTATGAAAATACATTTAGTTTCAGAAAGAAAAAATTGCTTTGACTGCTGTTCTCATCTATGGCAGCTATTCCTCAGTTGTGCATGAGAAGGAATCAAAATACCTACAGAGTATTATCAGAGACACACACATTTCAAGAACTTTGTAGCACCTAGAACACATCAGAATTATAAAAAAGAAAAACATAAAAAGGTATGACATGAATGTCCTGATAAGCACAGTTAAAGCATTTAATATTATAAATACTAAACTGTTTAGCGATTGACTCATTTATTCCTACACAGGAAAGCTTAAAATCCTACAAATAAAGAACCTCTGAGGTTCAAAATTGCATCCTACCTAATGTTACATTGTGTGATGCAGCAAACTGATTTTGTCTGCAGTAGTTTCTGCATCACATTGCACTTCAAATTATGGATATATCCATCATTTTATACTGAAGCAACCACTAGAATTAAGTACAGCATAGACATGCTCATTCATATAGTTTTTCTCTGCTAGTGTAACTTACTTGGAATATTATTGTAGTGGTTTGAAACCCCCAAAATCCAATTCCTGAGTCCAAGCCCCCCTCCCACAACTCACCCCAGTGTGAGAGGTTGTCCAGACAAAACACAAGACTCAATATGGGAGGAAGGGAATTATATTACAATCACTACACAAATAAATATTATAGTACATCATATACATAATCTTAACTATCTCTCCTATGATAAATTAGTATTTACATTGGATCAAATCTCTTCTCTCTCCAATAAAAGTCCAGGAGGGAAGAAGGAAAGATCCCTTCCACCTTCAGGGCAGCAGTCCCTCCTCCTCAATGCAGCAGTTGTAGTTGGATCTCTTTCCAATATACACGAGGGGGTCTCCTCTCGCCCCTCTCAGCCCTTCGACTCCAAGCAAAGGTTTCTCTTCCGTGGACTGCGGTTGCAGGGACAGGCTCGCTTCACCACGTCATATCACGAAGTGCAGGGGTCTTCGTGACGGTCCCTTTCCTCAGGGGATTTACCTCTGAGTCAGAACATCTCGGGCAGCTTTCAGTTGTCTTTGCCTCAAGAGTTCTACCAGAGCTCCTGTGCTCTGTCTCAGGCTGCCAGCTTGGCAGCAGCAGTGGGGAAGGACAAGGTCACTTCCCTTGCATTCCTTCTGGCCGTCCCAGTCCAGCTTCAGGACATCTCTGAGCTTCTTAGCTTCTCTCTCTGGTGTTGCTGCATTGCAAGACTTCTCCCAAGTAGAAGTCCACCACCCCTCCTCTCTAGGAGGTCTCAGAGGGGTTTTGGGGGATTTTTGATTCAGTTCTTACCCCCAAAACTGTCTTTGTTGAGCTTTCTCTGCTCCGTCGCTGGCTCTCTCTCTCTCTCCCTCTCTCTCTCCCTCTCCTTGCAGGATATCTCTCCACGTTGGTGCTTCCCTCTTATCTCTTGGCTTTCTGCCACAGCCTCCATTCACTGCTGTCTCTGCCGCCATTCCTGCTGCCCACTCACAGTGCAGAAAGACTCCCAGCTTCTCAGTTACAGACCTCAACCCAGTTTAACACTGTTTCTGAGTTTCTAAAACCGCCAGCCGGGGGCTGGGGGGCCATGGAAGGGGTTCCTGTTCCTTCCTCGTGGCTTCAGAACATGGCCACTTCTTCTCCTCAACTACCTCATCATCCTTTTCCGTTTTGGTGTGATATGTTTTAATTTTGCAGGACCGCTGATTGGGTCAATGCCAAGAGAGACACCACTCCCTCGGGGGTTACCATTTTTTTAACTCAAACCACAACTCTCCACGCCCTCGCTCATGCGAAATTAAACATATCACAACAATTTGAAAACTCTAATCAACATGCAATTTTCAATAAACTAAAATATAACCAGAATCTCTACTATACAGTAGTAAGTAGAGAGATGTAAGTACTGATGTAAGTACTCAGAGTAAAGTTTGTGATAATGCTATATATCACAAACTTAACTCTACTCTGAGTACTTACATCACTATATCTTTGCTTTCTCTACAATGGTACAGCCTATGTTTTGTCTGAAAACTTCTCTGTTATCACAAGCATCATGGTTCTTCTCTCTTCTGGTGGCTGAAGACGACAGGTCCCTCTCGCAGATGGTTTTTTGCTTGTATAGGCCAAAGCCTGCCTACTCTGACCTGCCGTTATCTCCAGTCTCTCCAGGAGGCGTGGGGGAAGTTGGCTCCTGCCTTGCATAGCTCTGCTGTCCCGCTCAGGGAATTATTTAATTCGTTTTTATATTTATTCACTAGCACTCTATTAACAGGTATATTTAGGAGATATTTGGTTTTAGGTTTCTTTTTATCCCTGTTTCCCCCTCCCTTTTCCCTTTTTCTCCGTCGGGAGCTCCCTGTTGTGGATAATATATTCAAATTGTATATATATAATTGTATATATATATATTTTTGATAGAATCCCATTTCGTTCAAACTTCTTTCAGTTTTTTTTCCTGTGGTTCATTTTTTTCCTCCCATCTCTGGGAAGCAAGACTCCGTTGTCGAGTTTTGGAGACTTGGTGGGAAGCCAGCTCCAAACTTGCACAATTATCAAGCCCATGTGTCCATTTTTTAGCATGCCTCTTATTCTACACAGGTACTAAAAAAAATTAAAGACACTTTTGGAAATGTGTATAACAAACACACAAGCTTCACAGGTAAAATAAATGCATTGTAGCAACCCTGCACAGGATTGTAACAGATCTGTCAAGCACAGAAAAGTAAACTTCATAGCATGATATGCAGTAAAGTTTTCTTTAAATCCTTAGGAAAGAGCATTACTAGTTGTACTCAAATTGGAGGGATTGGCCTGTTCTTCCAGGCTTATTTCTCTAGATTTGTGAAATCACTGCCTACAAGAACAGTCTCAGCATCAGACTGAAGGCCAAAACTCAATATCACACATCTTGCCCAGAGTCTGCCCAAGGGCAGACCTGGGCTGAACTAGCCACGTATCAGAAGGGTGTTTTCTCTGTGCCACAGAACTGCTCTATGGACTATTTCCAGCATCCTCTACATAATTCACTGAATAAATACTGTGTGTTTCCACTTATAGGCAGACTTTTTTAAGTGAGACATTTATCCATGTTCTGTAAGATATGCGTGTTCACAACACAGTTACATCAGATATGTTCAGCCATACTGTTGATCTTACTTTGTTTCAATACATTGATAGGTCAAAAAGATTTTGAATGCACATTCTCTCAGTCTCTCAGGTACACACCCCACAACACAAAAAAAAGCAATTACAAAGCTCTTTTGATTCCACTTCAGGAACAGAAAGGAAAGCTACACTTGATACTTCTTCAAAAGTGACCTTAGAAAGGCATAATCTAATTACTGCAATTGGAGTCCAGCCAAGGACCATTGAATGAATAAACCTATTCTTGCAAAATGTGCATGAAATATTCAGTGGCAAAAATTATCATGAACACAGTTTTATTAAGCAGCCAAATGGCAGAAAGCACCCTGCAATTCTAAACAAGAGTACTTGACTAAGTATTAACTAACTGAGAAGTATATCATCCTTTGCATCACAAAACAACCAAGCTTTGCACTTTTCCTTTCATTGAGGGCCTCCCATACAGTACTAACATTTGAAATTTAAAAGTAGGAACCCAAAATGTTTAAAATGGCCTCAACTATTTTTAGAATTTCACTATAAAAGGGTAAGAGAAAGATACACCCTAAAACTATAAGACTACATGAGCGCAGACCACACTTCCATTTTTAACTTTCTCATAGTTTCCAAAAAGCACTCAAATTTGTAAGTTTACATACAAATTTGTATGTTTAAATACAAATATTCTGGAAAAAATAAATGTTAAATCTATAGAGTTACAAGAGTCTTATTCTCTTTAGTTTCTGGTACATAGAAAAAGCATTTCTTTTAACAAATATTTTTAAATTTCAGTTTTTTAATTGTTAATTAGCCATATTAGAAAATTATAACTTCCATCTTTGATCAGGGTCATCACATAGAGGCAACAAAATCATAAACTTGTAAATTGTTTCACTCCTCAATACTGAAGATAGGTTAATATATATTTAAATAAATACACAGAGTAAAATGTACAGATATAGAAAATAATTTAACCAAGTAACAACATGGGCTCCACGGCTTTTAAAGACTGATAGCACCATTATCATTAAACTGGAAGCCATATATTGTCCCTATTAGCTGTTTAAATTTTTCATAAGCTATGATTGCAGAATGTGGTCAATAGAACCATTTATCATCAATATCAGACCACAAGACATTTCAGAAGAGATCGTTTCTTATATTAGTGAGTTACAGTTAATGCAGCATTTTACTGGAAAAATGCCTCTAAAAACAATTACAAAGAAGTTTTAAAAAACAATTACAAAGAAGTGCTCAATCAAAATATTCATTCTGTTGGGTGAAGCATTTCCTTACCAAGGCAGTATGTAACCTTGAAGCAATGAAATAAGAACCAAAATGACCAAACATGTTCTGTTTGCTAGCTAGGCCTCCACTGCTCAGTCCCTTTATACTGTACCACATGTATTTATGCGATCTGACTGCATCCAGTCCAGGACATACAAAAGTAATTAGCTTTACCTTGTCTTCGAATGCTGTAGAGAAGGAATCTGTCGAGAGACACTGGTCAGCTGGCCTTCACACCAGAGGATCCTTAAAAAGAAGCACCAAGAATGCCACAATTACATGGTAAGATATTTCTGCACTGCACAAGGAGCCGTGGAAAAACTAGTATGCATTTATTTCCCCTTTATAATGTCAGACACAGTGTAGGGGCATGTGTCCTTATTATATAAGGAAAATACACGCTCCTCACGAGGTGGTGAAACAAAGAGATTTATTTCAAATTCGGCGCTGGTTTTATCCCTTAAAACCATGTGACTTCTTTGACCAACAAGGTTGTCTGTGTCGGCGCATGCTCCCTCGGGCCCTCTTGCCCTGGTACATCCTCTGTACCTTAAACACGCCCCCTACAACACAGAACTACATTTTCATGGAAATAAGACAGAAACAAGAAGGTAAATCTGGTGGGGCTTTTTTAATTGCAGGGTACATGAGATCCACACATTATAGAACAGATATGAGCCAACTGCACTAGTGAAATTATATACTGACAGAATTCTTAGAAACGTCATACTTTATCTGTAAGTTCATCTATTAGAACTGTACAACAACTATTTCAGGTTTATATTCATTTATTTTAAAATTGGATATTCTTCTACTTCTCAGGATTTCCAAGAAAGCTAATACATAACAAAAATTAAAAAACAACCAGAAAGAAAATATTATTTTTTAGGCTTATGATTTCTAAACCAATCACACTGCTTTAGGTACACAACTTCACTCATGATTTTTGGTAGTATTTGGAATAACTATTTGTAATTCACTTCTTTAATAGCATTGGTAGCTTTTGACTGGTGCAAAGTACTGTTACTGAAACAGGAAGCAAAGAGAAGTCTAAAAAAATTAAATATATACACACTCTTATACATACAGTTAGGACATGCCAGAATTTGCTTTTAGTTTATTCAGGAATTGGCTCTCAATTGCTTCCAGGGCCTAATTTACTAGAAAACTTATTTCGTAAACAGTACCACCTGTGCTTAGCTAAGCGCTAACTAATTTCTTTGCTAACTCATTCCTGCCTCCTTGCTATATATGACTCAATGTTATTGAGATTGTGAAAAAAATTCACAAGACATATTATGTTGAGTGATTCTCTAAACAGAACATTTAAAACCACTAGAAATGCCTTACCTATTCACATCAGTGGTTCAGATCCTAAGACTCTGTCTCCAATAGCAGCAGTAGAAATTGCTATTCAAGAAAAACACAAGTATCTGGCTGTTACATGCAGTCTATTTCCCTCATACTCCCACAACATGTAAGGTCGTAATGTTACGGGTGTTAGAGAACTGTCCCTAACCTCTTTCTTCAGAATCCCTATATGGAGCTTTTGTTCATTAATTTATCTTGTCCCTTTTCGTCCTAGATGACATCCATCTTTCTAGTCATTCTCCTCCTAGTTTGAGCACATGGTCCTGCTTAAAATATAATATAATCTAGTGAATATAATCCACTTTATGCTCCACCTTGAAGACTTTATAAATCTTAATCATATACTTCTTAGTCTTCTCATATTCAAACCGAACTTCTAACATTTTTAGTCATTGCCCATAAAGCAGCTTCCCTCTCCCTTTTATCATTTCAGCTGCCTTTGCTTGCTCCTTCTCTCCTCATTCCTCCCTGAGATGAAGAAATCAGAACTTACTGAAGTATTGCAATAGTGGGTTTACCAAGGCTCAATATGACACCACTGCTTATCAGATTTCTCATGTTAAAAAAAAAAAAGGCTGTTTAAAGCTTACTGAATATCCTGAAACCATGGGACAGATAAAAAGCCAGATCTCTTCAGCATGAACTCTCTTGGTTCTGTATATTTATACCACAAAATTTTTTGACCCTAAAGCACAGTGTAGTCAGGATTCAAATAAACTTAAGATTGATTAAGACTTACAGTATGGAAGACAAAAATCAAACATTTTGTCCTAAAAAAAGACCAGTGACTTCTAATTATGATTTCTTTCAGTGATCATAACATGCTAATGACAGCTGAGCAGTACAAGCTAAGCTGTGTGAATTAATGAATTATTTGACAAGCAGCTGTATTTCACTTAACAGGAAGCATTCATTTCTCCTCAATGAAATCAACTCCTTTGCCCAACTTCAGCAACTAAAAGCAGAACCCTAAGGAAACAATTAACACTGCCTCCTTCTGGTGTTTTTGTTTACGTGTCCCCCCACTCTGCAAGACAGCACTCCATGCAATAATTATAAACAGTGAGAATGGAATATTGGTTTGGAATATTTGTTTTGCATTTAATTCATTGGCACTTCAGGAAATTCAGTACTCTGAAAATTATACTTGGCTCAGAGATCACCATACAGAAGTTTTTTATTTTAATTTTATGAATCATACTTCGGTTTCATGCTCTCTCTGACTCATTGTTTAAATTCTACAACTGAAGAACGGTTGAATAACAGAATAGTTATTGTCTATAAATTCCCCTAACATTTTTATGTCAGCTCCAGTCATCGGGTTTATTTTTTAATCTCTTCAAGAACAGATTTAAACTCTTCTTTTTGTGTCAAGATAATAGAAGGAGATAAAAAATATATGCTTTCATCCTCTGGTTTTTCACATTTCAGGAATAACAAAATACAATATTAAATCTTTTCTAAGTTTTATCACTAACAGATTCACATTATAATATTCCTTACAGCTTGCTGCAAAGGACTACATGTTATACAAGAAAACAGTAATTACAATTTTTCGACAGATTATTCAGGTGGGTAATTTCCAACAAATATTGCACTGAGATACATTTAAATGGGTTTAAAATATTTTTTTACTTCTGTCAAGTAGTGATTTACTAGTTGGCTGCCCATCAGATCCTGATCTAGTTACAACCAAATCTAACAGTAGTTTCTCTGTACATTTTTAGGAGCAAATAAAAAGGAATACAACTACTAAATATATATATCATCATACATTTTTCAAATGCTAAATATTTAACATATTTGCAATTAATATTGCTTTGTCTATTGGAATTTGCAAAGAATAGTACTGGTGAAGGGAGCACTTTGTTTATAGTTGTTATAGTGGTTTGGACCTTGTTTTCCCCCAGAGGCTAAAAAAATGGTAAAACCCCAGAGGGGTGGAAACCCCTGGAATTTTTGAAGTTTTGTCCAATGGGCGCTCCTGCAAAATGTAAACATTCCACAAGCACCGGAAGAGATGAGTTGTAGTTTGGTTGTTGTTGGTAGGAGAGGTGGCCATGTTGTAAAGCCACGAGGAAGGGGCTCTGAGCTCCTCAGGGCCTCTGGGGCCTCCCAGCCCCTGGCTGGGGTGGGGACTGCAGAGGCTTGGAACAGTGTTAAGCTGGACTAAGTGTCTGTAACTGAACCTGGAAATGTTTCTTCACTGGGAGCGGCAGGAGTAGCGACAGACCAACACTGGCCGGAGAAGGTGGCAGAGAGCCAGGAGAGATAAGACCAAGAAGCAACAGAGACATGCAGCACCACAGAAAGAACTCCTGGAAGGAGAGCCGGGAAAAAAAGAGAGCCAGCAGCTGAGAGACAGAGTTTTTTGGGGGTAAGAACTGATACTAGACCCCCCCAAACTCCTTTGAGACCTCCGAGAAAGGAGGAGTAGAGGGACTCCTATTTGAGAGAAGCCTTGGAGTACAGCAGTACCAGAGAGAGAGAAGCTAAGAAGCTCAAAAGACGTCCTGGAGCTGGACCGGGACAGCCAGATGGAATGCAGGGGGAGTTGACCTTGGCCCCCCTCGCTGCTGCTGACAAGCCTGGCAGCCTGAGACAGAGCACAGGAGCTCTGGTAGAACTCTTGAGGCAAAGGCTTGCAACTGAATACTGCCCAAGACGTTCTGACTCAGGGGTGAACCCCTGAGGAAGGAACTTTCACGAAGATGCCCCTGCATTTTGTGATATACCTGTGGTGGAGCGAGTCTTGTCCCTGCTGGCAGTCCACAGGTGAGGCCTTCGCTTGGACTGAAGGAGAGCCGAGGGGCTTGGAGACCCCCTTGTGTATGTTGAAAAGAGATCCAGCTACAACAACCCAGTTGCAACTGCTGCATGGAAGACAGATGAGGAGAACCTGCTGCCTTAGAAGAGACTCTTGCTTTAAGACTGGAAGGGATCTGTCCTTCTTCCCTTCCTGGACTTTTATTTGGAGGGGAGAAGAGATCTGATCCATTGTAATGCTATATGTCATGGTAGAGATAGTTGTGATCGTGTGTATAATGTGTTAAAATATTTATTTGTACAGTCATTGTAATATATTCCCTTTCCCCATTCTGAGTCTGGCGTGTTTTGTCTGGAAAGCCTATCCCACATTAGGTTGAGATGGGGAAGGGGGCTAGAACTAGGGGATTGGCTTTTGGAGAAATCTCAAACCATGACAGTTGTCATCAGCAAAACTTTTAAGAGCTGAATTCACTAGTCACCAGAATTCAATTCCTAGTCTGCATCAGTCCAATAGTACTAAATAGCTGGATTTCTGAAGCAATTTCTGTCCATGGCAGCTCTGTAGGCTACACAGTTCAAAATCAGTAAAAGGTAGTCTGTCCTCCCAGCAACTTCTGGACCTCTAACCTTCCTGACACTAGATATCCTCCTGGATATCAATATAAATCCTGATTGTGATCTCCAGCCAAAATCTAGCAAAACATTTCCATACTGCAGAAAGATACCTGTCAAAAAACCCTGTTCCTATTAAAATTCAAGCATTCTCACCCTATATTCTGAATAGATATGTTTAGTAAATTTCCTAGAGTATACAATATTGAAGTTAAAAAGGCCTGACATATTTTGCCTTCAAAAAACTTTCTAGAGCTATTGTTTTCTGGTCAAATAGTATGAAGAACAGATCTGTCCACATTGTGAAAAGAGAGAGAAAAGACAAAATACCAAAAGATTGCCTGAATATTTTTTTAAATTCTGATTGAAATTACCTGTTAAAATTTGAGGAGATGCAGTTTCCATTTCCCTTTTACATCAAACCATTGTAACTTAAAAAGAGTTTTTAAACATCTTGTCTTAGAAGTTATGCTCAACCTAACTATACTTTGCATGTGGCTCTATGTCACTAGGCTGCTGCTTACCCATTATAGCCCTCATCTTCGTGATGAATCACAATTTGCCAAAACAGTAATATAAATGCAATTTATGTTCTACCCTCCCTCTTTATGATTAATTCTACTAGTGGTACAAATTTGCATGAATGAATGTCAGTGTGTTTTCTGCCCTGAACATTTCCTGCTGGCTTCAATTCAGCCCTGCTGACATTTATTACAAATAATAGCTAAATATTCTTGATTTAATGCCTGTGGTGGCCCCACGTCTGAAGGTGATGTCTGTAATAAAAGCAGACAAGACAAGCTTATAAAAAATACTAATCAGATTGTGTTTGCACGCATAATGGAAAGGCCTCACAGACATACCAGCAAAATGGAATGACAGCTTTTAAAATGCAGCTGCTCAAAGTCAAGAGTTCAAGAACATATCACCTGCTTTATATTTTGTCCCTCTCCATTCTTTTACCACCTCTCTAAAACACATGTGACAAGATAGCCAAAAGGGTCAAAATTTTAGTTTTGACCCTCTTTATGCAAATAACATTGAATACCATAAATCACAGTGTAGTCATACCTACTGCCATTGCTAATTCTTCTACCAGAAAAGCATGAGGAACTAGAGGGATTTGTCACCATCAAGTCAGACCCACATCTTCAGAGTCATGTTTATCCTAGGTTAATATAAACCTTGTTAAAAGGCTCGATTTCTACCCCCCATGTTCCCTGAATGCAAAAATGTTGTTGTCTTTAGACAGAAAAAAAAAATGTTGCCTGCCAGAAGTACACAGCAGACGAGAAAACAATAGCTGAAGAAGTTTTGCAAGATGTACACATATTTATCACGGAAAGACTGAAGAAAACACAGAAATAAGGATACTACACAGGTTTACTGCTGAGAACACAGTCAAATACTTTTCCCTTTGACCTGTGAACAAACAGCTACAACACATCAGGGATGATAAAAATTAACAGGGCCACTTCAAGTTTTAATCAATCAGCAATATCACCTTCTCCAGAATGTTCTAGAAAGGATACTACAGCATCCAAATTAAAACCAGTAAGGCCACTGCCTGTAGGGCTCTGAAGGGGCTGGTGGTGTAGAAATAAATTATACCAATCCTGCTTTTTAGGAGTGCCTCACAGCACTGTATCCTTTGCTTTCCCTTAGTATTATCACCATGCAAATCGTTTAAGGAGCAATTTTCTTCATCACTGTCCCAAGGACTGGAGGTGAGGTTGACTGGCCTGTAGTTTCTCAGATGCTCATTCCTACCCATCCTGAAGACGGGAGTAACACTTGCTGTCTCCTAGTCTTCAGGAACCTCTCCCTGATGCCATGATCTTTCAAAGATAATCGAGACTGACCTTGCAATGACATCAGACATCTCCCTCAGTACTTCTGGATGCAAAAAATCAGACCTCATAGACTTATATACATCAGATATACACCAGATATACACATCAGACCCCATGGTTTGTTTTTATTAAGTGCTCCTTAACCTGCTCCTCTTCCACTCTAGGCTCCAGACTTTCCCTTTGGTCTCAGGGTCTGGGATTTCAGAAGGTTGATTTTACCTGTAAAGAAGGAGACAGAGAAGGCATTTAGTACCTCACCTTTTTTCTATGCTGTTTGTCATCAGCATCCCTGACCCACTCAAAGTGGGCCCTTGCAGCTCCCTTTACTTGATTGCCTACCTGTCAGGAGGGAAACATCTTGAGCTTCGAGAAGGTGATCCTTAATAATCAACCAGCTCTTCTGGACTCTTATGCTCTCCATAGACATATCCCATGGGATTCTTTCAAGAAGATCCCTGAAGAGGACACAGTCTGCTCTTCTGAAACACCATGCTGTGTCCTTGTAGGATGGCGAACCCACAATCTTATGGTCATTGCAGACAAGGCTGTCTCTGACTTTCACATACATGACCAGTTCTTCCTTGCTTGTAAGCAGCAGGTCCAGCAGAGCTGCTGGTTCCTCAATTGGTTCCTCAATTACTCATCAGCCACATGCTCTAGAGAGTCTCCAAGACTACTTGAACCCTTCTATGTTATCCCTCCAACAGATATCAGAGTGGTTAAAGTGCCCCATAAGGACCAGGGCCTGGGATTGTGATGCTTATTCCAGTTATCTGAAGAAGGCCTCTGCTACCACTTCCTCCGGCTCAGGAGATCTATAGCAGACTTCCACTGCAACAGCAATCATGTTGCTCCACCTGCTGATCTTCATTCACAAGCTCTCAGCTGGCTCCTTACCCAACCCCAGGCACAGCTCCATGCACTCCAGTTGCTCTCTCACATAAAGGGCAATGCAATCTCTTCTCCTTCCTATTCTTACTCCTAAGGAGTCTGTATCCAACCACTGCTCTTGAGCCAACAACTCTACTTGCTGCTTCTTCTGGAGCCACATCAGTGACACTTCTTAGCCTTCTTAATGAGGCTGCTCTCTCCTACTAATCACAGAAAATATTTTTCTTGCAGATACCATTTTACAGAAACCAGATTATTGTCTTGTCATGGTTTGGTTATGAATAACAAAATATTTACCACCATTTATCAGTAACCAACAGGACTTACAAGAAAATGTAACTTTAAAACAAATTTACAAAAGGGCTAAAGGATTGTGTTTAAATGCTCCTTTTTCTTCCCCTTTTTTTTTACAATAAGGACATTTTAGAAAGAGAGGGCCTTCATCTAATTCTATAAGCACAAAAAAAACAGGAATCTATGCATATTTTAAACATTTTTAAACAACTAACATGTCCATGTATCAGACATGTACAATATCTAATATTACCTAGCAGTTATTTCTTATCTATAGTTCTCTGAAAATAGTGTAGTGTATCCTGTTTTTCTCTTCCTTTACCAACCTGAAAATTCACAGCAATGCTTACCATCTTCTTAATTCATTTACAGGCTGAACCAGGAAAGACTTGTGCACCACTAATTCCTCTTGTAGATAAGAACTCCTAGGAGCAAGGCTTATTTTATCTATATTTATCTCTTGTCTACGGCAACTCTGTTTTGTTCTTTCTGACAGGCACCAAATAAGGAATGTCCACATCAGAGATTTTAATTACTGAAATCCTTTTTTTATTGATCACAGGCAGCAAAACAGCTCTTGTGTTAACCTTTCAAAATGTCAACTTAATTTATGAATACAGTGATTTTTTTTTAGCTCTATTGCTACAGATTATACATATTGTGTTATATTACTGTTACAAAAAGTATGTTTTAATTGTACACCAAAAACGTGCTTAAAACTTGCTGTAATTCATGAGAAGAGCTGCTTGACTGCTTATAGACAGTCTAAGCAGATCAGGACATAGGCTTATAGATTTTGTTGGGGCAATACATATTGTATTTGTTCAGATTTTTATGCCAGCCCCCCTCATTCAGATTCTGCACAGACTTTACATTTTTATGTAGCAGAGGCCTGAGCAAAAGACAGGGGCTGCATATAAAAACATTCCTGCAGAATGGCATTTAGACAGAATACAAGCACCTCACATGGCTAACACAAAGTTTAACAAAAATTCTCCCTCAGATCAGGAAGATACTAGCAGCGTTCCACACCTCTGTAAATTGTTTCGCATCATTCCCACTTCATCAGAAAAGACTGACCTGTGCCTCACTGGGCACGCAGACATTTGACACTATATAATTGGATTACATAGCATACTAGAGCAGAAGTAGAGGTTCTGAATTGTTATGTACCTGTTCTCAGAGTTTTTTATGGTTCACGGACAGTGACCACTAATAAGAAGCTTCAGATCACACATTCCCTGGCAAAAGGTGCACCAACCTTTCTCTCGGCACTTGTGAAAAGGGGATTCCGGTGGATTAACGATAACAACAATGTTCTGAAACATTTCTACAGAAAGGGGTGCCACTGATGGGCTCACTCAGAACAAAACAAAATGGCTGCCAGAGGAAAAAAGAAATTGGATACTTGATGTGCTGGGGTTTTTTATTGTTTCAGCAACATGTATTTTCCAGATTCTAAATCAAATTCAAATCAAATGAAAGACTACCTTCTGGCTACCGGCCCAATGACCTATCCAGAACATTGTTTTTCCTCCTTTGAGTTTCATCAGCAAAAGCAGAAATTATTTGGTTTATTTTCTATGGAATTTCCATACTAAATAATTAAACCTACAATAATTTGGATGACCAGGGATATTATTTATGTTCTTAAGGCTTTGTGGGATTACAGCTTAATTCCATAGCACTTCAAGGTTACATAAGGTCCTTAAATAATTTCATTAGCACTTTAATGAAGGATTTCTTTTTTTTATTTTTTCTTTTTTCCCTTATTTTTTGCAGAACATTTCTGCAACAATTCTGCACTTGAGATCTGAAAGAAATGCTTCAACAGAAGTCTCCATAAAGTCAAAGTCAAATAAAAAACACTGAATTCTTAAGTAAAATTCAAAGGGGAAGAAAAATCAAAACCAAAAAAAATGCTACCATTTTCTTTAAACAAAAATATTGACATTGCTATTTAAGCTAAACACAAGTGCACATTAGGAACATTTTCTATTTGTTCTTGGACTGGAAATTAAATGTCTACATTTTTCCTCATAACACTGCCAAACGCAAATCCGTGACTAACAAACAAAACATTGTGACTTGTTCTTAAGTAGTTTGCCACTGCATCTATTGTTCCATTTGGTATAGCATAATGTCTGTATGTTCATTAAGTCCATATTTTACACTATGGCACATATGTTATTTCTCTCCAAAAGCCTGCAAGCCAAATGGGAAAAGTCAATAGCTTTGGTAACACTGAGCATTCCTACCACAACATAGAATGCTTGCTTTGTGCCTATTATGCAGAAAATCAAATTGCCAATATGTCCTTTTGCTTAAAGCTGTAAATACATAGAAGATCATAGTAAATAGTAGCTCCGCTGCACATGTAGCAGATGTCTACAGTTGTCTTCTTAAGATTCTTATATTGAAAGGCCCTTGAAATAAAAATACTTATGTATATAAATTGGCTTCATTGTTTTCCAAGGCCTGTAAATGTGTGCCACTCTTGAGGGAGAAAGACCTTTTCCTGTTGTTCTGGCTGTGTCTAGAAGTGCATCTGTGATATATTTCAGATCATTTACCTAAAAAATTATGAAAGTAGTGGGAAGGAGGGCACTTCTTCCAACTCATTTACTCGATTTAAGTATCAGGGTATATAAAATTTGCAACACAGAATACAGTTCGAAACTTCTCCAAATATCTCTCCCAGACCAGCTCCAGAAGGACTGGCACCACTAAACTTACCTGAAACAATGATATGCAATACACCTGAAGGTGGTAAACTTGAGCATACAGGAAAGTGTTGGAAATAACCTAACAGGTATAACTAGAGAGCCTCAGATGTCAAGAATTTGATTACAAGAAAATATTTCCTAGTGGAATCCTGAAAGCCTAAACATGAGATAAGCTCTATGAGTTCTTCTTTTCAAAGCTCACCAGTCTACATGTTTGAAAGTAATATCAGGCAAAGCTTTTTTTTTTGTTAAGAGTGACAATTTGAAAGGAAAAAATGTCACAGCAAGAATTGACTGTCCATCACTACTCCTACTTCTGAAATCCACTACAGAGGAAGTCACTGAAGGTTATTTTAAAATCAGTGGATGGAGGCAAGAGATGAATTAGAGAGCTGGTATTTAAAATATATGTTCCAGAAGTAAAAGTTGTGGTTTTTTTTCAGTAAGGTGACATCAGATGTGCAGTGTGTTCAGATTTTACACAACATAAAACTTTGAGGGAGCAAAAACATATGATCAGATAAAAATGTATCATTCTTCAAAGTTTATTCTACTTCAAATGCATTTGACACAGAAACCACACATGCACACCACAGTTACAGGTTCATCAGTACACTAGTTGTCTCTGTTCGACAGAGTGAAAGCCATCATTCTCAGGACGGAGTACCTTCAGTCTTGATCTGCAATTGCTAACATCAGTAGTAATGAAATTCACTTAAATGTTTTTTATTTTTATTAGTACTGAGACTGGTATTTTTCCGTTTCATGTCAGCTCCATGTTAGCCGTAGAGCTACAGCTATGCACCAGCTAACAGCTATGTAACACAATTTGCTCACCAGCAGAACTAGTGAAAATGTGAATGTTTAATAGCATAAATGAAATCAAGAAGATATAAATCACACACTTTCTATACTTTCCTATTAATAAAGAAATGGCTACCGCTTCACCATAAAGCACACTGCAAATCATTCTAAATATCCTTGGACAAATCCTCTGATACTGCCAAAAGCTGCTGAAAGCCACTAAAAACAGCTATGAAATAAGAAGTAAGATTTCCAGAAATCCTTAATATGATACATTTATAATGTCTCTTAGTTAGGGTCACTGCTGTCTTACAATACTGGAAAACATCTTGATGCAAAGCTGAGGTAACAGAAATTTTCCTGTAAAACTAGGTGGAGGTTCCCTCAGCTAAAACAATTCCATTCCATTTCTCTGGAGCTCCAACAGCCAAATAAGAAACATATTCACAGAAAACACAGCCAAGAAAAAATATCTACCCCTACCAATCAGCTGCTTTTTAGTTCACAGATAGAATCTAATCCTTAACATATGCAAAGTTCCCAGTTAAATGTTCAAAGATAGTTCTACAAGGTAAGGCTTCCTTTGAAATTGATAGCAGAAGACTTATTTCTACACAAAAAACCCCAACTGTGTGTTTCCAAGATAATTAAAGAGAATATATGTAAACATGCAATCAAAGTGTTTATCTCCTCTGGGTCCAGAGAGGAATGTGCTATTAATAAATTATTTCCCCCAATGTCTTTCATAGTCCCGCAATTCCTCAATCGACATGATGTGATACCCATTATATTCAGGAATGTGCTAAAGGACTGGTAGAGCCTCTTTGTTTTTTAAGCAGTTCTGACAGAAGATGTACTGTGCCTGGCTAAACTGCATAGACTGTTTCACAATAAGAAGTATGTTATGTCTTTAGGTGACCAGGCTTCTGCTTTAAAGCTAAGCAGCTCAGATAAGGTGAAAGCTGATAAGGACTCAAAGGATGAGGATGCTGGAGACTGAAAGGATAAGCCTTTTTTCTGCTTTTTTTCCCTTTACCATTTTCATATCTAACTATTTGGGATATTTTTCTTGAATGGGCGTGCAAACATACAGCATTTTGGAAAAATGGAGTAGACATAATACTTGTAACTGGTTTTTTTCACTTCTGTGGCACAGTAACTTAATGTTGAATCACTGCATATATTTAATGGTATTAGTGGCTCTGTAAAGATACTGTAATGACTAGTGAAAATACTATCCTTTTTTGACGGGATTATAGTAGGGCTAGTGGTTATCTAAAAACTGGATGAATTTTCATGTTTACAAGAAAAAGCAGAGGAAAAAGAACCTGTACATTCTGTATATTAAACTCCACTGGGAGGGTCTACATACTGGGGTTAATGTCCTGTACTTACACTAATACAGCTATTTATTTCCACTGTAACTTTTTAGAAGTTACCTTCTCCTTTTAGCCCCTTCCTGTTGTTTTCTTATAGCATTTTGCCAGGAAGAAAAAAATCATAAAATATTTATAATCTCTTTTATTTACAGTATTAATAGGGATTAGTCTATTTTCCATGCTTTATGGGTTTACTGCATAGTTCAACAAATTTTTCAGGAAATAACATTCTTCAAAGACCACACATTGTACTCATGCACTAATCATTCCATCTCCCACATTTGCTGCATTTGTGACTGGTTTATTTTGCATCAATTAGCTCAATTCAAGAAACATTCAGCAACAGGTTGATCATACCTTTAAATCAGTCAAAAGAACTTACTTGTTTTCCTTGCTTAGTGAGAAATCCAGTTACCATTATTAGTTTACTTACAGTCACTGTTCAATATATATTGATAGTTTCTTGGCCTTATCAGCAGCACACAATTAACATGGCAGCATACATTAGTACAGTTTTAAATCCCCAAATTACTATCAGCTAGATAAGTGGTGGCAAAACATAGCTACTGTAGTATTTTGTGCCATTAGATAATAATTTTTTACAGAGGGCTGTGCATCTAATAAATTACCCATTCTGTGGGTATTTGTGATGCAACATATTATTAAGAATAATCACTCTTCTCTACAACACAGTTTCAGTTCAATTCAGCTGAAAATATTAAATTCTCATATGTCTAGGTTCCTTACTTAGCACAGGTACCACTGTTGAGTTTATCAATTAACTCCAGCAGCTAATATTTACAGAAAACCAGCGATGATCCAGGTAATAGCAAGGTAATACCAAGACAGAGACAGCCCAAGTCCTTCAGTCAAGAATGAAGTAAAGTTTACTGTTTCAGTCTCACACTCCCTCTCCTTTCCATCTACCACATCTGTAAACAAAGTGAGCCTTCATCACCTGCACATGGGACTATCATTCCATTGCTTCCAAACACTGACTGAGTGGTAACAATAACAACCCAGCTGTGATACAGTTGTCTTTCCATCTTGGAGCAGCACAGAGGGGCTAAATCCAGAATTCCCAGTCCAACCTTACTTACTACTCTATATCTTTGAAACTAAGTTTTTATTGGCTGTGGTATCATATATTCTTTTTCAAGATCCTTCTAAGTTTAATGTCTTTCTGAGTAGTCATTCCTTAAAGAAATGCCACTCAAATACATCTCCACTGTGTATGGCCACAGAGCTAGGTCAATTTACCTCAAGTCAAATTCTGCACTATTTCTACACAGTTTGAATATATGTGCTTTATTGTAGTCCCTCTGAAGAAAAAAGAAAAAAAAAAAGAAACGAAGCAGGTTTTAAAAATACTGCAAGTTGTTAGATAGTACTCAGTTTTCTTCACTCAGGGCATATAAAGAACAAGGTCTTCTGTCACAGAAATATTTTACGTTTCTTCTTCAGAGGTATATTTTCAGACATAATTACAGGAATGCAATTTACAGGACTACTGCAACCTACTAGTAGAAAAGAAGCCTTTTCTCTTCTTTTATAAGAGGGAAAAAGTATGGCATAAAACTCAGTAGTCAGACGGCCCCTGGACTCTGCATCACACCATTTTCCACCAAGAATGGAACACACAAAAAAGAAACTCTTGTGTCAGAGGCTTTGACTACTTTTATCTGAACTGATCAGAGAACAACCTGACCTAGACTGATGCAGTGCGCTACGTGTACAGTATGCTGAGGTGCAGTTGTGCTACACCATACAAGGGCAACAACATTCAGTTAACATATGGACATGTAGTGCTCTACTAACCTGGAGTTCTGGTACATTTGCTGCAGCTGTATGCCACGGAGGAAGGTTCCCACCATTGAAAGAATCTGGGCATAATGCAGCAGTGGTACATCTCAACACGGAGAATAGCATCCTACTGTTCACCCACGTACCTCTAGAAAGCAGTTTTCTTAGAAGCAGGTCAGAAAACCCTTGGGAGACTTGCACTCTCCGGAAGAACAGCTTGCACTTGGCCAGCTGCACAAATGAGAATAAGCAGAACAGTAAGGGAAGATTCATTCTGGTCTGATAGGTGTGTTACTCTAAAATCCTGAGTTATATTCAATACTAAAGGCTGAAATTACTGTCATAAGGAAAAGTTCAACTTTCATTACATGTGTACAGCTACCCAGATACACAAACAAAACAGGTCATTAGTGACAGCATATATAAATATACTTGAATTTCTTGTTTGCCTGAATAGTCTACGTCCTTACCCCTTGGTGAGATCATAATTTCCAGAAATAACAGTACTCAAGTAAATACCATGAGCTGGTAGCTGGATTTCTCTAAATGGTGAAAGCAGTTGCATCCTGTATTAGGTACAAACAACAAGGTTTTCATGCTGGTAGGGTATAGCTCTGTGAGAAGAGGCTGGGGCCACACTGTGCTGGACACAGCAAATTCCAACTGGCTCCAATGGACCCATCACAGAGCAAAGATGTGGCACCTCTGTGAAAGTGTATTTAAAACATGGAAAAAATGATAGGCAGAAGAGGAGAATTATGCACACTATTAAAAATCAAGGTATTAATAAGAATACATTTACAATATTAAGGACTGAGGGAATCAATCCAACACAGGTAGAGAATTACTGAGAGTTAAGAGAAGATTCTTCTGACATACTCAGGAGAAGCATTCTTTGAATTAATTTCTTGCTGTAATGGCTTCCCTTTACCAACAGTAGCTGGCAATTTCTACATGCTTTTCAAACTACCTTCACAGCTAGAACAGTATCTTACCATGTTAGAGATTACTTAAATCTCTCCAATTCCAAGTACACTGACACCCAAAATATGTTGTTTCAGAAAGGTACGTGACCAGGATACACTAACATGTCTAGGATTCAACACAATATGAGAATTTTTGCATTGCAAATCAATTTATAAAACTTGTTAATGGTTCACTGGAATTTCAGGAATTTCTCTTTTCTTTTGTTTAATTCCCTGTTTGGACTGTTCCTGTGAAGTCCAAGATGTTCAGAGTAGGCATCCTGGTGAATATTAGAAAGAACACCATCCTCTTCCCTATGATATAAACATGGATGCTGAAGAGCCCAGAAGTGGGAAAAATCTCACTTGTGACAGGTAACAAAATGACTGTAGTAAAAAAACCAGCATGTCAAGTTGAGGTGAAAATTTTCACATACTGAACAAAAGGATATCCATTTTCATGATGGCGAGTTGCAAGTAACAGAAATTCAAGACATCTGGTGTTTTACCCTAGAGCAACCCACCCTCAGCACATTCAATAAACTCAAGATGACAAGAAAACTAAATACATAAATGCATCATGCCAGACATTTTCAAAGCAATTAAACCACATTCTTACCTGAAATGCTGAATTAACTTACCATTACCTTCCCTGCTACTTTAACAAAAACAAGTTCTAATTCCTAAAGCTCACCAAGGTCTGTAGAACTGTTTCAGGAATTAATGGCTCTGAAGCGTCACCATTTTTGAAAGAGAAAAATTTTCACTGCCAAAACCAAGTACCTGCAGGTGACAATACAATTCTCAAAATTAGTTTGTCATTGTGTCTCTGGGCACGCTTTCAAGTATACCACATATAATTGATGATATCAGCTAAAAGGAATGTTTCCTTACACTTCATCTGCACAGCTTCTCACTGCACTACACAGAAGAATTCCAAGTGAACCAACAATATAGCTGTCAGATAAGCTGTAAGAGGTATGAAGAATGCAAGTAGGACCAGATTTCACTACTCAGTGTTCACTTCTTCATGTACCATGATAGAGGAAAATAAATAATCTTCATTTGCGTCAGAGACCACTTTGCTCAGAATCACAACATTAAGATTACTCCAATACAGCATATCCTACATCGTCATCATTGTGACATCTTTCTATCTGATCCTTACAGATTTATCTTTACAGATTTTTTTATTGTTAGGAAAATAAATATTAATGTTTAATTCTTTGATTAAAGTCTTCATTCTTGCTGTTCAATCTTATGGAAAACAAGAACACAGTATTACACCTTGGCAGGAGCCTTTGCAGTATTTGACAATTTACATTCCAGTCTACTTATCTCTAAGCTAAACATCTTCAAGCTGTTGTCTGGTTAGCTGGTAGTTAAGGCTTCCTTGAGATCCGTTGAGGGAAGAGCCATTCCCCCATTTGTCAAAATGGTTTTGAATTCCACCTGATAACCCAGTACACTTGTAGCCATTCCTAAATTAGTGACATTGGGAAATTCACCATCTTTTAGAACAGTTTGCAGATTTATCTCCTAACCCCTGTGTTGGGATTCACTTCTGTTTGTATAATCCTGAAATAAATAAGACCTCTTTGAGAATGCAATTTGGGCTACAAAGATGAAAAAAAGAGAAATATTTGTGCGAAACAGCTAAGTAGCATTGACTAGCCTCCTAGAAACTGTAATTTTACTTGGAATGAACACAGATGTTACCTAAACAATAAATAGGTGCCCCAATAAACTCAACTGATAGGTTTATGAGTGTATATTCAGATGTTAAGCTTCCTGAATTGTCTTCTTGGGAAAAATATAAATCAATATTACCATCTATTAACTATTTAAAGAAATCTGCCCAGGATATTTAGTCCTTTCCCAACTTTTAATACATTAAAAGTATCAGCGCTTAATCACATAATCATAGAATGGTTTGGAAGGGACCTTAAAGATCATCTAGTTCCAATCACTCAGCATCTAGAGCAAGATGTTCAAAGCCCCCCCCAGCCTTGTCTGGAACACTTCTAGGGATGGGGCATCCACAGCTTCTCTGGGCAACTTGTTCCAGTGCCTTACCATCCTTAATCACCTTAACTTCAATGCTTCTATTCCATGTTAAACGTTATTATGTCTCTATTATTTAAATTAATTATATGGCTATTTGCTAGTCTAAGCACTGATCCTCATTATCAATTGTTTTACCTATGAAATTAATGTCTTTATCACTAAAGAAGTCTAGTAATACACCTGCCTTAGTTCATCTATTATTTCATCTAAATATGGTCACAAGTTTAAAAATCACTGATTTATAGATTTATACAGTTTGGGTTGTTGATGGAAAAATTACTGTTTTCTTAGTTACTGGAGAACCAAAGAAAGCAGGTTACTACAAATATGCATGTGGAAAGTTTCACTAGACACTAGGTTTGATTACCTACTGAGAACAAAATTAAATTCACAGAGAAATGTAAAGCCCTGTGTAATCTCAGCTAGAATATCATTTAAATGTTAATAATTAATTTTATACTTCATATTTAATGATAAAATATCTTATAAATCAGGGTCCTCATTCAGGAAAAATGAAAACAAATCATTAAATGAATTCATGAGGCTACGTAACAAAGTCAACAGAACCTAGAAATTTATGGATACTAAATTTTCAACAGGGTTTATGAAGGAAAATATTTCTAATGAGATTTTTTTAAGAATCTCCACAGGTTGGTAGAAACATTTCCCAACTGACACTTGGTGTTCCCAAAAATGTCCAAAGGGTGGAGACAGTCTATATATAATCTGTAGAATCCCTTAAAAACTTCTAGACCTAAATGTTTTCCTGATAAGATCATTGGAATTGAGCTCAAATTATAGACGAGAAAACATAAAAACAACGGTATTAAGGAGACATGAAAGCAGTACACAGAAATAGCCAAACCGGCTTTGAACAAAGTAATTTTAGAGATGAAAATCAAAAGCACTCTGCCATTCCCAAGCTAATTAACCTGCTGAGAGGCAGAAATAGTATCATAATACTGCAGTACAGGGGCTAAACCAGTATATCAGCATGTTATTTTGCTGAGGAGTCTGCTTGGTGCTGAGCTAGGAATTTCTGTAATGATGCTGCATTGCAAGTTCTGGATATGTGGTAACGTTCCAAATCTATGGGAGTGTCTCAGTTTAAGGAGACTGAAGTGTTTTGCTAAGGAGAATGAATTATGAAGTAGACCAAACTCCTCTCTCTCAGCAATTGTAAATCCGAAATTAAGAGGCTCCAATCAAGGAAGTATGGAAAAAGGAAGAAATAACAACCCTTTATTAAAGAATATATGTATATTGGCAAAAACACCAAAAGAACACAAAAAACAACTGAACAATAATCCTGTAACCAAAAGCCCTCTTCAAAACAGTTCGATACTTCTCTGTCCTCTGCCGCAATTCCAATCACGGTGGGCAGGAGCGCTGTTGGATCACTGGAGGAGCAGAGCCTGCAGTGCTCGGTGTCGGTCGGCAGGGGGCGCTGTTGGGCTCTGGTGGTCGCCGTGTGGGGGCCCCGGATCACGGGAGAAGCCGAAATGGAGATCACCCCCCACCGAGGAGAGGAAGGGGAAAAGGGGAAAGGAGGGTGGTTTATTTCCCACGAAACTCATGACGTCTGCAGCTCGCTGTGGTCATGACTCCCCCCTTTCCTCATCAAGCACAAACTCTCTGACGAAATTGGAGCAGGTCCAGCTGATGACAGAGCAGACCGTAGGCAAGACGAGGTCGGAGAACAGCCAGATGACCACGTCAAGAGCAAAATGGCCTCAAAGCTTTTCCAGCACACACCTTGCCCCCATTAAGGCAAAAAGTGAAGTGCCACTTTCCAAGGAGAGGAGGGGAGAAAAACTCCTCACTGCCACCCCCCTCCCCCAGCCTTAGAGAGGGCTATCAGCCTGGAATGTAGTTCTGCCAGCCAGCTCCTTTTTGTAGGTCAACTGTCCAACACAGAAAACTATCCTCCCCATTCAACATCCCTCCCCCATATTGCAGCAGGGGAAAGAAAATTCCCATTTAGATTTTTTTAGAGCAAGTAAACCCATGACAGGGAGGACCAGCATCAAAATTAGTTAATAAGCTTTCTGTGTTTTTAAATATTAAATTTTAAATTTTAAATATTAAATCATACATTATTATTTTTCTACCATTTAAAAGTCAACTGACAACATGTCTATGTGGCCTTTGTTATATTCTATTTTTCCTCTGAATGCAAGGTCAGAGAAAGATATTTTACTGCAAACAGAGAAACAAGTTTAATTGTACCATCTTTCTGTATTTAGTTCAAAAAATTATTATACAGTGAAGAATTAACAATAGAAAAGATATGCACACTGCAGCTAGTACTGATGTTTATGTTTAGAGTTTAAATATTCAACTCATAAATATAAAACTCAAAACATAAATATGTTCTCTTTTTAACATTACCTTATAACATTTCTTTAAACTTATAGAAACATAGAATATCCTGAGTTGAAAATGACCCACAAGGATCATCTAAGTCCTTGTGGCATTGTACAGGACACCACCAAGAATCCCACCATGTGCCTAGGAGTATTGTCCAAATGTTTCTTGAACTCTGTCAGGTTTCGTGCTGTTGCTGCTTCCCTGGGGAGCCTGTTCCACTGCCCAAACACCCTCTGGGTGAAAAACCTTCTCCTGATATCTAACCTAAATCTCCCCTGACACAGCTTCGGGCCATTTCCTCAAGTCCTGTCACTCATCATCAGAGAGAAGAGATCAGTACCTGCCTCTAGACTTCCCCTCAGTGAAGAAGATGCGGGCTGCAATGAGGTCTCCCCTTGGTCTCCCCTTCTCCAGGCTGAACAGACCAAGTGCTCTCAGCCACTCCTCATACAGCTTCTCCTCCAGTCCCTTCACCATCTACATTGCTCTCCTTTGGACACTCTCTAATAGATTAATGTCTTTTTATATTGTGGTGCCCAAAACTGCCACAATATTCAAGGTGAGGTCGCATCAGTGCAGAGCAGAGCAGGACAATCCCCTCCCTTGACTGGCTGGCAATGCTGTGCCTGATGCCCCCCAAGACATGGTTGGCCCTCCTGGCTGCCAGGGCACTGCTGACTCATGTTCAACTTGCCATCAACCAAGACCCCAGGTCCCTTTCCACAGCACTGTCTCCTAGCATCTCATTCCCCAGTCTGTCCATACATCCAGGGTTGCGCCATCCAAAGTGCAGAATTTGGAACTTGTCTTCATTGAACTTCATATGGTTGGTGATCTGCTATCTCTTTCTAATTTGTTAAGGTCTCTCTTCAGGGCCTCTCTGCCCTCCAGGATGTCAACAGCTCCTCCCAACTTAGTATCACCAGCAAACTTCTTAGTATCCCTTAATGACATTAATATTAATATATTAGCATTTCATTTCCATTTTTTATATTCATTGACATTTTTGTAAATACGTACTGCTTAAAGACTGATCAACAATGCTGTTAAATTCTCTATATTATAATTTGTCCTAAGCAAGATAAAAGAAAACAACATTGATTTGATCTACTAAAATGTTTTCTTAGTCATTTCTTTTATTTGAAGAAATTAAAGGAAGAGTGTGTATTTCTTTAAAAAGAAAAAAAGGCAGCTTGGCAATTTTTTTCTGTTTTATTATGAATCAGAAAAATACTGCAGGCTGTTTGTCTCATGATCCAAGTCTACTCTGAAGACAACAAACAAGTATACGAGATGGAAGTCCTGCTTTTTCGTTGTAGAAACACTGAAACAGAATGCCTCATTGCTCTTTTGAGTTGGATTTATACTTCATTTCATCAGGAGTTTTCTTTAGTACAACAGTGAACTATGATTCTGTGCCTCACCATCACACACTCTTCAGCATACAATCCACATCTGACTTTCCTGTCTCAAACACACTACTGTAACCCCTTCCAATAAACTGTTTAAAGAAACTATGTCAAATAAAGTTCTTAGTCTCTGCTCTAAACTCCTAGCAGCACATTTATCCGTATTGCATTAGTGGCAAACACTGGGCCTCAGTTCCTACCTCCTTGCCATCTCTACTCGCTACATGACAGGGCAACGTACAACCAATTTAAACTATTAAGATCCACAGAAGAACTTCAAGTGGAAGATACCAAGGGACAGACTTGACACTAGCATCCCACTGCCATTAAGGGCATCACATTCCGCTGCATCCTGCACAGCACACAGAGACCTTGCGTGGGCTCTTCTATGCAGCAGCACAGAGACCTTTACAATGCAGTCCAGCAGAGTGCCTGTCTTCTAAGACAGAAGAAGAGCAAAGAACCCAGGTTTTACAGATACAACTTAAACATAGCAAGGAATGGTTACTGGTCGCTAAGACCTACTCATCTACACTACTGAACTTTCTCTCTCTCAAAACAACACAGTTGGAAATGGACCTACCATAAACACACCTCAGTCTATTTACTCAGCCACGTATGTGGCTTTAGCCACACGTGTCTTTAGCATCACGTATGTGTCAAACTCCCCTCTACTTTTCATAAACACCACTCATCAGTATACCCTACGTGCATTTAATAATGTACTCCATGCCAAGCCCTATCAAAGTTTGTCACCTCTGTTGGGTACAAAACATCAAATACCGCTTCTGTGCATGAAAAAATCTAACTTTCCCAATGCTTTGCTTGTCTCAATTTTTACTAGACAGCTTGTGTTCTCAAGCCCTGCTGGCTACCCTCTTCTTTAATAGGAAGAAAACCTCCACACCCAGCAGGAGAGGAGGCCCTACTGTGGATCATTTCTAGCAGAAATTCTCCTTAGCTGATGCTGTCAGCCATGCAAAAGTGCCCAAGGGAGACTTATTTGAGACTTCTTAATAGCCTCTCACTGTCATAAATCACAATTCATAGTGCTGGTTGTTCCAGACACTTAGATAGTGTCTCCATTGTTCAAATCCCAAAATACAGCTCCTTATGAGTAAAGAATATAATTTTCACTCAAGTTAAGTGAAAAGGCCAGACGGCCACCAGGATACATTACATTAATGACAGAAGCAGAAGGACAAGGACAAGGACCTCTCAGGTTCTACATCTTGGCCCAGCATGGTCCTCAGGAGGAGGAAACATCTTAAAATCATACCCTATGGCTGAATCTTGGGAAGGTCTCCCAGCTGAAGATTCCAAGCCTCTCATAAAGGTGCAGACACATGTAGCCTGCCCTACTTGGTGTGTGGAAGTATCTGATCATCAGTCTTGGGCAAAGGGGGCAAGCCAATCTTGGCATAGCTAGTGATGGATGAAGAGATATCTAGCCAGACCCTGACTTCATTTCTCACTCGGTTTCTTGCAGACTGTAAGGAGGATGGTCACCTCCAACTTCCTCAATACCAAGACTCTGTTTCTTGCTTTCCAACTGTGGAAAATCAGCAAATTACATCACAGACCCTCATAAGAATGGTGTTTGTATAGTACAATGCCAAAAGTGCATCTGGCATGCCCTGGGGAACGGCAGAAGGCCTGCTGGGATGATTGTAGAGCCATGCTAGAAGGATCATGCCAAAGCAGCACAGCCTTATCTATTCCAGTAATTGTGAGAGCATTTTAACTGCCAAACCATATCCAGGGAGGGAGGTGGGCAGAGCTTTGGATGGCACAGGCCAAATTCATGCCAAGAAGCATTCTGATTGTGTATCAGTCCAGATGAATGTGAGCCAGTGCCAGAAAACATTAATGGCAGACTCAGAACCACTTGCACAGACACAATCATGACACACAAAAAATTTCCACCTAGACCCATCAGCCTTCTCTCGTATCCTCATATAAACTCACAGTCCTCGTGTTCCAAATTTCCTCTCCAGGCTCTTATTGCTTTGGTTCATTTCACACAAAGATTCCAGAATTTTTACAGGTAACATTTATCTAATTACATTACTTACCTAGGATTTCTCTTGTTCATGGCTTTTGTCCATTGATTTCTGCTAGTAGAGGTTCTGAGTTTGCAAGTCTTATTCTGATCTAATGATGTATTCTGATTTAAGAGATAACATTTATATTTTTTCTCCCCATGTAGAAACAGATTTTTAAAAAATTGAAGATGCAAATATATCTTTTTTCATTTTATTTGAAAGAGAAGTCAAAGGTGTACATGGAAGGACTAGGTAATTGATCATCTCTGCAAATGAGAGTAATGGCCTACAATTTGTTCGTGTAATGCAAATTTACTTGCTTAGAAGTAGAAGAAAACCCAAGCCATGAAAATCAATGCTTTAAAATTACAAACAACTGCATGATATGTAATTCATAAAGTGCTCAGGTTTCACCAGAAAGCTGACTAGAGGTTTGCTTTCCCTATATTCCTCAGAATCTGAAGCCTTGTCTATCCTATCTCCAATGGTTATAAAAAGTTGTCTTAGGTAAATTTAATGGCGACTTTATAATTTGCATTCTTAGAAACACAATTCAAAGTTTAAATTATGAAAAGTCAGTACTCCTTAATAACTTCTTGCTTATTATATTCCTCCTGAAAAAACTCCAAATGAAACAGCATAATCTGTTTCCACACTGATTATATAACACTAAAGTCAACAAAGTTGCAAAATCTGTTTATTTGAGGGAAGGATTTTGACCCTATTCCCATGAATGGTACCTGAATCCATACCAAGTCAGCATCTAAAACTAATCTAATTAAAGCATGGCTTAGTGATATTCTTGAACAAAACAAACTGAAAATCTTAGTGCCTCTATGTTAATTAACTTTATAGATTCATATAGCAACACAGAGGTTACCAAAAAGTTCAAAGTGAATAGTGACATAGCTCCAAAACTGTAAATAACAGCTGGACTTTTGAGATTAGTGACTGTGGATAAATCAATGGTAAATTAAAATACTAAAGGTCTTATTCTAAGTGGCAGAAAATAATGTTTTGTATGCACTCATTCAATTTGAGACCTTTTTATTAGTAAAAAAGAGCCATTTCACTCACTTCTAAAAGTGCCCAAAATGCATATATAGCTTATAGAGCATAGTGAGACTTTTTTCCCCCTCAAACCATTACATTTTACAGAGTAAATACATATTTTCAAAATAGGACCTAAATCCTTATTTACCCAGCTGACCGCAAATTTACAGATAAGTGTCATATCAATTCAAGCTTTTTGCTCTGCCTTTTCCAGTTGACCATTAGTACAATGCTTCCCAAATGAAAGAAAACTCAAAAGAAATCATGTCTAGAGTATGTAAGACAGGAAAAAAAACTGTTCTCTTACGTACAGAGTTTGTTTTTTGTTTTTTTCAGTTCTTAGGCTGAAGTGTGATGTAAGAATGTCACTCCTATGTCATGTGTTTACTCTTTTTACTTTTTTTAACCCTTTCACATTCAGAATTACATACAAAATTCCAATGTTATGATTTATATAGCTATCAAAGCCACCTAGAATTTTTCCTGGTATTTGATGAAATTCTACTATCATCCTCAGATCTTCCTCTCATTTAACCTTTACACCACAAACACAGAGTCTGTATTTTTTTTTCTCCTTTCTTATCCACAGTTCTGTTATTTCCTTTAAACCGCATAAACTTCTTAACGTATTTACACTCATAAAGATGGGGACCTATAGTGTTATCTCGGACTATACTGAGTTAGTGCAGGTAGCTTGCATTATCTAGTACCATGCTTTGCTCCTAATTGTTTGCAGACATAAATGGTATAGAAAGAAAGGCAAACATTTAGAAAAATATGTCTTACGATATGTGGAAAAATATCTCCAGAGAAAAATCTACCAGTTGCAAGTTAAGTGTGAGAACCAAACTGATTATTCTTCTACTTACATACTCCGCAATCATGTGTTAAAAACCTCAGTAACTCATGTTTTTTCAGTAACTGCAGTCTTCCACTATAGTATTTTCTCCTTCTTTTTTTTTTTTTTTAACGCAAACCAACTTGAAATGTCCCAGAATCATTCACAATGACATCATGAAAAACACAAGGAGTTGCAAAAACATACAAGGATCTACAACATGTCCCTGTCTGTAAATTTCAGAAGCTACTGGTAACAGTTCAAAGCAGTCTCAAGGTTCACAGAACTTCACACTTCATCTTGCACCTCTGAGTAATTCCTCAGCTTTTGCTCCACCATCTTCAGGTCCACCAGTCCACTTTCTGTAAGGGAACGCTGAAGTAGCCCTTCCTTTTCCACAGATATTCCCATACAGAAATCTTATGTTAATAATTAGACCATCTATATCTTACTGTTTACCTGGACCGCTTTCTTAATCCCCTTGTTAATGATCTTCCTCTTCACATCAGTCTTTCCATAGCCTGTACAGCTACAGCCTCAATCTTCACTCCCTATTCCGCCTGGGCTGCAATAATTCATAACACTGGAATTTCTTTCTGAGGGAAAGGTTTGTTACACTGAGAAGCTAACAAGGTGTCACAGTTTGAGACCCTCCTCATGGCTTCACAACATGGCTACAACTTTTTCAACTACCTCAACTTCCTTCTCTTCCTGTCTGTGCCATATGTTGATTTTTACAGTAGCGAAATGTAGCTTCTGATTGGCCCTGGCACATCAGGAACAGCACCACCCAGGGTTAACCACTTTTCTAACTCCAGGGGAAAACACTTTTTATCCCAAGGACACAAGGCCCATCGTAAATGGTTTTCATAAATGCACAAGCCTCTCACAGCCCCAGCATTTACAACTGTTACTTTCATACTACTATCACAAAGTAGCAATCTGAGAATGCACCTAAAAGTGGAAATTACATTCTTGGAGGTCTGGAATTAATATTAAGTCTCCTCTTCCCCACTAAGAGTAAAGAATTGATCATTCCAATTTAAACAAAGGTACGTATTTATAAATAATGAACGTAAACACTAATAAAAACATATCCCTTCTTTTTCTGTCTAGGAAATTGCAAGTTAACAAGAACGATATTCTCTTTAATCATCCGGGTTTATAATTCCATAGGACTGGAATATTTTACATCAAGTTTTAGTCAGTTGTACTTACCTGTCAATAGCATTTCAAAATTAGTTATTGTACTAGTTTAGATGCGTGAGTGCAAAATTTTATATACATTGCAGTGTCTCTCTCAGAATAATTCTGTCTGGGCACATTCTGCCCCATGTTCTCAGTTCTGCACTTGTTAGCATGTCTGTTACTTCTGTCTTCACTTTGTCTAAAAGGAACAAAAATCCTCTAAGATGCAATACTGTCTTTAACTATGATGGAAGATAAACGTGTGTCCCCATTCATATGAGCGTGAGAAGACATAACCCTTCATAAAGAAGCTAGCCAAAATGAACTTCAGTTTTCAATAACTAACATATAAAAGCATAAAAGCATGAAAGTCATGTAAAATAAATTGTCTACTGCAATTCTCAATGTTCCTTTCATATTCTAGATATTGGTCACTGTTCCAGAAAACCAAAATAGAGCTCACAATGCTTCTGGTGCAGTTTACAAGGAGAGGGGAAAGAAAGACAGCGACACTTTTATCTTCATCTCTTTCTTTTCCAAAGTGTTTTCTAGCAACTAAGATGCATACAACACTGTAACAATACTGTAGCTCTCCTTATCTGTGACTTCAATCTCTTTTCTAAACTTCTTAGTCCTTTACATAGTATTGTATAATCCTCTTGGATATTTCATCTTTCAATGAATTTTAAAATAAGGACTACATTTAAAAAAAAAAAAAGATCCTAAGAAACATATAACATATTAGACAAACTATCTAAAAATCTATTTGAAAATGTTATTCCAGCAAATGCCAATGAAGATGCAAAACATATCTGCATTTTTTACACCTACACTCCTTATCTCACTTTTTAAATTAAACCCCACCCACTACTGGGAGGAAAAACTGCAACTACAACAGCTATAGATAGCATGTTCAACCCATAGGTTTACTTTTGTTTACCTCCTTTCCCTAAGCATCTCTGCTTCTGTTCCTGAAATCTAGGTCGTTGACTTTGCTGTTGGATTTAAGTTTCTTTGATGGATTGACAGAGGTTTTCTGAGGCTTAGAGTGAATTTCTACTGTATTTGTTTAAGTAAGGGATTGATAGCCATGGTTAAAAATACCCAACATGGTACTAGCAGATGCTACACAAACTTCCCTGCAGAGCTCTGTGAATGCATTTCAGTCCTGATCTATAACACCCCTGCTATTCTTTATCTGGACCTCTCCTGTGCAGGGTCTGACAGGAGTCATCTGGTATTATGGCTCTATGATTCGAGCAGATAGCCACTAAGGACTAAACAGATATCCCAAAGGTCATCTTCACTTGTTTGCTAAGCCAGTTTTATCATCAGATCTAGATTATGCAGAAGTTAATAGGCATTGTCATGAGTCAGTAAATACGAAATTGTTTTTCAGCATCTGGACAGAGCAAAGCAGTAAAAACAAGGTTACTTACAAAAACACAGAAAAAAAAAAAAAGAAACCTGAAATTAAGGCATACAAAAGCAGGGGGCTTTTTCCTACAACTATATGGTATCTATCAATTCTACATATAAAATTCCCAATGCAGACTTTCAGTTTGTGCTTACAACTGACTCATCCTGAGGAATAATTGGTGTACCAGTGCTCTCTACTCAACATGCGAATTATAAAATGTTTCTGATTATTTCTCAGTGATAGTTTACAAAAGAAGTATGAAGTGCTAGAAGCTTAACATATATAATGGGTATTTAACAAGAAAGCATCACCAAAAAGGAATACTGCCAGGAGGCCTAGTCTGAAGTGAGATGGAAGGCTTAGCAGCTCCTCTCCATTGTCTGTGAGACAGGAAAAGCACAGCAAATATGTAAAAACAAACCAGCAGCATATCTTCACTACGATAAGCTTTCACAGACTTGCTGATGACAGAGCTATGACAGTTTACACCTGCTGAGGATCTGTCCCTATAGTAGCAAGCAAACTATAGAGCAAATCAGAAGAAAAGAATAAATCCCAGATGCTCATTTTGTAATTGCATGTTGATATTATTTCTTGAAATGCAAGTTAAGCATGTCTAGCGTTTTTTTTATGTTATCTTCATAATATGGCAGAGTCTTGCATCTTGAGATATAAAATTTTAATAATGATTCAGCAGGTTTCAAAATCTTTAATGAACATGTTGCCCTTTTTCTTGGGAATAATATTCTATTGCAACATTCAAGATATGAATACTAAATTTCCTTAGATGCTATGTTAATGACTAACTTATAAACCTTTGAAAATAAAGTATTTGCCAGCAAAATAACAATATACTTACTGTTATATTAGTGTGAACAGTATCACTGAAACACAAACTATGACTTTAGGTCCACTGGCTTCAAAACAAAGCAGAGGGTATTAAAGAGGTATTAGTAGCCAATACTTGTATGATGAAATACTGGATGCCACCACGGGCAGTAGATGAGGTACCAAATCTCAGTCATCCCTTACTCTAAAGTACAGCAGCAAAGTGAATCAGTGCTGAGTGTTCGTGGTTAATCAATACCAATAGAGTAACTGTAGTGACCTGTAGCGAACAAGCGTGAGAAGGAAGAAGCAGCAGAGAGGACCTGCTGTGGGCTGACCACTACCCCTGTCCCTTGAGGAGTTGGAAATGAAGCAGTGAAGGAGTTTTCCTATTAGCATATTCTTGACAGGACACAGACAGACTTAAAACAGTTTTGAAAGCTTTTCATATTTGCCATTATTACTGGTGAAGTGTCACAATCATAAGAATGAGAAAAAGGGGCTGAGGAGAAGTTCTTTTATCTTTCTGGTTTTGTTTCTCACAATTCAACTCTATCTAAAGCGGCAATAAAATATTTTCTCCTAAGTTGAGTCTGTTTTGTCCATGACGGTTCTTATCTTTAGTCATGAGCTTTTCCATCTTAAGTTCTCCCAAAGGTCTGCTAGGAAGGAGGGCTGCAAGAGTGACTGGGTGTCACTGCCAGCCAAGGTCATCCCACCAAAACTTCCTTTATGGGCTTTACCAGTTTTAAATGACTGTCTGTACTTTAGTGGCTACACATGGGCAGATATTGGAATCTATTATGAAGGGCTATGTCTCCAGATTTCAGAGATTTTTTTAATTAATGGTTTAATTATTGATATGCTTTTTATGACAAGAATATAATCAGAAAGGAGTGAGAATGCTACCAGGCTACCAGAATTTGTCTAGGCCCCAAAGTAGGAGAAATGAGATTAAGTGCAGATACACATTTATTCCCCTTAATTATTGTTGCCATGTTTTCTGTGAATATTGATTTTTGCAATGTAGAAGAGACTTATTCCATTATATGTATTGGATGGTAGCTCTATTAAAAAAGAAAACAGAGTAAATGTTTTTATATTAGGATGTGATATAGGAATTCAAATAGTTTTGAAAACTTCTCATATATGTCATTAAGTCTACTAAAATACTAGTTACAAAACTCCTACTTACACATTTGTTGACATATCAGTGAGAGGTTTTGATATTTCAAGATTATAAGACTAAGAAAAGAAGTAAAAAATGTGTTGCATACATTTGCTGGGAACTATAAGGCATTCAGCTGGACCTTGACATAGAGGTAAAAGTATGTCTTCGGTGTAAGGTTTGTGCCCTGTGGTTAGTCTGCTGAAGCTGGATGGAATTGGTCAGAATTTGCTCTGTAGGGCACATGAGAGAGTCAGCTTCTCCTCACAGAGGCCGCTCTGCAGCCCCACAGTGCCACTACCAAAACTTACACACATACATCCTAAACTGAAGCGAAAAAGCTAATACGACAACATTTTCTTTGATCTCACTCTAAATAACAAAAGAAAATAAACAGAGTATTCAACCCTCTTTCTCACAACCCCTCTATCAACAAGCACACTGTCTGTATAATATTTCCACGTGTAGTAAGGATTCAAAACAAAAAAGGACTTTAAGCCTATTTGGAACTACCTCTTAGCCTAAACCCTGAAGTTTTTTACATTTTTCCCAGCTTGCTTTGCTTTCAGGTATTTATTCCACCTTAACTTTACTCCTTCCACATCTTCTACTCCGTCTTTGCAATCCATAAAGCATGAGCACTGACTCATTTCTGGACAGATAACTCCAATGCTAAAAGTTGTGAAGAAAAATAGTTACAATTAGCCAAGTGTCTTGTCCATTAAGCTGCAAAAATGAATACTACTGCTGTTCAAGAAACATTAGTTGCATACACGGTTGTTGCTTCCCAGACAATCCTTAACCACACTTACTGTAGCAGTTTCCCTGGCCTCTAGGCAACAGTCTCAGAAGTGTATTCATTTCATCTCGGACACTTTATCGAAGAGGACTGGAACTGTAAAATCACCAGTTTCTCTCAATCCTGTGTTCCGAGGTATGTTACACACAGTAACAGCAGCAAACAGACTTGTTTCCATCAAAGCCATTAAAGAGACAAGAATCAGCAACTCTACAACAAGATATAAATATGAAATCAATAACAGGAATATATAACCTGTCACCTGCATATAAACGAATTTTACTCCCAACATCTACAATTCCAAAAAAAGCACAAATGCAACACACAGGTGAACTCAACCTATTTTTCAGTCAGTTGTTAAACAAATTTATTACAAATATCTTCTTATTGATTATACAGTTTACATCACTCTTCAAAATTATACACATCCTTTATTATATTTATATGGTATTTGCATTCTAAATATTTTAAAGCTAGAAACAGCACACTGCAATCATTACCTTTAGACCTGTAAGTGTTCTGTAAGACACATCTTTTGCTATCATTATTAATTTAGGATGTTCTGAACCATAATCTGAGCCATTTAGAAGGCAATGAAGAATTAGAAAAGCAATGGTTAGATAACTCGAAAAAGAACATATTTCCCTGCCTAGCAGAAGCACTTATGCACATATTTAGTTTTAAATAGTTCATTTATTTCTGAACAATTCATCAGATTCATACTTATTTCCACTAATTTTCATTATTTATCTAGAATGAAGTGTGCTATATTATCTGCGTACACATTAATTCAATCTGATACTGTTTCCCACTTCTCTAACAGCTAGGTTGATGTGATCTTTTCTTTCAAATTTCTTAACCTCAGAGAAAGAAACTGCTGGTTCACAACAGCATATCTTCAACTGAAAAAAGATTTCCTAACAGCTTTGTGATACAGCGTCCTTGAAACTGGTTTATTTCTCCTTTTCTAACTTATTTTCAGATGTACAAGAAATGTCACTTGTATTTTGTCAGAAAAAGAAAGCAAAACTCATGGGAACATAACACACACAGTTTATTAAAGTCACAACATTAGGAGAAGATACTGCTAGCTTGTCAGAGAAGTGCATGCTTCTTTTCAAATCTGAACTTCAGCCTTTGTGAAATATGCTGTAGGAAGCCCTGGATATGAATCACCCAGTCTGTCCAGATTATGCTGCTTGAGAAGCAGCAGTGAAAAATTTTCTACGTAACCAAATCTGTTCTAGACAGAGTGAGATCTTGTTATTTCAAGACTCGAGACTGATGAAAGTATATCAACATGAAGAAAACAACATGGTCGATAACCTCATGAAATACAGGCAATTAGAACTTTTTGATACAGGATGGTTACTCAACAATACATTGCTAATATTCACATAAAAAGTCAAATGTTTAAGTGAAAAAAAAAAAAGAAAAAACCCAAATACCTTCTTCCGTGAAAGCTGCTAGACCTGTCAGAATTTTGAGATGAAAGAACTGAAAAGCCAAATTAATTGACTACCCTACTGGAAGACACACACATTAAAATAAATGGCAAAGCAAGAAACCTCTAAAGGCTTTCAGAGTAAAACAAAAAACTCACATCTCAGGATGCATGTAGGAAAACCCACGGATACCATACTGCAAGGCAGAACGGTAAATGTTTTAACATCTCTCACGTAAAATCTTCATGTCAAGTGTTTCCTGGACTTTGATGTGTGTTATTTGCTGGAATTCTTTAGTTTAATAGGCACTGTAAGAAAATGTTGATTTAATAATACCGAAAAACAGCCTCACCTAGAGGCACTAGTAGGTGCAGTGGTTAAACCCCAGTGGACAACTAATTACCATCCAATCCCTTGCCCATTTCCCTTGCCACTACCAACCAACTCTGGATAGCAAGGAGAATTAGAAAAGGGTAAAACCGTTGGACTGACATAAAAACAGATTAATAACTGAAATAAAAGAAAAAATTAAGACCATAATATAATGATAATTAACAATAATAATAATAATAATAATAATAATAATAATAATGGGATTAAAATCTAAGAAACCAAATTTATGCACAAACAACTGCTCACCACCTGTCAACTGATTCTCAGCCTGTCCCTGCAAAGCAATCAGGACTTCTACTTTATGTACTGAGCATGATGTTCTATGGAATGGCATACCACTTCGGCCAGTTCAGATCACCTGCCCTGGCCATGCTCCCTCCTGGTTTCTAGTGCAGCTTCTTACTGGCAGCACTGGAAACACATTATTTGATTACTTTATTATCTCATAATGATACATAACTACTTATAAGTTTATTAGACACTGCCAACTCATTATGAATCACTTTTGCCCCAAGACTGCTTCATAATTAGAAATTCCTTATGGCAGAAATAGCAGTCAGCATAAATTTCTAGGAAGTACGAGGAAGATGTGCTCAAAAGATCTCTGCCTGTATTTTCAGTCAAATTTTGCACTGCTGGTGACTTACACAGAGAAAACAAAGCAACAGGCAAAGGTAAGTGGTTAAATTTATCTCAAAAGACAAATAGCAAACGCTGCATTGCTTATTCTACTTCAGTGAGAATTTGTCTTGAAAATATCCTTCTTTTTTTCCTTACTCAGGTTTCTGGTGCAGCTGGAAACTCAGATGAAAAATTAGCTAACCAACAGTCCCCGAGACACGTTTGTTCAAAACCTGCTTCATCTTCAGTGGACACCTGAGGAGAAACTAGTTAAAAGCTTGACAGATTCAACACATGGTAAAGCATCTTTTGTTGGCAGTGCTTTAAATTGCTATGAGGGAAGGTGTATCGGTGAACCAGAAGTCAGCAGAGGGAAAGAAAAAGCCACTGTTGCCTCCATCTTAGAAAAAGGTGTCATATACAGAATCCCAGAGGTTCAGAAAAACAGTAAATTTTCCAAATTAATTTTAAAAGTTCTTAAGCAAATCTTATTTATCTATCTGTGGAAAAATATATATTCTAAGAGTGATATTATGTTTAGCACTAGTTTCACATCAGGTAAAAGGACAGATTCTCCAGTTCATACCCTCTGACCTTCAGAAGAGTCAAATTTAGACCCTACAGATGCAGCAGAACAAATAAGTTTGTTTTTAAATTACAGTTGGATAAGCTGATGAACAGGATTCTAAGATGTGCTCAACTGTAATAACAAAGGTCTGTGTTTGATGACAAGAGTTTTTTGAAGTTTCTTACATCCCAATGACATATATCAATGCAAAAAAATGTCCAGAACTATTCAAATACCAGTGGATTAGATTTAATGAAGTACGGATTAGACTCCAAACAAAAAGAATCATATGTCTGAAAGGTATCTGAGAGTATAACAGAAAACAAAATAAATCAAATTAAATAGGATTGCCTGAATGATTCTATTATAATGGTAATCGCCCCTCCAACATCTGCTGCTTCTTCTTGATTTTAGTTCAAGCCATAAGCAAGTCTTCTCAAGTTGAACATCAAGTCAAGTGTTTTGCCTCCTCCAAGATCTTCACTGTATTTAAAACTATCAGTCATAACCTGGCTTTACTACAAATCAGAGATTACTTGCTTTGGGGTGGCCTTGTACCAACACCCTCCGAATTGGCTTGGACTAAAGATGTGCTTAAATACTTGGTCAATACATAATAATAAAAAATAATAAAAAAGCGTAAGTGGGGCTTATGAAAGGACCAGTGAGTATGGGGCAACTGATTTCCTTTTCAATTTCCAGTTTTGTCTTCTAGAACTCTCTTCAGAAAGGGAGGAGACAAAGTTTACAGACATAAAATTCTCTGTAGATTAAATACTTAAATATAAAGTATCAGGTCAAATGCATTCTAAAATGTATAAAAAACATTCTTGTACAGATCTGAATCCTGCCTCTCCTCCCATGGGATACTGCCACATCACCCACCCTGCAAGATGGAATGGGTTTATATATAGAAGCAAATACACACCACTTCCTTCTCCTGGATAGAAAAAGGCTTCAGTAGACAAAAATAAACATAGGAAAGCCAGTATCAAGGAGCATAAGCCTGCTTCAAGGCCATCAGAAATGGGAAGGAACCAATGAGGTGTGTTTGGACCACCTCATTTCTGTTACTCTGATAGGAAATTCAGATTGTTTTGTGTGCAGATTGCTTTGTCTGCAGAACCCTCCTCTAGTTCTGGATTTAAAAGGTTCTTTTTATAGTTAAGGATGCTCAATGATTTCATTATTAGCCAGTTTCATTTCTTTGTATATATGAAGGAAAAATCCATACTGCTTGACAAAAAGGTATGCAAACCTAAAGGAATTATTTATCCCTTTTGACTAATCAGATAATGAATTCGCTAGGGGAGGGGGGGGAACATGACACAACAATTTTCATTACAATTTAATTAAAATTATTATTTGTCTCACTATGGCAATAAGTCAACAAACTTGCTTGCATTTCTTTGTACTCACATATTATATCCATATATGCCTGACAACAATTCAGCACACTTTTTGTTCCAAAGAATAAAAAAACTCCTAAAAAACAAAGTATGCTTTAAAGCCCTTTTCAAGAGATTGACTTAATCTCTTTTTGAGTTCCACTTCCCGCTTGCGAAAGCTTTCCAACTTACCTGAATACTGATGTACAAGAATGCAATCTGCAAAGCTGCAGGAAAGGCATGTGGTTTTTCACAGCCACAAGACATATGTGTATATATGTGTACTCATATGATGGGTATGCCTTCAGTTTAGACAGGGCAACTGATGGATACAACTATCCCGCCAGCCTGGTGCCTTGGAAACATACCTTCAGTCAACCTTCTCTGAGCCTGGATTTCTCTCTAAGACATACAGACCTGGCTGCCAGTGCAGTAACCTGGTACATTCTCTTCAGAGAGAGTTGAAAGCCAGAGACATATTGTAGAGCTGCGCTGGGAATGTGTTCCAGTCCATCTCTGTGTCAGAGAATTAGGAGGTGAGGTGTAAAGAGTGTGTCACAGTCACAGCATGGGAACTTTACAGGTTTTCTTCTGGAAAGCGAAAAGATAAATGATTATGAGCACGTTTTCTTTCTGGAGGCAAGTCTGAACAATAAAGCCTGTTCTCATAAGTCTAACTCCAATCTCACACTAGAGACGAGACTGTAACTAATATTTTCAGTGAGGTTATGAAGACTCTGCCTGCAATAGGCAGTCTCCCTCTGAAAAGCATGACAGAGTAGGCAGGAGGAAAGATTGGCTCTGTTACAGGTTCCATTTCTAACACAGTGCTCATTTAGCTCGTTTATAATAGTATTACATTAAATTGTCCTGTAACAAGTTGGCAATGGGTATTTTAATGCAAAATCAGGTTTAGTGAAGGCAGCTACAAGTCAAAAATATTAATCTGCCTCTTCTCATTAATCATAAGGCAATTTACATGCTCTAGCCATATGCATTCTTAATAAAAATAATATCAGCAGTCATAGGAATGATCCAGTTTTAATAAATTTTGCAATATTCACATTTTCAAATAAGATGGATAACAGCTGTGTTCAGCAAAAAAAAGGATACATTTTTTTCCCCTCATGTAAACTTTTAAACTGTGTTGACATGTCAAGGACCTAAAATACTACATCTTCATAGTAATCTTAGGTTATTATGTTATTTTATACCTGTTGATTCCTCTATTTTAATCATGATTTTTATAGATTTTCTACATAATGATTCACCACAATCTTTAATTAATTTACCATGACCAAAATTTTTTGCAAGCATAAAGCATTTATTTCACTGCTACAGCATCTAACCTAAGGATCTCAAAAAGTTAAAAACTGTCAGCTAATTAATTCTAACAACATTGCAATAATTTGACAAAGGTTATATAGATTTCATTTCAGCCACCAGTAAAATACCTTATCCTCTGATGTGAAATGCAATAGCTGACTAAAAGGTCTCAATAAAATAATATTTTGGGTCTTTTTCTACCATGTGCTCTGCAGTTTCTATTATCTAGTTGTAGATTATCTGGGATCTTACAGAATCAGACATTAAATTACTTCAGAGAACACATATGTTTATGTAGAAGGGGTCAAGAAACACATGTGGTTCTCTGCAGAAGGCATAGACTTAAAAAAATGAAAATTTGGAATTAATATAGACTGTGCCTGCTTGGCCAGATGTCCTTTTCATGTTAGCAAAATGATTTAGCCATAGCATTTGTTAGTATTACATTTTGGGACCCCTTAGTGCAATTATCGCACTAGTAATTTAACTGTTACACCATCAACTTGCAAATGTTCACTTAAATTGAAGCACATGGCAGTATCTCTATGCATATAAAAGACATGATAAGCCACATCCTTCTAGCAAGCACTTCAAAAAAACAGGTTCATTAAGCATACGTTTCACACAGCTAATTATAGAATCAACTACAGAAAATACAGGAGTGCAACAGATGACATTCTTGAAACATCCTGATCTCCATGAGGTAAAATCCCAACACATCTCAAGAAATATGGTCAAAAAGCTATCCCATTCAGGGAAAGAACTGCTGTCAAACTACTAGCAATGTATCAAAAATATGACATTTCTTAGAAATCCAGAATCACAATTTATAATTCTCGGTCATCCTGCAAACACTTTGCAGCACCACTGTAGCTGCAAAGCAGGCATTAGTCATTTTAAATTACAGACTATCCTGAAGGATTCAAGCCTAGTTTAAAACTACTTTCAGTTTTGTTCCATGCCTAGACTGGACACAAACCTGAAACATTTAATCTTTTCTTACAAAGGGTGGTGGGGGGGAAAGTACAGGTTATACATTTGGTACAAACTGAACCCTTTGGCTAAACTATGTGCTATGCTTTCTGAGACGCAAAGCACACGGGAAAAAAGTGTATGACACCTTTACTCATGCTGCATTTTGAACTACTCTAACAAAGAACAGTGTTGATGGACAACATGAAGCCATATGAACCCCTCCTTTCATTGTCTGCAGATGCTTTCTTTTCTTAACTCTCTGATTTGGAAGTGTATGGAGAAACTGCATAGAATAGATGGTACACATTTGTATGGCTTACCACATTTAATTTAGATATTGTAGTTACTGTGGCCTTTCAGGTTTTGAGAATTGTATGCCATTTAGATCTCACATTATTTAGGAATGCCAGACCATGGCTCCCTAGAAAGACAGTCGAGAGGTCACTGAAGCTTAATCAGTTCTATAATCACAGCACAGCTCATTCCCTGAAAAAAGGACTCTCCCCTGTACCCTTTCAGCTCCAACAGCCACACAACACTATGATCAGAAGAATGACCTCTCTAATTCTGATGTCTGACTCATTTCCAGGAACAGTCTTCCAAAGTGCTGTCAGTGTGTGAGCCACGTACTAAGATGCTGAAAAACAGCATGCAGGGTGATCATGAATCATCATGGCAGAACTAAGCAAAAGACAAACAGTGTGAAGCAGGTGTGCGCAGAAGAAAGATGGAATGGGGACAAAATAAGCGTACATGTATATAGGCGAAAAGTGTATTACTGCATTTGCTTCCCCCTCTCCTTTCTCCTAAATGATATTTTTGGCAGCTTTTTCTCTATTTTCCTGCTACTTTGTGACTCCTAAAACACTTTAATACAAATCTTGACAATAGAAAAAAAAGGCAGAAAATCTGCAAAAGGACAACCTCTGCCTCTTTTCAGAAGGGAACAAAAAATACTTTTTCCCTCCATCCTCCAAACAGGATGGGAACCACAGCAGTGAAGAATTTTCTTGAATCTTCTTCAATCGTTTTTTTTCTAACGTGCTGAAAATGTGTCTCCTGCTTTCATCTTCCCTGTCTCTATTCCTTCACTTTGCTTTATTCTCATGATAAAATGGTGCATATCATTAACAGTCTTTAATGGACTTAATATTGTTTTGATTTTTTTTCTTCCAGAAATGTGGTTGGTACCTGCAGCTGCTTATAAAGTATTTCAAACAACCTAAAACAAGTGGCCTGAATGATTCAAGATTATTGGTAATGGCAAACAGAGCCTTTCAACTTCATAAGACAAATTAAAATGCATCATAAGATGATAGTGATGAAAGCCACATGCAATTATGTCCTAAAGTTTTATATGAAACAAATGTGGTGTGCTCAGAGATCTATTCCATATCAAGAAACCCGCTACATGTGGCATTGGTTAACAGGAGCTGGCAGTCTCCAAAGAATGGTTGCAGAACCAGTGCTTTATGAAAATTAATTGCTCTTTTAACCCTGGAAGAGGTGCTTTAGCTCAGAATTTACATACTGCATAAAGATGTGTTAGGTACAGTAAGCCTTTAAGCAAAGTGGTAAGGATGTGGACCAATTCCATGACCACTTAACTCTTCTCTGCTGCTCAGGGATCTCTGTGAAGTTTAAAAGTAGAGATATTCATAGTACCAGATGGTCTGGAATTTGACTACATAGAAGATGGAGTGGGAAGGAAAGGAATAACCTTTACCTTTACTGAAATAATCAAACTGTATAATGCAGTTTAGTCAGAGTACTCTTTTTTTTACTTTTGTTTTAATTGTGCTTCCTTCTTTTTATAAAAGGCACGACCATAAGGTAGTCCTGATAGCTGGCTCCAGGAAAACAAAGGTGCCAAGACACAGGGAGAAAGTAGACCTGCCCTTGGACCGAGACAGCAAAGCGGAAGATACAAATATAACTTGTGTGTCCACAACCCATCTGACCACAGTTCCCTCACAACTATCCTTCCTGACAACACTGAAGAAGAGTGTTGTCTTCTTCGTAGAGACTATCTCAGTCCCCAGCTAGTTATTGCTACCAGCCCTGATACTATTGTTATGATGTAGGAGATACTCTACAGCTGACGTCCCCAGACCAAAGATATTGGTCTCTGAAGAATACCATAAGAAAATGAGCACTCCATGTAGCCATACATTTCACATATCTTCCAGCTGGTTCTCGGCATATCTCTTGCTGACACCAGAGACTCTTTAATTAGTTGAAAAGTGGAAAATCAAGTATTAAAGGGTGCCTGAACTGCTTTACATCAACCAGTGTAAAGACAAAAAAAAAATTTGTTAATATTTTAGATGACTTTGGTCCTAATGTCTTATTTAATGTGTTTCTGGAACCCAAATTAAATTCAGAAAAGCAACACCACTGAAAGAGCAAAACCACATGACATGTACTTCGACACAATACAGGAATCAGGATCAAACCCAAGAGATCAAAACAACTACATTCAATAATTCAAATTACTCAGTAATTAAAAAAAAAAGAAAAGAGCATTTTATGGTCCATAAACCAATGTATCAGCTGCTATTGCACTTAAATTTTTCATTCTACCAATGCTCCCTACAGATATGCAACACCTGAGCTCCAATAAGTAGGTAAAAGTGAGATTCTTATAGAAGCTTTACAGGTAAACTCCATTCAGGGATTAGTTGTATTTCATGTAAGTAGAGTTCAGAGCACAAAAGGTGATAAAACTATAATAGTAAATTAAATTTTTCTTTTCTTCTAGTGTTCTTAAAGAAGAGTTTTAAGCATATCTTAAAACTCTTCAGCACTGTTTTACAAAAATAGACAGTGATGATTTGTTTTTTAGATGAGTTGGGTAAAGAAAGATACCATTAAATCCGTCCTGAGCACAGACACCTGCAGAGTCAGACACTCAAGAGAAATGGTCTGGGAACTTCTGAATGCTTCCTGAAATTCTAAACACAGAAGGTTCCTCAGACATGTTTTTCTGGGCTCTGGCGCAAGTAGCAAAGGATTTTGCTCAGCTTTTTCCTATTCCTGTGCATTGTGCACCCTCTAGTGGCAAAAAAACCAAAACAAACAAAAAAAACCAAACAAAAAACCACAAACAAACAAAAAACCCAAACAAACTAAAAAAACAAACAAACAAAAACCAAACCAACAAACAAACACATATTTTTCACTATTTAAACCCTTTCTTGGCTTTACTGTCAATGGAAGACAAACCTTTTATTAAATGCATTCTACCCTATTTTCTCAGGGATTTCATCTATCTTTTATTTCATGCCACACAGCAGCTCAACATATTGATATGAATTTTAAATAGATTGTCACAAGGCTATTATTGTGCAGGTAGTATGTGGTTTCAAGAGAATTCTGCTGTAATCAAGGTCACTTGTGCCATCTCTAAATTAAAAAGATACCCATAATCAATAAACACCTCTCTTAGACACCTGGAATCTCGAAGCCCTATCCATCTTCTGCAGTCACACTGCAATATCCCTTAGCCTAGCACAATTTTAACGTAGTTTGCACAATACTGAACATGATTTTCTCTGGATTTCCTGATGTAACCAGAATACAAAGTAATGACAATGAGGAAGTCTGGAAATTACAAAAGAGAAGCAAAAAAGGATCAAGACTTACCAGCCAAGGACTACTCTTAACCATATGAAGGAGAAAAACAAACAAAACAAACCAACATAAAAACCAAACAAAAATTCAAAACCAAAAACAAACAAAAAACCCCCAAAACCAAGAAAACCATGAGTATACCTTAAAAATGATTTGTAAGCAAATTCAAGATTCTGGATGAGATAGAAGCAATGAAAACAAAATTCAAATTAATGATCCTAATTAGATGAAAGTATTCAGAGCAAACACATCCTTACCCTAAGACACAGAGACTGGTAGATGTCTACAGAAGGTTAAGGGATACCTACACGGGATATACACAGAAAAGCTTGCAGCTGCTCTGCACTGTGCCTGTGTCAGACTGATATTCTTTGAGATGGTAGAGCTCTTGTAATTTCTGTAAACCATCACACCAACCAAAGAGAAGTTAGCATCCAACTAACCCCTACTAAAGCTGTAAGTGGCCATGTTATGCTTATAAATTATATTAACAGGATATAAAGGCCTCGTTTTAGAGGTCTGTGTACTTAAAATCAGTTGACAGATAGATGTACATGTGGCACTTCTCCAGTAAAAAAAGATTTTGCTGACTTTGACAAAACCAAGATGTCTTCTTTATGCTATTACCAGTTTTTCAGACAGAATTGCATGCAGTTGTTTCTATGAATGTACTTCATTCGGCAGCATGCAGCACTTGAACTGTTTCCAAAAATAGAATGAACTCCATTCTTTGTTTTTAATAAATCTGTTTTCCCGTAATAATTGATTGCAACATTGTCTTTATAGTTCAAATTGATAACTAGTAAAACTAATGTATACTGACTCAAGCAGCATAGAGTTTACTGAAAGGGGCCTGATCCTGGGCTTCTACAGGTAACATTTTTTCTTACAGGTCCTTGCTAATTTACAGATAGGTCACTGTTAAACAGATATGCTACACGGACGACTGTTAAACAAAAATGAGCAAGATTTTGGTAACAAGGACAGAATTAACTGGCCTCATAACATATGGTTCAAAAAATGTTTTAGCAAACATCACATGTACTAATACTGTTACAGCTATTGTTTCAATATTTCAGCATAATCACTTTATACTCCTGAAAATTATCATTTTCAATTGTACATATTATGGTCCTAAAGATAAACTCTCTTATGGGTGCTATATCATTTCTAAACTTAGAAAAATTTAGTATAAAAGCTCTTAGGCTGATGAGCAAAATTTTTATCCTTTCATATCTAGCTTTCTAGTTCCAATGACTATTATCCATCAAAGTGCCTTCTCTGCTGTAAAATAAACATGTTTTGTAAACATTTAGTAATTAATGTTTATGGTGGGGTTTAGGGGGTTGTTTGGGTTTGGTTTTTTTTACCAAACACCTCACCTCCTTTGGAACTTCTTTCCCAGTTTTCATGTAATCAATGCAAATACCTAACTTAAATATCTTCATGGTTTTTAAGCCTAACGTGAGATTATGTGAATATTCACAGGGTACTTTAACTTGGATTTATCCTGACAATTTTCTTCTCCATCTTTTGGCTCTCCATAGTATTGAAAAGGAAGAGCTGTCCCTGGCAAGTGCTGTTTTGTGTCAAATTTCAATTAAACAAATCATCTGAACTAATATTTCAAAAACAACATAATTTTGTATTTGCAAAGAAAGATCACACTCAAGATCAGGTACTGCACAGATTCTGTACATGTTTGAGACAGTGATTTTAAAATTCAGATGACAAATTTAGAACTATTTAGAACTAATACATGTACCCAGAGCAAATGCATATCATACATATGTGTATGTAGAGAGGTAAAAACCAAACAAATTGCTTTGCTCTCTTTCAGCATATTTTGCTTGCTTTGTAGCATGAGAAAAGCACTAGATTTTCTGTATTGTGCATACACAAGTGCTCTTGGTGTCACTACCTTACACATAAATAAAACCAGACAAATACACACTTCCTAGCTTCTGTATTGCAAACAATCATGTTGTGTCATAAAACTGAACTAGCACATACAGTGAAAAGTTTATTTGTTTAAACACAAAATCCTTTTCTCTGGGAGATGGTATTTTTGTTTGCTTTAAGCTTTTCAGAAATCTGAGTGATCTGCTGGCTTGTACTCTCTCGTGTCTCATGAGAACCATCTAGTGACCGAAGCTCTCAGTTCGTGCTGCTGGTTTGCAATGGTGAACAATTACTCACGTTTGTAACACCTCCCCTGACTTGTCTTATTCATGCTTGTAACACCTCCCCTAATTTGTCTGCACTCAGACAAAATCACATTATTAACCTTTTTTTTTTTTCATCAGTGATTCATACATACTATTTGTTGCTTGGATTCCTTTGACATAAATAAGTACTAACGTTCAAATCTTTCATAGATCCCAAACATCACTTCAAATGCACAGTGCAACACGAATAGCACAGTGGTATCTCACTGGTAAGTTACACTGCCAGTTCTACATAAACTAGTTCAGGCACCAGCAGTCTAACTGGAGCCATGCTTATAACCAGGTAGTTTAATCTAGCTCTCAAGTGGGTTTTGATGCTGCAATTAGAAGTTTACTAAAGAGACAGCTATTTTAAAAGCTCGAGGATACCTAGCAGGCCATACAGGCACACTATTTGCCTGGTCAAAACCATCACTAAAGAAATGGGTAAAAGCAAATTTAGTATTTCTGTGGAAACTCTGAAATTCCTTAAAGCCAAAATAATTTTTTTCAGATAATTAGTTAAAACAACTGAAATAGCCTGAATCAAAACACAGCATCCCCTGCTTTCTCACTTGCTATGTGTGAAAAGAGTATCTCTATCTCTTAAAAAAAAAAAGTAACAGATTTGTATACTTTTAACTTGTATTTCTGCCTTTTAAACTCAGTTTCAACTCAGTGAAGCAGCCAACAAATATAGATTTAATTATATGCAAAAGATGCTCTACATGCAATGCAAATTCAATACAAAAAATCCAAAGAAAGCAGCCCTGCTTTAAATGAGCACAAATAATTCATTACACTGATTTGAAAAGAACTGTGCTTTAATACATAGATTACTAAAGGCCAGAGTTGATAAAGTCCTAGATTTCTGTGGGTAAAGTTTTAGTGAAAACCTGACCATCTGTAAGACACTTCATTAACGTCTTTTAATTCTTTTCTAAATTATGCAACCATTATAGCCCCTTAAACTTCTAGCTAACCATATTAATCTGCCATCTACTGAAAAGTTTGACAATATGAATTGAAAGCAGAATATTAAGGATCAGCTGACACCTTATGATAACGTTGGAAGACCACTTTTAGACACAATGCTCTTGTATTACATCTTTCTTCTGAAATTCTTCAACCCTCTTCATCTTACTAGATAAGGTGTAATTAAGGCAGACAGTGGCCCACAGAGCTGAGAGTGTTGGGAAGTCATGATTAGACATACCAGAAACAACATGGCATAATTCTCCTTACAATACTACACTCAAAAAGGCTTGTTAACATCCACAGACTCCACCGGTGCCACAAAATGTCCTGTGACTTCTGAAGATAACATTTTAAGCTCCTTTCATCTTACCTTTGATTTTTTTTACCAATTTCACTAATTTTTTCTTCTAAGAAGCACAGTGGGTAAACTTCACCAACATACAGCAGGCTTCTACTTGAACCTCACAACAATGCTTGAGGGGTGTTCCAGGGGTCAGTCATCAGTGGGAGCTGGTCTTGTCCTCTCTGCACACAGGATCCTGGCACTCTCTACTGCTGGAATGATTTTTAGGCTTAAAACCTTTCCTTAACCAACAGAATAAACACAAGCACACTGAACCTCAGCAATGTCATCTCTACATTATCTCCTTACAAGATGCTAAAACCTTGGCAGAAGTTTAAGCTGTCATAAATAGCAGTAAATTGCACTAAGGTCAATTAAGAAAAAAATTAATATGCTTAGCAATTTGTTCTGTAATGAAATGTATGAATGTAATTTAGCACAACAATATGAGAAGATGCCAAAACATGGTCTTTAACATAAACTGTTTCAGTAATGCTTTTTTAAATGCTCTCTAAAACATCAACAGATTCATGATCTTTGACAAAGAGTTTAGCATTAGCAAAGATATAACAAATCTGTGATAATGGTACCAGAACTACCATGGACTGTGATGTCTGAAATTTTATAATCATGCTTACTTTACCGGTTTTTACTTTTGTTCTTTTTCTGTATTTATTCTTATACAAATTTTATACAATCATTTACAATTCCACCTAAAATGAAGCACAGAATAAGCTTGCTATCTTATACAACAAAATACAACCTTCCTTATGAAAATAACTTCACAAAACCTTCTACTTCACATTTTTAGCAGGAGAAACCTCTTGAAACAAGAGGTTTCTTTCAATTTGGCCAATATCTCATTATTATTCACCCCACAATCACAAGCCATCGCTGATTTTAACTCACCTTTTGCGGAAGAGCTGAAACTACACAAACCACCAGCCGACAACTCACATCAGAACCACTGCTCTTGCTAGCACTGCCACCTGCTGTTGATGTTAATTTTGTTTCTTGCTCAATAGCTTTAAAACACCAATTTTGTACAGCTAATTTCACTTAGCCTATAAGAAAGAGATATAATCAACATCGATTTTTTTAACTATTTTAAACACACTCGCTGTTTCAGTTTCTTCTGGTAGTAGATGTATAATTGTCTTATTCTCATGCTTTTCTAAACACACAGAATAACAACAATAAAGAATCAAGATTTTCTGTCTGCTGTTTTGGAAGTGTTTGCTTAAGATCCTGTATGTGTTTCTTAAGAGGTTTTCACAGAATAAAAATTAAAGAGTAAATCAACTAATCACAAATTTATTAAAATAATGGTTATTTTTTAAGCCAACACAACTAGCACGGAACTTCATGACATATTAAAGAAATAGGTTCTACTACTCTTTAGAAAGTGGATCTAGTAAAATGTCATGGGATTTTATTATTTAAGTAAGGTCTGCAGCTCTACAGTAGCAACAGAATGCTAGGAATTTAATCTGAGAGGGCTATTATCCAATGAAACAGAGATTATTATGTTTCCTTTGCAACTGTGTTTGGTACTAGCCTAGGCTTCTATATAGACAAAAATGCAGACAAATTGAAGAATAATTTTATTTCTGAAATTCAAACTTGGTACATGTATGTACTTTAGTTTTGGAAGTTTATATATATATGTTTGGGGGGGTTAATTTATTTAATTATATGCTTATATATTTAAACATATAATATGGCCCTAAATCTACTACTAAATTTCAGGAGTAGGAGGCAAGCCATGCCATCCCCATGGTTGGCTTATACTGCTCCTCAGAATACTGAGTCGGAAGGAAAATCTTCCTTTCCAGTGCCTGGCCTTAAAAGCTGAATTCCACAAAAAAGTTCATCACTAAAATTTTTGAAACAAAAAAAGATGTTACAAAAAGGACAGTGGGATAAAAAGCACTGATAAACTTTTGCAGCAGATTTCAAGAATCAAATTGAGGACTTGTTTCTGCTCTATTTGATTTCCATGGCAAGGTTCTAGTAGTGGTAGGGGCTACAGGTGCAGCTTCTGTGAGAAGCTGCCAGAAACTATCCAAGAGAGGCAGTGCCAGCCAGCTCCAGGACAGACCCACCACCAGCCAAGGCCAAGGCCATCAGCAATGATAGTGGGGCCTCTGGGACAACAGATTCAGGAAGGTAAAAAAGTTACTGCACAACAGCAATTGCAGCCGGACAGAGGAGTATGTGAGAGAAGCAGTTCTGTAGACATCAAGATCAGTGAAGAAGGAGGGAGAGGAGGTGCTCCAGGTTCCGGAGCAGAGATTCCCCTGCAGCTCCTAGTGAGGCAGCTGTGCCCCTGCAGCCCATGGAGGTCCATGGTGGAGCAGAGATCCACCTGCAGCCCATGGAGGATCCTACACCTAAGCAGGTGAATGCCTGAAGGAAGCTGTGACCTTGTGGGAAGCCTGTGCTGGAGCAGGCTCCTGTCAGGACCTGTGGCCCCATGAAGACAGAAGCCCACACTGGAGCAGGTTTGTTAACAGCACTTTGACCCCTTGGGGAACCCAGGCAGAAGCAGTGCACATTCCTGAAGGACTGCAGCCCATGGAAGGGACCCATGTTGGAGCAGTTCATGAAGAACTGCAGCCTGTGGGAAAGACCTATATTGGAGAAGTACGAGGAGGTCTCCCATGGGAGAGACCCCAAACTAAAGCACGGGAAAGAGTCCCTCCCCTAAGGAAGATGCATCAGCAGAGACCATAACCCCCGTTCCTGTCCTACTGTACTGCTAGGAAGAGGAGGTAAAAAATCAGGAATAAAGTTAAGCACAGGAAGAACGTGGGGGAGTTACTTTTAAGATTTTGCTTTACCTCATTATCCTACTCTGGTTTGATTGGTAATGAATGAAACCAATTTCCCCAAGTCAAGTCTGTTTTACCCATGACAGTAACTGGAGAGTGATCTGTCCCTATCTTTATCTCACCCCACAAGCATTTCATTATATTTTCTCTCCCCTGTCCAATTGAGGAGGGGAGGGACAGAGTGACTTTGGTGAGCACCTGGTGTCCAGCCAAAGCCAACCTACCACATACTTTTTAGGGAAGTTCTTTCTTCTAGCCACTATTCTAGGACTGGGCTGACAGAACAAGGACATGGGCAATGTTAAAACAGTATGGGTATATAAATTACGTCTGTTAAAAAAAGAGTAGAATCAGCAGTCATACAATGATGGCAACACCTAGGTTCAACCGCTTCTTTTGGAGAAAAGACAGAGGAGAATGTGACAGAGTTGTACTATGAATGACATGAAACAGATAAATGAGAAATGAATGTTCATGCCCTTCCAATATGATAAGAATCAGAATAGAATACTAGGTGGCAGGTCCAAAGCAAAAACACCACCACAAAAAAAAAGCGCTTTTTTCCAAACTATTTGAAGTTAAGCTGTGGAGGTCCGTGCTAGAGAATGCTGCAAATGCTAGAAATTAATAATGTTGAAAGAAAAAAATGTATTATTTCTTAAAGCCTCTGTTAGAAAAAGTCATTGACTGTTAATAACTACCAATGCCATCACCGACATATTCTGCACATTATTGAAAGCAGGTCTGAAGAAGAGTTCTTGCATTCATTAACACCATGAGATATGTTTTAATCACTACCAAAGAAGTGATAAACATCTTGGATTAAACAAACTGAGCAAGTACCAGCCTGAAAACAAGCCAAACTATCTGAGAAAAACAAAAGAACAGAAAATGATAACTGGATGTCAACAGGCAGGATGTAGCAATTTAAGTAACTACACTGAAGGCTTAACAGTGATTGGGTGGGACAAAATTATGGAAGAAGCTGGGTAAGATGAACAGTAGTGAGAAAGAGGAAAGCAGTATAATGAGCAAGAAATTTGTGGTGGGAATCAACACTGCAGACATAAGCAGTTCCAAGAGATGGACAAAGAGTTTAAGCTGGCAGATACAAAATGTTCCATGACAGCTACAGTAAAGGTATGTGGAAATGAATGTCAGTATTTTTAAGGGTATTTGGTAAAGGACCATTTTCTGTGAGGTAAACCATACACAGGAACATACAGGGCCACAAACCTGACCACCAAATGATAAGGGAGGTGATGATGAGAACCAAACCTGATCAGCCACACTAATTTATGCAGGCATGTGAAAGTGCAGGAATGTTTATTCCAGCAAGACTATCTTGATTTGGAACTTGACTGGCAAACCAAGGGAACAGGGGTAAGCTAGGAAGCAAAATATACTAAGACACACACCTGACAAAGCAAACATGGAGACAGTGACAAGAAACAAATCCTCCCAGTCACAACAGCGGCTGGGCTATCAAGCATCTACAGCCACCACTCCGAGGAAAACTCACCAGTTTGCAACTGGTCAGTCTGCAAACTCAGGGGCCCTGAATTGTGTGGAGTGAGGGAATCTAAAAAGCTGTGGAGGGACAAGCCAGAAATGCAGAGCAGAAAGGAACAGAAACAAAGCAGATAGAAAGGGTAAAAAGGGGTCCAGTTGCCTGTAAAATCAAGTAGGTCAGTACACTCATCTGGCTGAGTTCTGCTCCTGATGGCCACAGTCTGTCTTACCTTCTTACATCTTCTTATTAAAACTTCTCTCACCTTCTGCTCTGCACAATCTTACTGTCTTGTGCGTGTGTGTGCTGCAAGGACTCAGTGCCAGGTACTGAGGAGGTCTTGCATGTGTGTGTGTGTACGGAATGCAGTGCCAGCCATGGGAGTCAGACCGAGGATGTGGGTGCTCCTGGGCTGTGGTGCCAGAGAACTGGAGTGACTGGGGGGATCCCAGCATAAACTACTGGAGCAGAAGGGGCCCCTCCAGTCAAATAAATTTGATTTATTCCCCAATCCAGCTGCTGTTACAGACCGCTCTCCCAAAAATGAACCAATCTACTTCCCTGTCTACAGGGAGCACTCAGTGACAACACCGTGTTTCTTTTCTTTCTGGTATCACTCCATTCAAGGATCAGTTCCACCTACATCACTAGCAGAGTCAGAAAAAATCCTTCTGGTGGCTCTTTCTACCGCTGAAAATGCAAACTTCTTTTCTACTCCTCCAAAGAAAGATTAAGCTGAACTTGAAAAGTTTTACAAATAGACACAAAAATCCAAACGAAAAGAAACCAAAACCTCATAAACAGATCTTGAATGTTGCAAAGTAAAACACTAAAATTAGAACGTGTCATAATTAATGCCATTTTAACCCATGTAGAGTATAGCAGGTGTCCCATGACATCATCACATACTATTTTCTAACAACAGTATTTTTGTTACAGTCCAGGTAGATCCTCTGTGTTCTGGAAACAAAATGAGGTCTTTTTTTTAAAGTTAAAAAAACTTGCATGTTTCCTGCCTCACGTATTACATAAGCAGACAGTGGATATTATCAAGGCAAAGAATTAACTCAGAGAAGGAACACTCTTATGAAACCTGCTTTGGAAATTTCAATTTTTATCCCTGTATTGGATCTACCACTTCCCATGGATACGTAAAAAGTTCTTTTTTTCCAAAAGCAGTAAAACCAGCTTCCTAGTTTTAAACTTTCCTTTAATTTAAGGGAAATCATCCTTTGAATTCAAAACAAGCTGCATGAAGGTAATTATAATTTTAAAAGAAAATCATTAGCAGGTATCAGCTAATTTCTGTTTAAAAAAAAATATATTATTAGATGTTTTTAATATTAATTCTGGGCCTCAGCTAGCAGTCTGCAGAATAGGGAGAGTAAGAGCTATTTCAACTGAAATTTGCTGCAAATATGATTTCATTGATCATGAGGAAATATTTGTAGGCCAGACACTGACAAATTATTAAAACCACTTTTATTAATCAAACCTTATTAAACAATTAAAACACCAATTCAGCCCTCACCTGAGAAACTTGAGAAACTACATTAACCTGTCTAGAACTTAGGGAGCCATGCTGTTACATTCATAAGCAATCAGTTAAATACAAGTGCTTAAAAAACGGAACCAAATTATAATATGGAGAAAACTGAAAACACAAGAATAATTTGGAGAAAACTAGAAAAATCTCCATCAGCCACAAAGCACATATCATAATATTACCCCTACCCAACCACTCATCCCCACTCCTCTTATCTGTGTAGCCTTAATATAGTCTATCAGGCTGGGAGGACTCCAGCAGATTACTACACTGTAAATGTTGGCTCTTTGGGTTATGCTTTGGGCTAAATCCTTGAACAGTTAAATTTTTATTGCCTTCATCCTTCTCCAGTGAATCAAGATTAAGCAAGTTAAGCAAGGTGAAGGAGAGGAAAATAGGGCACTGGTCAAGCATTCAATCTCACAGAAGAAGCACCTGGGACCTTCCAGAGCAGTGATCCCTTCTGATAAGCCACTTGCTGAAAAGCTGACACCTCCTGAGCTGAGTCCTGATGATCCTGCTTCTGCCTTCCACTTCTCCACAATGTGCATACTATCCCTGCAAAATTAACTCATGCACATTTATTAAGTTTCTGCACTCATCACCTCCCACCCTCACATTAATTGTTTGGAGAAAATACACTTCACTAACCAACCTTCATATCACAAACCATCCACTTTTCAGGAACACATTCTGAGCAGACTGATGTTGCTACATTCCTTTTTTCTTATCAGGCACAGCATATATTGCAGTACAATCCACAGCTGAAAGAGATTTCCTGTTCAGCCTTTTGAGTTGAAAGAACTCTTATTTTCCCTCTTTTCTAGATGGACAGCTGAGGTCCAGAATTACTATTAAAACCATTTAATAGTATTTTGGAGGTTTTAACTGAAATTAACTGATACCTGCAAATGGATTTATTTTTTTCATAATAATTACTATCATATAGCTTCACTACAGATCTTTTCGAACAGGAAAGTCAAAACTCCCACCAAATAGTTCCACTTCTTCAGTACCAAGAGACTCATATTTATACCAATGGACCGTAGATCAGGCCCTTTAGCATTTGCCCAGTCATTTCTCCAGGGGGACTGCTTGGAAATTAAACAGGGAAATGCTTGGGAAAAATACAAGTTAGATTGTCCCAAAGTCCTGGTTGAAAACTCCAAAGGATATTATTATAGAATGCTGCAGTGACAATTCAAGAAACCTTGTTAGATAATATTGATTTCTGCTTGCCCTATTAACAGCTTTGGCTACCTAAGACAAGCCATATATGCTTTTTTTTGTTTTTAAGCTAAGATGTGTGAAAAGCCTAATCTAGTATAATGCATCGTACATGAACTATTTGACAACACATTCCTTTCACATATCCAGTGTCTTGCTTCATTTCCTTTCCCATGAGTGACTTAAATCAGAGCTGCCTTTTAAACTTCACCCAGCATGTCAATACTTTGAAAAACAGAGCCTTCAAAAACCTGGTAAAATTAAGAGGTAAGAATGAAGTACAAGCCCAAATGAAGAACTAGCAAACCTTCTATGATATCGTTACTGTTTACTGAATCTAAAAAGCATTAAAATAGATAATTTTTGTGTGTAATCTAAATCCAACACTAAAATGGGATCAATCCAGATTTTCTAACAAATCTATATAATTAAACATAAAATAATTAATTTTACATTATTTTTAATAAATCTGTTAACCTAAGTAACTAAGAGTTATCGAGATCTTTTTCATATAGCTCCCTCAGCACAGTTTATTAACTCAAATAAAAAGATTTAAAAGGTATCTCGAATCAGACAGGAGCACTGTTGTATCACTTTTTGCAGGCACTCCAACTCTTGTTATGTCCACACACTGCAGTGCTCCCAATGGCATTTAGGTACATTCTTTACAGCACATGCAATTTTTTTCTAAAGGCTCCAGCACAAAATGAATAGGGCATCAGGGCATTCAGATATTACTCCCTGACTATTGTCTGCAGTAATCAGCAAGCATTTTGAAAAGTCTGTCATTAGTCACTATCAATATGGAGCCACCAGAGCCTCTTTCAGGATCAGAGTAAATTAGTGGAGCATCTTCCATTTCCATTCTCACACTGTCAACCTCATTGAGACTCCTGAAGCCTTACAAATACAACTTTCAACCATGTTTCCCACGACTAAAGAGCTAACGCAGTCAAGTCAAATAAATACTGGCTACTAACAGGCTTTATTTACTACAAAATTCAAGAACTATGGCACAGCCAAGTTCAGCACCACTCGGACTTTCTGAGTAAGCTTTACTTAGATCTTGAATACACCAAAGGAAAAAACCACCTTTTAAAGCAAGTTACAATTGCCTACTTTAATTCTAAAGAAACATTAAATTGTTCTTAGAAAATTCAGCTCAGTGATTAAATAGAGTTCCATATATTCACAAGAATTTCTAACATTTTATCCAGCAAAATAACTAATAAAATAATAACATTTTCAAACTCACTAGTTGGTATGTTACAATCATTTAAAATTCCCATTCAATTTATTATAGTTGCTGATATTTAAAACAAGGGGTACTAAGTTGTTTTTGCAAGGATGCACTGGGAGATAGCGCAAATTCCAGCAAAGGTACTTAAATTCATGCAAGTTGGGAACAGCTAACATGATGTCAGGACACAGAGAATGTACCCTCCTATAAGCAAGAAAAGAAATGCTTTATTATATATTCCTGATTATGCATTACTAGCCTTCTGCAATACTCCTCATGATTCAAAAATGACACTGCCGTTGGGTAATACGTTATATAGGTATTATATACAGATACATATTTTTTAAATACGTGTGTGTATATATATATATCAAGCTACAGCTCCAAACTAGATGGATTCAAGCCTTTTGAGAGCTGCATTTAAAAACAAGGTATTGAGCAATCATGTCATTATTTGAAAACAATAGTGAATATTTTTTAAATAAAACATTAAACAACGATTTTTATGAGTTAGTTATTCATGTCTAATACAAACTCAAGTGGCAAACCTGAGAATGTAATACTGATGGAAGAACTGGATTTACCTTAACCTTTGTATTCCAGCCTTAACTGACTGGAATAACTTCAAGTTGTTTTGCAGGATTTTGCTGTTCAGTGTGACAGTCTGACTTTTCAAAAACTATCCTTTGGTTGGTTGGTTTTGTTTTTTTTAAGTACTCTCCAGACGCAAACGATTGGAACAACAGTCCCATGTTCATTTTTACAGGACCGGTATAGCCTTGGTTTTGCCATGCTTTTCTAAGGCTGACAGGACACACTGATCATGAAACTGCCTCCTGGCTCATTACATCATTTCGATTTCCCTGCTAACTCCTCTCCCCTGCCATATCTCATTCGCTCCACTGCTCTCACAAGGACTTGTGCAACCTACTGCCACCTACATTCTCCTTCTGCTACGAAGCAATGCCAAAAAATCAGCCCGACCGCTCCACTACCACATCCCTGTCCAGCAGACAAAATGGCAGTTTGTCCTTTAACCCCGATGGAGCGGCTGGCGATTCCCCCGCGGGAACACGGCGCCAGCCAAGCCCTGCGGCCGCCGCAAAACCCGGGCGCTGCAGCCTCAGGCTCTGTCCCAGGTTAGGCCCGGCTCAGCCCCAGGCTCAGCCCTCGTACAGGGCGGTGCTTCCCCCGCAGCGCCGCCGGGCTCGGCGGGGCGGGGCGGCCGCGGGACGCGGCCCCAGGACGGTGGAACCGCGGTAGGAGCCCGCGGAGGCCTCATGGTAACGGGCCCCGCTGTGGGGCCGGGGGGTCGCGGGGTCGCTGAGGGTCGGGGGGCGGTGGCAGGTCCGTTTCCTTGGGAACGGCGTGGAGCGGGCGCTGTGGAAATGGAAGCTGTCGCTGCTTGTCGCAGCAGCAGTGGGTGCGTGTTGTTTATGTGTGTATTTGTGCATGTTCGGTCGAGAAACAACATGTTTTTCACTTTCAAAGCAGCTTCATTTTCGTGGAGAAATTTTCCTGTCCTTTAAGCCTCTTTAGAACTGATTTTGATTGTTGAGGTAAATTTCACTGTATTCAGAGATTTGTTTTGGAATAACACTGTTTACAGTAATGACAAGAATTTTACTGTTGTGTCAGTATTTTTTTGTGATCATATGGGTGGTCTGTATAGCATTAATTCTTTTACTTAAATCCTTTTCATAACAGTGAGTATATTCTCCAGCATTTTTAGTTGACACAATGACAGACTTTGAGAAGAACCTCAGCCAGGACATGATTTCTCAGCTGCACAACTTTGCTGCCGTGGGAGATGCAGCCAGACTGAAAGCACTGCTCAGTCGTTCCCCGTCACTTGTCAACGCAGTTGCAGGGAATGGCTGGACAGCCCTGATGTTCGGTGCCAGGAATGGACACCTCGAGGTTGTGCGGGTTCTTCTTGAACAAGGGTAAGCTGCTTAATAGACCCCATTCAAGAGCTCTAATTTGCATCCCTTTTTGCCCATTTCAATTTTATTTCAGAAAAGTAAGTTTACTGATGGATAGTGGCAGAATTTTCATGGTTAAAACTCAGGAAGGTGTACTCTGTGTCAGTCTGTAACTGGATTCTTTCCGTATTTGCTAAGAAACTCTAAAAGTTGTGAGCATCTCTAAAATTATTCTTTTGATCTTCTAAGATATCACTCCTCTCAGAGACCAACAGAATAGAACAAAGTTTGCATCCCATTCCAACCACTATACTGAATATAAATTCGGTGTGTTTGATTGTTCCATTTAGATTTTTTCTCTAAACTTTATTTGTAATCCACTTACATTTATGTTATAGTGCTGAATTTTTGTTGACATACTGGCTCTTAAGTCAGACATGACAGACACACCTTTACAAAGTTACCGTTTGATAAATTTTAGTTGTATCTTAGCATTTGGACAATAAACATTCTCCTTCTTGCTTGACATGTCATTTTTACTTTCTTAAGTTGGTATGACACCAGGCGTTTTCATTGCTTGTCAAAAACTTGCTGTTTTGTAGTCATCTGTTGTAGTTCTTGTGCTTCAAGACACCCAAAGATGCAAAGAGTGCTTCAGTGTTCTTCTTGAGACTCCAAAGAAAATTCATCTCAAAATGAAGGGTTAGAGTCAGATGTGATTCAGCTGAGCTCTACATTAATCAAGCCTGTTTGATTAATGTGGTTCCTTTCTGCACTCCTAATTACACAACCAAGCAAATTTAGTTCATTCTATAACTTCAGGCATAGCATTCCACAGCCTCCAGTCATCATGCCACCCTTTTTTCTTATTTTTTTCAGTCTTACCCAAATCCTGTGGCTTCTGCTGAAGCTCAGCATGAAGCATTAGATGAACCAGTAGTTTATACTGGAATCAGTACATTCCAGTGTGTAGAGGAATATTTTGGTGACAGATTTTGTGTTTTGAGGAATATTCTGGGATTTGGGGGAATTTACGACCTGGTAAATAGGATGACAATTTTTTAAGTTATGCTTACTGTAAAAAAAGTGAATGTCACTTTTAAATGCTCTTCTCAGGGTTGTTCTCTTAGGCAACTGAGTATAGTTCCTGAGATGGTGCTGTGGCCTCATTGGTCTTGTTTTAGTTAACGCTTAGTCATAATAATTATTTTAACAAATAAAATTGCTGGTTATATAAGCATGAATGTCTATGAAAGTAATATTTCATAACATTACAGAGAATAATCCTGGAAAGCCCATCATAGAATTTTATCATAGAATTGTAGAATCACAGAATGTGCTGTGTTGGAAGGAACCCACAAGGATCATCAAAGTCCAACACCTGGCTCTCCATGGGACAACCCAGGAATCACACCATGTGCCTGAGAACATTGTCCAGACACTTCTTGAACTCTGTCAGGCTTAGGCACTTCCCTGGGGAGCCTTTTTCATAGTCCAGCTACCCTCTGGGTGAAGAATCTTTACCTGGTATCCAACCTAAACCTTTCCTGACGCGACTTGAGCCCGTTCCCTCAGGTCTTGTCACTGATCACCAGAGACAAGAGATCACTGCCTGCCCTTCCCCTCATGAGGAAGCTGCAGACCAAGGTGAGGTCTCGCCTCGATCTCCTCTTTTCTAGATTGAACAAGCTTCCCCTCTAGATCCTTCATCATCAACTTCATGGCCCTAGTTTGAACACACTCTAATAAGCGTTAGATCCTTCTTATGTTGTGGTGCCCAAAACTGCACACAGTACTTCATGTGAGGCCACACCAGCAAAGAGTAGAGAAGCACAATCACCTCCCTTGAGCTGCCTGATGCACCTGTGTTTGTCCGTGTTTGAGAAAAGCTACAGGAAATGTTTGCAGACTGGAAAAAAAGATCTTGGTAGTCTAAAGAGTTCAGGTCACTGTTGTGGACACTGAAGAACAACTTCATCACGATCTGCACATACCTGAGCAGATAGAAGGGGGAAGACAAATCAGAACAAAATTCAGTTGACTGAGAGATAGGAAATTAAGTAGGAAAATAAGCATTATTTTGCCTAAAGGAAACCATGTCTTTAAAGATGCATGAGCAGTAGTAGTTTCTTTAGCACAAAAAACTTTTTAAATTAAATTTTGAATCCTTTTCTGAACTATACCAAATTCCCTCAAAACCTACTGAAGTTAAACTAAAATCTCAAAATGGTCTTGCCTGTGGGACAGTTACTTGTGTATCAGCAACATTATTATACTGGCATTTTGTGTTTTTAAAAAATGATGAATTTGGCCCTGATCTACTGCATAATTTTGACATTTCTGTTTTATTTACGCGTTTGAGTTAAGATTGGTAAAAAATTAAAGTGTGTTATTTTGACTTCCCAATCAAACCCAATCTATTTCAGGTTTGGGTTTCTTTTGAGATTTAATATTCAAATATATATCACAAGGCAGTGTTTCCTCATCTGTGTCATTTTACAGACTTTTAGGTAACAGAAAGATCCTTACAGGGATCAGCACCGCTGTTGTAATGGTGCTACTTTTGTCATTAAGTAGGGGCTGTATTCTTGATTATAATTTTACGGTAAATCATGGTAGCATACAATATCCTGAGTTGAAAGGGACCCACAAGGATCAACTCCTGGCCCTGCATAGGACACCCCAAGAACCTCACCATATGCCTGAGAGTGTTGTGCAAACACATTTTGAACTCAGACAGGCTTGGTGCTGTGACGACTTCCCTGGTGACACTGTTCAGTGTCCAGCCACCCTCTGAGTTTCCTAACATCTGACTTAAACCCCCGTGACTCAGCTTCATGCCATTTTCTCAGGTCCTGTTCACCAGAGAGAACAAATCAGTGCCTACCCCTCCACTTCCCCTCATGAGGAAGTTGTAGACTCCAATGAGATCTCCCCTCAGTCTCCTCCAGCTGAACAGACAAAGTGACCTCAATAAAATATTTTATTGTAAATGTTTAATGCTAATTTGAGTAGCTCCTAGAAAGTAATGCTTGTTAAACTTTTATAAATGTTTTATTTTTCATTTTTGTTACTGGTTGTGAGGAACAGACCCATAGCCTGACTTTCAAAGTTCTATCTTGACCTTTTTTTTTCCTCATCTGTGGGACTTTATAATCCATTGCTGTTGTAGTACTGCATGAAGCTCAGTGAATAATAATCTGGAGTGGATCAACAAAAATGAGAAATCTGGCCTTAGCAAAAGGAAATGAAGTACAATTACTTTTCATTACCATAATGCTAAATATTTAGCATTATGTGCTAAAATAAGGAGTGCCCCAGTATAGACACTGTCTAGAATTTCTTGCACCTTAATAGTATCAGATATGGTGTAAGTAAGAATAACACAGCACCAGGACTCTTCCTGAACATATTTACCCTGGTAACCACAGTTCTTTTCTGGTTTTTTAGGTGTGACAGATCCATCATTAATAAATCAAGGCAGACAGCTCTGGACATCGCAAAATTTTGGGGGTACAAACACATAGCTAATTTGTTGGCTAACGTCAAGGGTGATCAGAAGCCTAGTTTTTTGTCAAATGATGTGAAAGAATATGAAAATTATTTTGGCATGACACTTCTGGACAGGAGGAGTGATAAAAGAACAGATTCCAAGTGGCTGAGTAAAAAACAAAGCCATCCAACTACAGTATACATCCTCTTTTCAAATCTAAGTCCCCTAGTTACTTTGGGTGGGGGAATAGATAGTTCCCAGCAGCCAGAAGTAAAGCTTTGCAGGCTGTACCACAAGGATGTGGAGCAGTGCCTGAACAAAACTGAAGCGTGTACCTTGATTTTTCTTGGAGTTGAACTTCTTCAGAACCTGGCAGCTGCTTGCAATGGGAGGGTTCTGCAAGAAGATGAAGAGGACGGGTTAGTTGCTTGGTTTGCTCTTAGCATAGATTCTGCTTCTGCTGAGAAATTTAAACAGAAGCATGAGGACTGTTACTTTCTTCACCCACCAATGCCAGCACTGCTGCAGCTACCTGAAAAAGAAGCTGGTAAGATGCATGAAATGCAGCATGTACCAAATGTGTGATTTGAAGGTTTAGGTTTCAGTGAGGTACAATGCAAGGACAAACCACTGCAAAGGAATTGGGTATTTTCAATGGCTTTAGAAATATTTTGATTTTAAAAGCCAGTTAGTGATTTTGTTAAGAGTTTTATATGTAAAAACGTGTGCTGTTGCAAAGGGCTAACTTCTGCAGTGGCAATATTAGTCTGTAAAGCCTATTGATCATCTTTGTTTTTAAATAGTACTATTTAAATGTTCATGCATGCACATTAATGTTCTAAAAAGAAGGAAAAAATCTGTAATTACTGAGTTTTCATTATAAGAAATGAGATTTACATCTTTAATAAGATTATGTTGAATACTCATCTGAGAAGGAAGTGTTGAAAACTGAATGAGTGTTATTATGGACATGCAGCTAACAACTGCTGTTGTAGCAGATATGCTACAGGACAAGCTTGACTTGCACCTCAAGTTTAAATGGAACAATGCGTTATTATGTCAATACCTGTAGTAGCCCTAAAATGTCCTCTGGAAAAAGTGTGATGCATAATTCTGACACTTTGCCCAGACAGAGTAACTTTCGTGACAAGCAGAGTATAATGATCCAGATGAATTTGTTTCTGAATGTATAAATTTTTCGTAGCTGTAGGGTACTGTGTTCAACTGCATGAGCTCTACTGCAAAGAAAAAGATCTGCATAACTCATATTGCTCAACTTTTCTTGTAGCAGATTGTGATTCAAGCCACAGTCTTACTTTGATTTTTATGTTAAAACCTTTACTATTTGCTTCTTCCATACTGTTAAAACTCACATGAATTACATAAATTAGTATTTGATTTTTTGAATTTTCAATGTATCTTTTTAAAGGAGTAGTAGCCCAGGCTAGGTCTGTTCTAGCATGGCATGACCGTTACCAATTCTGCCCAACATGTGGGAGTACAACCAAGATTGAAGAAGGGGGTTACAAGAAAACTTGCTTAAAAGAAGATTGTCCCAGTCTCCAAGGAGTTCACAACACATCATATCCAAGAGTTGGTGAGAATATTTTAGAATAATTGCTCATAAGTGGCTTGTTTGTATTATTATATACCTGTAAATCAATTTATTTCTAATTATTTCAGCTGCTCGCTTCTGTCCCAGGTCTTACATACTGGTTTCTCCCCAGAGTATGTATGTCTCAGCTCCATTTAGGATTAAGTAGTTCAGACTTCTCTTTGGTGCAGTAGTCTGTAACACAGAATTGCTGGGAAAATACCAGTCGTTATTGCAAAAAGTAATATAAATTAGGAATTCCAACAACATAAATGAGATATTAACAGTACAGAGGGTCACATTTTACTTTTTTTTTCCCCACCTGCATATTTTTTTCTCACCTTCTGCAAGCCCTCTGAGCTTGAAGTAGCTCTGTATCAAATTTGGCCCTGTATCAGAGTTCTGACATAGTGCTCATTTTTCTGTAGTGCCACTTGGATGCTATTAGCCGTCATCACTGGCTTACACTATTCATTGTCAGTCACAAATTGCCAGGCCTATTTCTACTAAGATTATAAGCTTTTATAGACAGTCTTCCTGTCTCTGTTATTCCCTTCTACATCATATCTTCTTTTGTTCATGTGTTGCAAAGGACGTGTATTATGTTATTGATGGGGAAACAGGATGGAAAAAAACTTACTTTTTTTTTTATGGATTATTTGGTGACACTTTGATCACCTTTCATTCTTCTACCTTGTCCTCTCTTCTGCAGTTGTAGTTCTGGATGTTGTGCATATGTTGTACTTCTGAATTCCATATCCTCTTACATGCCCTAGATGTATCTTTTTAGCAGTCAATTCTGTCATATTCTTCTGTCTTGTAGACTATAGTGAAGCTTGCTAGAACATTTAGTGGCTGTTTCTTTACAGTCTCTAGCACAACAAACTTAGAGAAAGAATGGGATTATATGGGAAAGGCTGATTAACCTGCATCTGCTAACGAGGCCTTTCTCTCAAGGTGGTATTCAGACAGCAACACTTCATATTCTGTATTGTGCCATGTAGCAGATAACTTTGAGCAGGACAACAATCTTTAAAATTATTGTGCTGAAGCAAGCCTTTTCATACAGAGAAAATATTAGTGTTTTGGGCAAAAAAAAAAAAACTACGTGAAAAACAACAGCAAGAGAAAAAATATAGAGAGGTAGATTAAAAAAAAAAAAACCAAAACAAAACACTGAAATACTTAAAAGCTAGATAACAATAAAAAAGGGGAAAATATCACAAATCAACAGGGTCCATAATACCAGTGGGAGAAAATACTAAGCTAGAAAGAAAAAGATAGATACAATGACCAGAAGTGAGAAAGTAGGTAAAAGTGCAACATCACAGAAGAGGATGATAGCAAAGAGTAAACAAAGTCAAAGGTGGAAAGCTTAGTCAGTGTTTGCACTGTTGCTAGAGTGTCTGGTTCTTCTTTAGTATTCGGTCAAAAGTACATTCTTCAGACCTCTGTGGGTGTAGAGGAGGTGACAATAAATGGGTTTGTGCAGAAACTATTGCTGTGTGCTCTGTGCTTAGCTAGGTTAGTATTGCTTGATACTCTTAACAGATTATTTGTAACCAAACAGGCTTTGTTTTCAGGTAATTTCTGTTCTGCATTTCAAACATTGGTTAGTAAACTGCTTTTACTAAGCATGTATGTTGCAAAACAAAGTAAACAGATATCTTGCAGGGAGAAAAATTCCAAAGTTAAATAAAATAACAGCTTGCTCTGGGCATGTGCACAATTACGATTTCAACCGTTTAAGGATATCTTATGTATCTTTACATTAGTATTGAATAGGATGAAATTTATTCCTGCTTTTAAGTCCCTCAAATGTTGAAATATATTCCTTTCATGTCCCTTACAGATCCTGTTGTGATAATGCAAGTCATCCATCCTGATGGGAACCACTGCCTTTTAGGTAGGCAGAAGAGGTTTCCTCCCGGAATGTTCACCTGCCTTGCTGGATTTGTAGAACCTGGTAAGTAATTTCCCTTACCAATTATTTTTTGTCACGTAACAGTATTGTATGTTTACAATTACACAGAAATATATTTCATGTTATGTTAAATTAATGTTTTTGTTTCCTGTTAGATGAGTTGTTATAATAAATATGCTTATTCTGTACTTTGCGGCAGCTGATTTATAAAGCAACAAGCAACATGAGTAAATAAAAACTTCAAATTCTTTTCTTATCATGCAGTCTTAAATCACATATTCAAGTGGAAAAAAAAATAAAAACCACTTATACGGCCCTTTGTTTGGTGATACTTTGGAAAGGATTTTAGCATAGAAAAATAAGAATTAAAGTGTAACTTAAGGTTAACATAAAGTTAAGGATATGCTTACATGTTTAGGCCCTGATTTATTATATGGAAGATAAGTAGGAATTACATAATTTTAAAAGAAAAGTAAAGAAATAGTTTGCTTGAGTGTTAAGCTTAATAGTTGGAACTAGTTACAATTATTAATATCTACAGAACAATTTGTAAAACATTCTTACATTGGGAAGTGAATAACTGTATTCGGTGAATGTGTACAGGTTGACATCCTATGACAGCATGAATAAGTTGATTCAGGTATCATTGGAAAAAAGATAAGATATTTATTTCTTCACTCCTTTCCTTCCTCTGCTGGCCTGATTATTTTCTGATACTGAATTCAAGTCTATATAAAGTGAAATTTAAGAGTAGCCAATGATAAAATCAGCTACTCTAATCAGCTGAACATAACTAAACTAAGACCTCTGTCTCTGATGCGTGGACTGTCTCCTTTAATGAACCTGTAGTCAGTGGTTACAACACAGTACCTATGTGCATATGATGTGACCATCAACATTCCACATACACATCTAGCAGTTTTCTGTGAATATGGAAGCAAAGCTTTCCATTGAAGTTTTAAGTTTGCAGTATTGTCCATGCATTAAGACAGTGAAGAATGAATCAGGCAAAGTGAAGCATACAATGCAGAAATGAGAGCAAGTCTTCTAAGTCAGTACTTTCTTACTATTCATTGCAACTAGTTGATGTTTCAACTTGCAGTACATGCTGTCACAATCATATTGAAAATCCAAAAACTTACAGAACACTATTTATAAATTAACAGATCAGCATTTCAAGAGTAATTAAAGGAGTAATGTACTTCCTACTCAATTTTTGACATTTTAGTTGTGGTAATAATTGTTTGTGTGTAGGATAAATTATCAATTCAGAAAACAAATATTATGATGTGGAAATTAATTACAGTTTATTTTCAAAGTTCCATTTTGATTTGGCATCTGGTTTTGCCTTACTAGACTTCTGTATCTTGTGCTTGAGATCTGTGCCCTGAACTAGATCTTTATAGATAATTGCCTTGGGCAGTTTCAAATCCTTGGAGTCAGTTCAAAGCACAGGATGTGATTGTTGCTTGGAGTATTTTCATCAGCTGCTTGTTCTTTGCCCTTTCTGATTAGGTGAAACAATAGAAGATGCTGTTCGGAGAGAAGTGGAAGAGGAGGCTGGAGTCAAAGTTGGCCACGTTCAGTACGTCTCTTGTCAGCCATGGCCAATGCCCTCATCCCTAATGATTGGCTGCTTGGCTGTGGCAGTGTCCACAGAAATTAAAGTTGACAAGAACGAAATAGAGGATGCCCGCTGGTTCACTAGAGAACAGGTAAAGTTCAATTTAATTTCCTTCTTCTATTGATTAGTCTGTGACTGTATTGGTTCTGGCATACAACAGATACTTCTTTTTTTCCAGCAAGTTGAATGAGCATATCTAGTATCCGTTTTATCATATTACAGCATTATATTGTGGTTGTAGATTACATACAACCAGAGAAAGGCAAATATGCACAGGAATATCTGAGTCACTCGCAAGCCCATTTTATGACATTTTTGCCAGTTAGCTGTTCACCTTTCCCTTTTGGGAGATACCCAAGTTACTCTTATTTTAACCCACTTCCTTAGCAAGCCTATGCTTTTTGTTTTGGCAGAAGGAGCATTTAATAGCTTTCATCATGAGAGTTATACAAATGAGCATGCTAGCAGATTTGCTGGGAGGGTGGAGGTTAAGGTGAGAACTCTGAGAATTAGTTAGTTTGAACATCTTTTTCCACGCAGTACTATTTTAATACTCTGCTATTGAATGCAGTTTACTATGCATTAATACAAAGTGCTACACTTATCTTCCCTGAGTAGTTAAAATACAGTCAAATAAAAGAGAGGCAACAAGGACCTTCACAGAAAGATTTCAGTTCATGAGTAGAAAAAGGAAAGATGGCTTACACAACATAGTCTTCACAGGTTTTCCCACAGGCAAATTTGGAGCTAAACCTCTAATAGCTATGGACTTCTACCTAGCATTTCTAAGTGTTTTGATTGTAAGTCAACTTCAAGGCAGAGTTTGTCTTCTACAATCTCAGCGTATTTCTGTCAACACTGGGAGCATTATTTTAATTGAATATCAGTTCTGAATGCAGCTAGTCACAAGCAGGTAGAGCTGGAAATAAATGTACTTCAGAAATGAACTGTAGTAAAAGCGTAATCCCATGTTGCTTGTAACTGCTTGAGAAAACCAAGAAAACACATCTCCTTTGGTACTACATGTAAAAATAAAAAAAAAAAAGTATTTGTGTTACAGTATAGAGCGCCATCTTGTGGTCCTTACCATAAAAAAACCTCACAAAACCCTTAAATAGTATAATAGCAGTCAGTCTTCTCAGTTCTGTTAGGAAGGTATCCTTTGGGGCTCAAAAATGGCAGAATTCACACAATGTGTATTTTTCTCTGCATCTGTCTTGCGGAATCTGTTAGTGCCTCTTTAATAGCTATAGTAATGGTAGACTGATGAATGATCACAGGAAAGCAATTTCTGCATTAATACGGTGTTAGATTCTATATGGTTTATAATATTCTCTTCTAAAGATAAAAAAATCTGGTTTTATTGCAGGTCATGGAAGTTCTCATCAAAGGAAACCAGCGTTCATTCTTTGTACCACCGAGTCGAGCTATTGCACACCAGTTGATAAAACACTGGATTGGAATGAATGCTAATCTTTAGTTCAAATAATATAATCAAATAATCAAATAATTGATATAAGTTACTTCTCCTGTTGAATACTAAATTAGGAATAAACTAGAATTGTTTATCTAGTAAATGTGCAACCATATGATTTTTTGAGCCCTTCCTTAGGTTCCTGAGCTAAAGGATCATTTGTAGGTGTTTTCAGAGCTGAATTAGAAATGGACAACAATTATCCCAAACAAGCAAGCAACAAATAGTTAGAACTGGTACCTTGTTGTTCACAGGCTGGTTTTTTGTCCTAGAATCAAATTATTATGCTTCTTGCTGTTATACTTTTAATGTTTGATTTGGTCCTTCCTCCACTGGAAAGAGTCACAGCATTACAGAGAGGGATGTCTGACTTTGCCTGCTGTTTGAATTTTGTGTTTACATCCTCCTATTTTATCTTAATTGCTTCTTTCTCATTTTTGCCTTTCTACTTCTTTAAATTCCACCTATCACAAAAATCAGCATTCAGTGCTGAAAGTGTCACCAGCAATGGTTATTTTTAAGCTAATAACATATGTAAATGGTGAATATGTGGTACTAGGTATCTTTTACATTAATAACTTAATTTATATTAATGCTCTAAACAGAGCATTTATTCATCCCTTCTGATTTGGCCTGCACTTACCCAATTGCATGTCAGCCTGAATTTAAAGGTATAACACAATGCTCTGGTTTCACAAAGGTGTTGGAGAGCCATCTCCAAAAGCCTAAATATTAGTATTTTATAAGATAATAATGTACTTACTGCCCCTAGGCAGTGAGATATGTCATTCTCTGATGATTAAAAATGGAACTGTAGAGTAATGGAGGAGGAAAAACAAGACATATCACCTCAAAATATGCACAAAATTCTTTATGAAAGTGGAGATGCTAAGATTGTTACTGCTATTAAGAAATTTACACTTGAAATAAGTATATTAACTGCAGGTATAAGATTGGGAAAGCGTTACATGAATTAAAATATTTACTTATATGTACTTAATGCTATAGTTCCGACTTGTGCCTTAATTTATCAAGGTTTTGAAAAGAATGTTAACTTAATATTTTCAAAATAAAAGTATATTATTTATATTACTAATGGCATTATGTAGTTTGTAGTCTGTCATTCTGCAGTCATCACAGTGATATAAAAAGAAATGCAAATGATCCAAAGGAAGTACAGTGATAAATACAAACTTACTATTATATGGTGATTTGTTTACTCAGAGTAGTTTGCATTTTTTTTTTAACAGCGAATGAATCATATTTGTTTCAGAATTCCTGCCACACGGGAATCCGGAAAACTGTTCTAAAAATCCTCTTTGTTCTCTTTTTCCTATCCAGTGCCACACTATACTCAGCAGTTTTGGGGATTTTTTTTGGTAAGGCAGTACATATTAAACTTAAAAGCAAGAAGCATTTCTTACAGACTTGGAACATTTGACATATTACACTGCTTCATTTGCTCCCTTCTTTCAGCTCTATGTACAAATGAAGACAACCAGGTTATCTCTTGAGTGGTCTGAAAAGGAGAAGGAAGCAATGCACTGCTTCCCTTAAAAATTGGTTTTACAAAGAAGGGGAATTGTGAAAAGCATTCATGGGCTACAGTTACCAGCAGGACTGCATGTTATCAGTGGCATTAATCTTTTTTAAAAAAATTGTGGGACAGAAGGAAGCCTGGTTGCAGGTTGCTCATACAAATAAAGGAGAACATTGGAAAATGGCGGAAGCTAAGCAATGAGAGGAAATTCTGACTGGTACTATGGTGATTGCACATTAACAAAGATGAACAAGAAAGGAATGAGAAGCAGATGGAAAAGGGAGGATAAAGCAGAGAGCAAGTATAGGTAGTGTAAAAATAAACAGTTTATCACTTAGAGGCAATTAAATGTACATGTCCAAGACCCATCTGCATATTAGTTTTTCATGCAGGAAATTATGGTGAGTTGCTATTAGGATGAGCTTGTAAATGTGAAACTCCAAACAAAGTAGCCATAATCAATACTTATATTAATACACGGAGAGTTTAGTGGTCCTAACTGAAATCTGGTAAGATCTCGGTAGCTTGCCTTATCCAAAGGACAGCAGCAGATTTGCAAGCAGGCCGCTTCTTGCCCCTAAGTTAATGCAGTGAATGTAAATAGTAACAATAAAGTAGAAAAAGATAAATTAGGTGTTTAAACACAAAAAAAATTTCACTTCTAGTGAAGCTATAATCTCATGCAATGTAATGACATTGTATGTAACTGGTGATTTTTTTACAAACTTTGCATTGGTCCCTATAAAAATATTTTTTTTATATTGGATTTGTGTAAACATGTGAAGAATAAAATCATTCCAGTGTTGATAGTGTAGCGTGAACATTATGTTTTGTGTAGTGATATTGTCAAGTTTGTTAAATGATTACCTTGCATTCTACATGTGAAGGAAAAAGGGGTGAATGTCAACAGGCTGATTAAAGGTAGACCAGTCATGACGCTTCCATGGAATTAAATATACTAATCAGATTCTGAGCTTAGGAGACAAAAATAGAAAAAGAAGTGGATCAAGACATTGCTTCCTCTTTTATTTTTAATTTTCATTGACAAAGCTGACATTTTGTAATGCCTGGGTAAGTTTGGTTGTTATTATCTGCTTTAGCTGTAAAGAGTTAAATAATGAGTAGTCCTTTGTTGCCCGAGTGATTTGAGGGATATGTGTATATAGCATAGCATTGCTGGCTGTGGTTGACAATACAGAAGTGGGTAAGTCCAAGGCAAAAAAAATTTGAATTTGTTATCCTATTAAGCCTTATCAAGACAGACAGCCCATCCTTCATGAGCTTAGAAAAGCAAACTATTCACAAAGCATCCATAGTAGCAAGCAACTGTCTGAGGAACATGAATATTGTCTCATAGTAATGGTAAGTATAAATGTCTTGGTTTTTTAAATTAGACCCTACTAGGTTGTATTCTGTAGATATTAATTGTTATAACTAATCATAACCATTATAAAATATGAGCATTCTTCAGATTTTTTCACAGTGAGAAAATAAGAATGTTTTCTTAAATGATAGATTTTTAAGATGAATATTTACTTCCTGAGACTGTATCTTGTCATTTTAGCATGTAGGAACTTCTTAAAAGATATTTTCAGAGCATTTGATGAAGAAAAAATTATTTTATGCAGTATAAAAGAGATATAATGCACAATAAACTATGTTCTTTATTTACAAATATGTTTTTACTTATGTGATAATGAATACATGAACACTGATTGCAATGAACTGATACTACTGGAAAAATCTGATCAGTAAGTTGAAATATTCATTATAAAGTACTTGTGTTAAAATCATCACAGAATCCGGTATGGACAACACAGAGGCTACCTGCTGCAGTGTAAAGCAGGACATATTTTTAAATGAAGGGAAGAATGAGAAATGTTGATGCAGAAATTAAATATCTCCAAAATCTGAAATAAATGCGTGTCCTTATTAGTACATTATTTTGTCTTTTTTGTTGCAAAAGCTCAAAATAATTAACTAAATGCAAGATTACTTGGTAAGTAGGCAAAAGCTTTGTAAAAAATTAGTTTAACATACCGTTTTGCAGAATTTAGGAGCCAAAACCTATGACTTGACTTCTCCCTAAAAAGACAAAAATACTTGTGTATATACAGCCCATGATGGCTGAACTGTTTTTCACTATGACTTTACTGGGACTTGCATTCTCAATATGCATTTAAAATAATCTTGAAGACATTTGACTGACTGCTACTGAGCACACCCTGCCTCAGGGAGACAGCTTTAACATAATGGCAAGAATGGTATACCTAGTATTTCTTTTCAAAAGATTGGTCAAAATCTATCTAACACTTTGTCTGGTGTCCCTTGCTGCTTATAGACAAGTCAAAGATAATGCAAAATCTGATTACATGGGATTTGGATTTCCTAAATATGCTAGTTTATGGCTTGTGTGATGTGTTCTTAGTTGCTTAGACAGTAACATTCCTTGACAATCAGAACTGCAGAAATATTGACTGGTGTTTGATATCTCCATGAACTGAAAAAGGAAGATCCTGATTCAGTGTGCTCATTAAAGGTCCTGCAGCACATTTCATGAAATAGTACGGTACCTGTTGCAGATTGATCTCACTGCCCCGTGCTCTTCTAAGTGTTCCATTTGGATGCTCCATCCTCAGGGCGAAATGGATACTGCCAAATATCTACTGAGGTCCATTTGAATGGAAGCTGATTCTTAACAGTCATATAATTCACATTTTTATTAATTTTGTAAAATGCTTTAGGGTACTGTTACACACCCTATAAGTGGCTGCCTGCTTCCTTTTTTATAGAAATTTTGTAGACAACTTTTTTAAAGACCTGTATTTTCAGACATTTTTGATAACACATCTTGTATGTGTTTGACATAAAATACATTTTTTGGCAACAGTACTGCAAAAATGAGTGGTCAGAAGTTATTTAAATAACATACTAGTGGAAACAATAAAAAAGGCAAACCAGAAGGTACTTCAGTAGGAGATACTTCAGTGAGGCAAGTAAGGAATAGAAGAATACTGAGAAATACAGACATGGAATGGAAGTAAATTAGTAAATTCAGTATTGTTAAGATCATCTGGGCAATGGGGACAAAAAGTAGGATTCTGTATCCAGAGGAAGGAAACAGAAGGGTTTGATTTGGTTACAAAACAGAAGGAAAGAGCAGTAAAAGGTTCTCGTTTCAGAAAGGCTTGTTTTGGGGTGCTGTGACATCATTCTTCTACAGTACAGGATTCAGTGGGGAGGTATTCGGTGAGCTGCCACTGAATATAATTATAGCCATGCCTTCTATAACATAGGATACTGAAATTGTAGGAAGGGAAATTGATATTTTCCTGAAAGAACTTTAAATATTTTGCAAAAGTATTGTGTCATCACACCATTCCTATTCAACATTAGTAAATACATTCACCATGTTTTCCTTTGTTTTTTTACTTTGTCTTTTCTGCCTGTCTCATCAGTACTGTATAAGTTCACTGAACATGCTTGTTTAGAAAACTTAAGAACACATTTTCACATTAAATCTCCATTATATAAATATATAAACATAAAATAACTTCCGTATTTTCAATTTTACCTTAACAGAATTTTTTAAGGCAACTCTTCTGCCTAGAAAGATGAACTCAAAGGCATATGTTAGAGAAGTATTTTTTTGCCTTTATTATCACAGAATTTGTCATCACTTGCATTATCCTGAAAGAAATAGTATTACAGATGTCATTCACAGTGCAAATTAATGCATTCTAGGCAGAGCTTTAACTGTATTTATAGTGTGATATAAATACAGCCTTATTTATAATGTGATTGTTTACTCAAAATTAGATGATGTTATTCTGAGCTCACCCAAGCACTGCTGTTTGTAGTAAGAATAACCTGTCACATAGAGAACTATGTCGCTGGACATTGGCTTCCATCCAGTGAGCAGCTGAGTGCCTCTATTCCCAGCTAAGCTGATTGGACTCGTATTCCTCTCACATCCAGCGGTGGGCAAAATAGTCCCTAATGCAGAGTCTGACCCTGCAGTCCTGATGCATACAACTAATTCTTATTCAGGTCAAGAGGTCTACTCGTGACTGGGATTGAAGGTGATGAAATTCCTAATTCTGTCAGCACAGCTCAGCTGCAGGACCAATAAAGTAAGAATAGACAAAGCCAACGCATGGATAAAATGAATGAAAAGCAAAGAACTGGTGCCTCTTCTGCTGTGGTAGACTTTAGAGGAGAAAGGAGAAAGTAACATATGGAAATGAAGTATAGACAGGAAAAGTTATCTTTTCAATGTTCACTTGAAATTTAAGATACCAGCACTTTTAACACACTGAAGGTAGAATAAAAATTAATAATACAGAAATAATAGAATTAGCATCTGAGCTGGTAAGACCTAATCACAAATGAACAGTGCAAACAATCATTATAATTTTGATCTACTTACTACCAATTACAGAAATTACTAAAGAAAAATAAATAAAAAAATAGCCTAATCATCCTGTTAACCTATACCTTAAGTCTCACCTTTGACAACATGGCAAAATCTATAATCCTACCTCTATAAACGGCTCTGACCTTTGGCTATTTCTACTGATGGTTTCATGGCAACTTGCTCAGACTTTTAAATTTTAGAAGGTACTAGATCACTTCCTAAAATCCTGTCATGCAGAGCCAACACTATCTACCTTCAGAACTTCCAGAGTATCCCATGCCACTAAATGCTGTTTGAGTAGCAGTAAAACTACTGATCATCTCAGACCTAGAATTTCTTCTGCAAAGTCATGTGATGTTTTACCATTATGAAACTTGGCAAAACATAAATTTCATCTATGAGAAGAAACTGAAATGAATATGATTTTTATTATAACTGATCCACAGTGCTTTCTATCTCCTTAATGTTCAAGTATCTATCTTGCAGTGTTTCCTTTTTCCACATTTTAGGTACTTTTTTACTCTTCCATCTGTCTTGAACCATGCTAACCTTATCCCCAAAGCCATCGTAATTCAAATCCATTGCTAACTGATTACAGACATGCCTATTATTCTTCCCTAAAAATTAGGCCTTAAACACTTCATGTACTAAATATATCCCTGGCCTTGTGTTGCATTCAACATTCAGTAAAATTCAGAATTTGTTTAAAGAATAATCTGTGGTGCATACGGCTGTACAATTAACCATCAAACGTAAAGAGAGACTAAAGTAGAATAGGCAGCTGTTGCTGATCTGCAAACAATTTTTAACAGTAACAATTACAAATCACATTTCCTATATTGAGATTAACCATTTCATGACCTTAGAATAGGGGTGGGAAAACATGCAAATGGAATTCCTGGGGAACAACAAAAAGTAGTATAACAAATGAAAGTAGTTTGGAAACACAACCATGAAGGTCAAAAAGGGAAAAGAGAAAGGGGAGGGGAAGGAATTGAGTTGTGTAGCATGTTCCTTAAGTTGCACTGAGAGAATTCCTAGAAGTAAAAATATTTTCCCAGTTGCAACTTAATGAGTTATAACTGAAACCTCAACTATCACAATCACATTATGGTTCTGTGTTAGGCTGTTGTTCCTAATGTCATCAATCTGCAGATCTTACATATGGCACCTCTAAATATGAGGTTGATAGTCCTGGCATACTTGCATATGTAACTCTTTAAGAAAATATTAATTTTTTGTCTGGAACTGATAGGCATATCCAAAACTACAGATAAGTATCAGTCCCAGCTCTTGCCTCTGTGTCCTTTAAAGCTTTGTATTTGACTTTAAGCTCATTCTTCCTGGTGAAAACAGAGCTCAATTGGCACGTTTGGCTGTCTGCCAAGCTTTGACTGAAGACTCCTGGAAAAAATAGAGGTATAGCTTCATGCTGAAAACTGACAATGTAAACATTCTGAAGTGTCTACTGTGAAATAAGTACAAGACTGCCTCAGTCTTCCTATAGTGTCTTCCAAAAAGACAGAGGAGAAGGAATAAGAACACTGGCATATTCAGTCATTTGGCCTCACAAAAAATTAAAATTTTTCAGAAGTAGAAGTCAATGACTGTGTCTTGAAAGTACTACTTCCCAGCTGTTTGGCTAGCTATGTATCACTGCATACAGTGACATGTAACATGAGTCTTATAATGTCAACATAATTATTTAAAATGCTTTATCCTAATGATCATAACAAAATTTAGACATCCTCATTATACTAGGTAGGTTTGTAGCCTAAAAAATTCATTCATGCTCTTTCCACAATGATGTGGTTTATGTTCTGATAAACATTTAAAGATGCTTATGACTAATAACACTTGCAACAAGTTGATTTTTTCCCAACATAACTCTACTGATTTTCAAGACCACGCCAATGATGTATTAGCAGTTCAAATACTTCCTGTTTCAAAGAACATGAATTATGTTTTTCAAGATAATTTTGAATAGAATACAAAATATTTGTAATAAATAAAGAGAAGCAAATTCTAACACATTGACCTAATTTTGAAAGTGAACCATTTTCATTATATTTCAACACTGTAAAAAAAAAAAAAAAAATAAAGCCCTACAGTTGTAAATTCAAGCTATTCTGCTTGAATTCAATATAAATTTAACGTCTTCCCTGAGTGAGAGATAATCCTAAATGATCAGTTGCAAGAAAATGACTGACATGGATGCAAAGCTCAGCTCCTGGGTGACAGTTTGGGTTCAAGGGGCAACCCAAACTGTGAGGCTAAGGTTGGTCTTGATTTGCTCTACGTGCAGCTCAATGATGCAATTAGTCCTAGGAGAGGCCTTTTATTCTCTTAATATTAAGTCTGACGTTTTCTCAAGAGAAGAAAACAATTATTAATAAGTATTTCATTATGTGTATAAATGAAATTGAATTTAAAATGAATGCATAAAACAATGTATTAATCTCTAAAAATCAGAATCAGATAAAATCATAGACTGTAAAAGGTCAGCCACTGCTCAAATCTTCTACAGACTTTAAAGAGTATTGGTTCAGGCCCCAGAGCTGAGACCATTCGTTATTGATTTTAAGCTATTATTTGGAAAACTTCAGAATTTGTTTCTAAATAACCAAGAGAAGAAATAGACATATTAGTTCCTACGCTAGAACTTTTCTATTTTTTATTATAACCAGTCCTTACATAGGAAACAAGACAATTTAGAAAGCCGGAGAGAGTTAGAGAGCAAAATTATTCCAGAGAAGCTTTCTCTTTATCCAATGTTTTCCCTCCCACACAGAAAAGTGGAACACAGATGCCCTCGGTTCTTAGAAATGAGTAGAAAAAGAAGAAAAAGCTGCAAGGGCAGAAAGAGCTCTGATTCCAGAGAATGTAAGTTTGCAAAAATATTTAATTTGAAGTAAAATCATCAGAATCATATATGGCTATTCTTCATTTATTCATCAAGACAGAAACACATTTGTGCCTAAAGCTGTTTGTCAAATGGAAATAATTTACACTCCAGTGTGGCTACATACAGGTAGCGTTTTGGTGGGCCTTATTGTTTTGTTTTAGTTGAGCTGCTAGCCTAGCTATTTCTGGCAAAGGCTTTCCAAATATATTGTTATTGTTTAATTGCCTCAAAATTTCATCATTCTTGGTGTAAACTTCTCCATGTTGCCTTAGTTTAACAGCTTGTTCTAATCCTATTTAGGTAGATGTCACTGTAAACAGTTACCCTCTAATGCACATGACCTATTCTAAAAAAAGCCCAAGCAAGACAGAATTTTATGTCATTGTATGAATGCCATGAAATTTTGCCTAGTACAGCCAGAAAACGTAACTTTCTTCTGCTTTCCTGTGAACTGTGGCTCACATCTCCTGCAATGTGCCACTGATCTGCACTGTGATTGTGATAATATTAATTAATCCCTTTGTTTGCTCACGTGTAGAAGGATTATAAAAGTCACATTCCATAGAATTTACCCCAAACTGCAAGCAGGCAGTAGGATATTGATTCTCCCAGTGTGTTCACAGGAACTAAGTAAATAATGGGAGGAGTTATAAAATTTAAAAGTGTAGCTCTTACTACATGCAAATAGTATATCTTATCCCCTAACAAATGCAAAACTTCATTTTTAAAAAAATTGCTAATATATTGATTTTCTCAAATCAGATTTAATTAACATGGCCCAAACTGATTTCACACTACTTATCAAATAATTAAGATAAAACAAGTTAATACTGAAATTTTAAATTAATGTTGTGTAAAATACACTACATCTTAGAAATAAAATAGGTATTTTCTATGAAAAGTAACTCAAAGTTAATCACACATTTATGATACTGCTGACCAAATCATGGAAAAATTGTTTTTTCTTTTCTATTGCTTTAAATTAGATGAACAGTTATCATCCATTTGTAAATGCCAGCAAAGTGTAGGAAGCCTTGAAAATAAAGCAGATGAGGCTCTGGCTCACTTTGCAGAGCCACCAGATATAAAGAGTACTGGCGAAGATGGCAAAGATCATGAAAACAAGAATCAGAGTAGCTCAGAAGCTTCTGAAGATAGAGATCTTGATAACATATCAGACAGTGAAAAAGAAGGAAAGAAGAAAAAGAACTGCCCTCCTAAAATGTTTTCTCCTCAGCAAGATGAAATCCTAGCTACGGTAACTTTTGGTGAATCAGAGGGCTCATCCAAAGGAAAAATTACACTGTGGGGCAAGCCAGACTCTTCAGAGTCCATTACCTTGACCACTGGAAAAATTTCTGCAGAAGTAAAATATGGCTCTTTTAATTTGAAAGTAGAAATTAAGAATGTTTCTTTATCTGATTCTGGAACAAACATTGTGGCTGAAAAAAAGAAAAGTTCTAAGAACAAAAAACGTTGTCATGAAAGACAATACCAGAAAAGTCAAGGTTCAAAATGTTCAAAGTACCAGTGTCCTTCAACTTACCATTCAGCAGAAGACAATGGGAAATACAGGGGATCCTCTAAACATAGAATTCAAACTGCCATCAACGGAAGTGCCTCCTTGGAAATGAACATTGAAGCAAAAGAAATTCAAGTGCAATATACTAGTGGAAAGAAAAATCTGAAGGTTAACATCAAAGCTGGTGAGCAGGCACAGAGCAAAGCATTCAACAAGGAACATGAAGATACGTATTGGAGTGAAACAGATTATTCTGTAACAGAGGCACCATGTAATACAGATTGTGAGTCATCTTTTAGCTTTCATGAAAAAGTAGATTATACATTTCCAGATGGATGTACACTTCTCCCTCCACCTAAAGAATTTGCTGACTGTGACAAAATGCATCTGGATACAATTGCAGAGGGGGTGTCTTTGTACCCTATTAATAGCAGAAAGGACTCTGACAGCCTCTCTACAGCCTTGAGTATTTGGGGGAAAGAAAATTTTTTCTGTAAACTTAACAAAGAGGACTATGAAGACCACACCAATGAAAAGGAAGATTTTTCAAAAGACAAAATAATTTTGTCAAAAATAAATAATACAAATTGTCTTGTAGCTATTAATGTTTTGCATAACCCAAACAATGGGAAGGAGTGTATCAGTAAGAACAATGTGTTAGGTCAAGGAAGAAATAATTGTGACAAACGAAGAGACACAGGACAAAAAACAGCAAGAAGTAAGTCTTTCCCAGATACTACTCTCAACGTACCATCACCAATTGACCCTAGAAGGGATTCTGGCTTTTATTCATTGCCATCCTTAAAAGTATTGCATAAGGAGACCAAAGCAGGGGATGTCTATAACAGGAACTCACATATTCATACAAAGTATACAGAACTTTCTAAATGTCCTGACTTGACCTCCTCACTAACAGAGCTTTGCAAGTGCCCTGACTTGACTTCTCCACTGAAAAATTTGAGAAGTCTTAAGTCTTCATATCAGTATGCTTTCACATCATTTGATCATAGTGTTACCATTTATCCATCTGAGCCTGAAGAAAGTTTAGATGGCACTTATTTGCTGAATGACTATGCAGACTGTGCAGGGCAAGGTGAAGAAACAGAAGAAACATTATTGGAGAGTCTTCATTCCAGTGGTACTATAAATGAGAAAAAGGAAAATGGGTGTGAAGAGCCTCTGAGAAATCTGACCATGTGGAAAGAAGACTCTGAGTCCACTGAGGAAGCTTTAGATAAAGGGACACCAGAGTACAACTATATAGAAAAGCATGTGGAATGGCAAAACAAAGCTCAGCTGGTACAGGTCACTCCACATTCTAGAAGCCCTGCAGGTGAATTCATTGATGACAAGGAGAGTGCTAATTATGCATCTACAGAAAACATCCCAAAACAGCTTTCAGCCTTAGAGCTAAATGTTCACCCACCCTCTGCAGAGTCTGAGGTAACAAATAAACGGAGAGGATCAGTACCAATCTACTCTGCAGTGATAAATGGAAAACTAGATGGAAGATTGATCCAAGATGATACTACATTGACATCTGAATGTTTTGGCTCTGCAGTAAGAAAAGAGTCTAACTTATTCTGCAGTATACCAGAAAAATCTTTGCTGTCATCCTTGTGGTTAGATCCCAAGGAGCAAGACATAAATAAAGAATCAGAAAACTTTTCTGAGATACAAGACCTATGTGGGCATATCCTTGTTGAATCTGATTGCCATGATTCAGCAGACGCTTCTGCATTATCTACATCTTCTGCATGTACAGAAAAGAAAGAGAATATCACAGAACATTCAAATGTTAAGGAAAGGTCAGAGAACTTTTGCAGTAAACAGTCAACTGATGATACCTTAAGGAGAGAGCCTGGAGCACATCAACAACCTCACTTACCCAAATCCAACTCTGAAGAAATTGAGAAAGGTTTTGAAATTAAAGAAAATTATTATGACAATGCAGATATCACCCTATCATCAGTAAAACAGATTAGTCAGAAAGGTAGGTATTATGAGACTTTTGAAGTTAATATCATTTACACACCTTTTGCCTAAGAGCTTTTGTGACATCTGTGGTTTTTTGGAAAATATGTGTCTATTTGAAGTTTACAATTATATCATTATGGTATGATATGCTTGGCCATGTGGTTGTAATATGCAGTTAATGTGTTAAGGATCCTAGAAGCCATCTTGTAGAGCCAAGTACCCTAAATAAAAAAAAAAAAATTAAAAAGTTTAATGCAGCTTTGATCAAGGAGCAGGTTTCCTACATCAAACATTCCACTCATCCTATACATGTATTGAGAGAAGCAAACACCACTACAGGAATAGTAAAAGCAGTTGCCATGTGGCATGAACGCAAAGCTCTAGTCAGTGTTTAAAATCACATAAATCTGTTTTTTTAATACATGTGATCTAAACAAATATTGAGTTCTAAGTACATCTCATCCTTCGCTCTGGATGAACCTTTAAATGCTTTGAAATGACCAGAGGGGATCCTTTAACCTTCTTTTCTCCTCTCTTTATATACTTAAAAAATCTGCCTACAAAAAAGACTTATTTTCAATAGTTAATATTTTACAAAATTTCTTGTCTTCCCTTCTATAACCCATTTACCCATATCCATAACTGGTCATTTAAAGTTAGTGTTTTGGATCATAAAACTGTTAAGCCATACAGGGACCTTGCACACTACAGTAGGGGCTTTTTACATTATGAATATGTACAACAAATATATGCGTATCTCTTTTTGAAATATCACTCCAACCACTCTAGTTTTAACCTTTAATATTAATCAGGTTATATGCAAATATACCTCAGGTTGTCCTGTCCAGAAGAGAATGTTCGCAGCAGATTTGGAGGTTAAGAGGTTTATACTGTTGAAAAATATGTATTTTCTCATTATGGGAAGATGTCTTAAAGAACCTTAGTTAAAAGCATCAGAAGCTTTTTAAAAATCTTTTTAGTTCACAATATCTGCAAAAAATACCGGTATGACCTCCGTGGTTGTCTTGTTTGGCATTGATAACGGAAATTTAAAAAATATCTGAAGTCTATATAAACTATATAGATACGGTATGTAGGTACATATTGCTATATAGATCAATATCTCAGTATCAATATATAAAATAAATAATTTATTAAATGGAAATCTCTGTAGAACAAAGTACAGAATGAAGAGACCAAAGGAAATATACATGTCAAAAACCTTGACATTAGACCTAAGCAGTTGAACACATAGCACAGAAGTGAGGTGTAGCTATTTCTTGCATTTTTATTTTATTCTCTCCTCTTCCACTTTTGACCCTTACTAAGAATTATCTACTTGTACCTGGTCTGTAACTTTGGCCCTCTTTTGGTCTAGGGTTGTATTTTAATTTTCCTTCTGTGTTATTCCTAGCAATGCTGTGGAGGTCTTACGTCAAATAAATAAACATGTACATCCTGTAGGCAGTATAAGCATTTAAAGTTTTAAAACTCTTTAATAGGAATCAAAATCCACTTGTAGTTTAGGATTACCAGCCTACTTTGTCAAGACAAGGGGAACAAAGGGCAATGTGGGACTTCCTGAGCTTAGTAATCTAGTGACACAGGAAAGGAAATGTGGTGTTTTTCATCAAAGAGTGATATCTAGAACAGAGGAGAAAAACAGATGCAACTGTGGTAAACAGAACGGAGGAGAGGAGCCCTGGCAATCTAGAAGTCTGCTGGTGTTGTGAGGACTTCCCTGTTATCAGAGGGGATAGCATGCCCCTCATGCAAAGGGCACTACAAGAGATAGGCTTCCTGACTTTCAGCAACGGTCTGGAAATAGTGCCCTGGAATGCCCTGGCTCTGTTCTTGGATCTCTGAGGGAGATCTAGTGAAATCAGACAGAGGCTATAGAGACGTGAGAGCACAGACACAATCCTTCAGGGAGCCTGTTAAGGTTGGGCTCGTTTTCTCCCTGTCTGCCCTTGCCCGTGGCTACAGTTGCATTTTCAGAAGAGAATATAACACAAAGTCTGTTTTCCAAATACTTTTTTAGGTGAAATAGTAATACAAAAATAAATTTATTCTGTTTTACCTAGAAAGAAACCTAAAATAGAAAGGTATATCCTCCTCTTATCTTCATGTATGTCTTTCAAGATTATTAGTGTTCAAATAGGAGTGTATATATATCTCTCCATACTGACCATTTAAAAATGCATGAGCACTTTAAATAAAATCCATGGGCAGTTTACACATTTTTGCATTAAAATGGTGACACAAATGGCTGTGTAGGTATTTAACTACAGGTGACTTTACTTTTCTCTGCATGAAGGTCTCAGTTAGTCCAAAATGCATACTTTATGAATATTTTCAGTATTTTTTGATATTTTCATTTGTAAGTTTGGTTAGATTACTCTTGGATTTAGAATGTGGAAATATTAAACACTATAATTACTTGTAGAAGCTGTCTCACACATTCCTCACAAACTATATCTGGTTATAATTTAGACTTAAAATCAGAAATGAATAAAACCAGAAAGCTACCTTTGAAGAAGGACACCAGAGCAAGTGACAGTTCCCAGGAGGATGCAATAGACCAGTGGGCCAGAAGACGGAAACAGTTCAAAGACAGCAAAAAATGCAGTTCAACTGGAGGAAGCTCCATAAACAGCACAATCACTGAGGGATCAAGTGAGTACTCCAGTCTTACAATTGTGATCTTTCCCCTTTGTGTGATTGGCACTCTGACTGGGTTTTCAGCTGAGGAAACTGATCTTCTGTTCACAGCCTGAGTGTCTATCTTAGTCATAATCATGACCAAGCATATTTTATTAAATTGAACTATTCCTTACAGGTAGTTAGTATCCTTTCTCCTTGGATAAGCAAACAATATAACTGAAAAAAAGTTGATTAAACCATACATGTTCATATACAATTAAGACAAACTCTAGGCACACACGGGTGGCAGCAGGTTTGAGGTTATAGCAAAAATCATAATCCTTATGCCCACTTATGTCAAAGCAATGCTGAGGTGGGACTGTGCTCTCCTCCCTAAGGAAACCACCTGCTTCAGCTTATATCTTGGGCTTGTTGCCTACGTTGTCCTTCAGTGTGCCTCTACTGGCTGAAACAGTTAGACCCATAACTGTCTCATTAAGAAATCTGTCACCTCACCACAGACGTGGATGGCAAGCAAGATACCCTAAGGCATCTAATGTGGTACCTGTGTTCAGGTAACTGAGCCAATCCCTAAGTTTTTAGTGCCTGTTAACAAAGTAGCAGAAATGACTGACATTTCACATGGAAATAAAAAAAGCTCTTTATTGGTAGCAGTTTTCATTCTTCACCCCTAAAAGAGATTAAAAACCATGGTAATGAGTTTCGAAAGTTTCAATGTCAAACCACCTGAGCTCAAGAAACCGATCATGAGATACTCATACCAAGATAAACTGTTCATTGATTTCAACAGTAATTTCTCTTGAATAAAAAGCTGAACCATAGATTTTACTAGCTCAAGCACGTATTAGTTTTATAGAAAAAGTATATATATAGAAAAGAACATGTTGCAAGAGCTAGAATTGCTTTCCTTGAGATAAAGCTTTCGGTAGCACATGGTGTGAACCCAAAATGATCTCCAGAACAGACAATTCTTCCACAAATTCTTATGTCTAATCATTTTGGATGGTATGCTACAGGCCTGACACTTCTGTCCCTTTTGCTTTGGTAGTTAGGCTATTCCCTCATGTTTGCAGAGTTCAGACAACCCTGACTGATATTTAGAAGCAGCAGGTTCTTTCATGCTTGTTTCCAGCAGCTGGGAAGAATTGAAATGTTCTTGTTTGTGACACTCAGATTGATATCTGTTCTGAAAACTCAAGGAGAGGAGAGAAGAAATGTCTTGGCATAACTCCATGCTGCCAGTGTGGCAGTATGTGTTTCTGTAGTTTTGCATATTTGTCACATTTTAAGCTTTACTACAATTAAAAAAATCAGATTAAACTGGCAAAATAGTGTGCTATACTGAACTGCTTGGTGCTAGTCTAGGTTTTATTAATTTATGCATTCAGGCTAGCAAGCTAAAATGTGCTTCAAACATATCAGCATAGTAATGTTTATTTATTTGGTTTTTTGTTTTTTTATTTGCTAGAAGCTTTTTATACAGTTAATCATGCCATCTCATGCATAATAAGGGAAAAAACAATGGGTGTGAAGTATTTGTCTACATAGATATAGTTGAGCAAACTGTCTGTTACAAGGCCGCTTAGATATATTCAGGAAGTAACTTCCCAAACAAAACAAAATAGAGGTTAATTTTTATCTTTTCTGGTTTGAAACTGGAAATCATTCTACATAATTGTGACTTCTAATAAAGGTAAACAAAGCAAGCAAATCCTATCTCCAGCTACATTAAATCTAGCTGCAATTTACCAGTCATTTAGTACTGAAAGGAACATGATGGTTTTTTTCCTCTCAGACAATTTATATTTTCAATCTATCTGTTAGCACGGTGTCTGATGATGTATACTTTTACGTGACTTTCAACATCCAGTTTTAGCTTTGAAGTTCCAGCTTCCAATCTGCTTGGGATGTTGTCATGCACAGCCTTTTCCTGCATAGTCAAACTGCTGTTTATAACCTCTCACACAGACAGCTGCCTGCCATCCTCTTGCCTTTTGAGCCTGAACATTTCTGGTTTTACTCTCAGCAGAGAACTAGAGCTCCATCTCCGTGGGGACTCAGTGCAAGACATTTTGAATGTAAATTAATATAAAATATGAACCTGAAAATCCTTGGGATAACACATGTAGCATCATGCCCTGAGATCAGTTCAGTTGTTTAGAGCATGGTGCTAATAACTCCAAGGTGGTGGGGTCGATCCCTGTATTAGCCATTCCCTTAAGAGTTGGATTTGACGATCCTTGTGAGTCCCTTCCAACTTAGAATATTCTGTGAAATGCTGTGAAATATACAACAGTCTAGGACAAGCCAAAAGTTCTATGTTAAAAGAAAAAAAAAAAACACCAACAACTCTTATTTCCTCACCCCACTTTTAACAAAACTACACATCTGGAAGAGCTAAGATTAAGAAAACAGAAAATATGGTCATCACTACCCAAGTCATGTCTGATACTTTTCTACTTGTCTTTTGTCTTCCCATATGCACTGAACTTATACTACTAAGTTTCTAGACTTGTTTGGTTTCCTGATCAAATGGGCCACATAGGAAAGCTTAAGAATCAGCTAAAGCCAGACTTCTCTTAAAGAGGTGTAGCTCCTGTTTTGACCGTTTGCATTAAGACTTCTTACTCAAGTTCAATATGCAATAGCATCCAGTATTGTGGTCTTATATTTGGAAATCTTCACACACTGTCCCTTTAACACTAAAAAAAATTAAGGAACTCTGTACAGACATTACAAACAGTTCATTAAAATCTTGTGGCACTTCTTCCATGCTGACTGGCTAAGAATAACTGTCTGTTACTCTTTATCCATTTTCTCTACTGACATAACTTTTATTTGTTTTATCATCATGGCAGTAAATTCAGAGGATGCTCGATCAGTAGATCTGGGACTATATGCTGAAAATGAAGACAGAGGTTTTTATACAGAAAACTTTCATTCTGCTTCCTGGGTTTTCAGAGGAGATGATGTCTCTCCGGATAACAGTCCCAGATGTCTCAGCAAAAGACCTAGACCAGTGGCAAGTAAGTTGGCTAGAGGAACAGATAATAAATGTCATAGAAATTTATTTATTTTTGGCACTCTGAGGTTTTCTGGGGATCAACATGTGGCAGAAGATGCTGGATGCTTATGCTGAAGACAGGAAAAAGATGAATGCAAAACTCTAAAAGATTATTGAAGTAAATAAGTAGTTTTTATTTACCTAACATCTTGCAAAATGTCATAATTACTTGACAAAATTGAAACTGGTAAAAGGTCATAATTATCAAGAGATAATGGTAAAGACAGGGTAATTTCATAACTTCTTCAAGCCTGGCAAAATCATAGAGAGATACTGATGGTCATAAATTATTATAATGACCATAAAATCTCTTCCACATCAAAATTTTAAACACAGTGGATCCAGAAAGGAAAGAATCATTTGCTATGAAGGTTATTCTACTTGTAGCTTAGACCCTGTTGTGCAAAAAGATATTGTGAACAACTCTTTAAGGGAGATCAGAGCTTTTCCTTGACTTTTCAGATGTTAAGTTACTGAAAAGTAACACAGCTCAAAGATCTAAGACAAACTGAACACTCCTGCAGCTTTCCAGGAGATTGTTCTTTGTTGGAATTCATAAATCATTCAGAATATTTGATCAGTCACAGTGTGAGAGGTGGCACTCTCCGAGGACCAGCACTAAACAGCTAGGTACTGAAAGCGCCCCAACAATTTGTAGAAACAGTAACTGCCAGTGCCTACAAAAAGTTTTGAGAACAGCCTGCTGCTTGTTAAATTCAACTTGTAGAGAAAAAGGATATCTCTTTTTTCCAATTTTGCAGTTCGAGAAAGAACAGTGAAGATTGCTAAAGGAACTGGTAATTATCCTTGGGGTTTCAGGATCCAGTTCTCAAAGCCTATCCTTGTGACTGAAGTTGACACAAGTAAGCTGTGTTTGTATTGGTTAATTTGTCTTGTGTTTGTACCGGTTAATTTCTCCTATGACAATGTATAAAAATAAATACATAATATTTAGTATATTATATATACTGATATAATCATATATCTACATGATATAATATGATCTACATAGTATAGAGCATCTGTTTTGTATTAATATCTAATATAGATGTACATGAATAATTTCCATAATTAGTGGGTGCAAGGTGTTTAATAGCATACCCTTGAACTGCTTGGGAGAAACTGCTTCAGAACCCTAGTATCCCTGGGGATAAAACAGACTCCACTGCTCTGTCTCCTTCCATGTCAACTGATATGTTGTGCAAGTGCCTGTATTCAGCCTCCATCCAGATGTAGAGTCTAAAACTGTTGTGGACTGACATCCATGAATGACAACATGATTTTAAGAATTAAATGGGGCATGCAGAGATCCTTCTAACATTTTCAAAAGTCTTACTGACTGGGGACACTTCCGCTTGGATGGGTTTCCATTGAGCCATCTGTAAGCCATAACAGGTGTGCTGTTAACTTCTTCAGGGTAGTATGATGATTGTGAGAAACCCCAAAAGAAACTCCAAAACCCAACAGAGTAAACAAAAAAGTGTCAACAAAGAGTATACAAAAAGTATAAGAAGTATAAGATGATGCCTCTAGAGAGCAATGATGGCATGTCTTCATAATGGTGTTGCCAGTTTCACTCAGGAATTAGACCATGGGAGTCATCACTGAAAGGTCTCTGAAATCATTGGCTCTGTGTATACTGTCAGCTTAGAAATCTGGCTAAGAGCTTACTGTATCAGTAACAGCAGTGAGAATGAGACACAAGCAGTCAGAGTCATTTTACTGCTATCATCTAAAAGCTTGGTTCACCCATATCTAGAGTAGTTTTTGCTCTCTGCATCTCAGGATGAGTACAGTAGAATTAGAGAAGGAGCAGAAGGTACAGGAGACTGTGATAGATTCTTATTACAGAAAGCAGATATAGTGCTAAATGTCATCCCACAGAAGAATGCTTGCCTTCTAGCAAGACGTCTAAGAATAGATTTATCACTATTACCAACCTTATGTATTACATTGTCCATCTTCCTGACAATATCAGGAAAGCCTGTGAATTCAGAGGCCTGTGAACTCATTAGTTCCTTACCTAAATACAAATAAAATCACAGGTAATGAATACAACAATAGCCTTGAAACTTAGCAATTTATCCCTGCTAATCTACTAATGAAAATTAAGTCTAGCTACTCACATTATTTATTTATATGTTGTTTTCAAGTGTAGTTGCTTTAAACCTGTGGGGAATAAAAAAAGGTTGGGTTTTTTTTCAGACAAACATCTAGAAAAATTGTGTTTTCTCAACATATGACTCATTTCATTTAAACAGAATAGATATTAGAAAGAAATTCTTTACTGTGAGGATGGTGAGGCACAGGAACAGGTCGCCTAGAGCAGCTGTGGATTCCCCATCTCTTCACAGGTTCAAGGCCAAGCTAGTTGGGGCTTTGAGCCACCTGGCCTAGCAAAATGTTCCTCTGCCCGTGGTAGGGGGATGTAACCAGATGACCTTTATGGTCCATTCCAGCCCAAACCATCCTATGATTCTATAATAATTATTTTAATAATATTTTAAAGACCACTTATGATCATAAAATCTGGTATGGGATCCTCAAAGCCAGCACAAACCAAAATGTGCTGACATTTGAGAATTTGTAATACCTTTGAGTGTGGACCATGGCTTTATTGCGCCTGTTTATTATTAAGTTTTTACTAATCTCTTCCCTACAATGTCTAAGCATCCTCAGAAATACACTGAAGCATCCCATTTACTGCATCATAGGGTACAAAAATCTCTAAAATACTACATTAAATAGTGAGAACGTGGAATAATATTTTCCAGAAACATTTTGTCACAGTACATTAGGAATGCTTCATTGTAAATTAAAAAACAAAAACTGTGTCTGATAAATTTGTAACTGAGATTTAAGTAACTATGTGTTGGTGAATGGAGCATATTTATCACTTCCCTAGTTTGCTTCCATTCCTGACTGGCATGTGTCTGAGCACTATTTTGGAGTGCATGTGATTTGTAATGGTTAACAAATAAATGAAAGGTCATGCATTAGTAATCTGATTCACTCCCTCCTTCACTGACACTTTTTTAACTTTTTTAACAAAACCCCTCAAAATTCTCTGGCCAAATTCAGTTAACCAGCAAAGACAAACATCAGCACAGAAAGTATTCTTTTGGAGTTACATCCAAAGCTCATCAGAATAATAGATTTTTTTTTTTCTACTGGCTTTATTGAGCATTGCACCAGATCTTTGTTTGCACTTTAGGCCAAAACCCTCAGATACTGAAATTATTATTTGCATCTTTAAATCCTAATGGCATTTTTAATTAAATTTCTCAACTGCCAGTGATTATCTAGTGTTGCCCCACAATCCAAATCCTGAATATTCGTTTACAGATGACTAACGTTGCTCGGTAAAACTTGTTTGACCTTGAAGTTGAAATCATGAAGGCCCTAAAGCATAATCTGGTTGAACAGATACACGTTTTGCTAGAAAAGCTTCTCTGCACAGCCATGCTTGATATCCTAACTCTAAATAAAATGGAGGTTTTGATAGGGTTTTTTGTTTTTTTCTTTTAATTCCAGATAGTGCAGCTGAAGAAGCTGGGCTTCAGGTTGGGGATATTCTAATAGCAGTCAATGGAACTGATGTCACCAGCATGCCACATTCAGAAGCCGCCAATCTGGCAAGGAAAGGTAATTTTGAGATCACAATAAATTACATGACTGGGTCAGGTTTCCTGTTCAATGCTCCAATTACAACCAGAAAAACTGGGTGATGTATACAACAGAAATATTAATTACCAGTTTAATGCATTCGTATTTAATACAATAGTATTGCTTAAGTCACCTTTCTATCTAGATCTTGTCTTCTAGACATGTAAAATTATTTCCCAAAGAGCACATATGACTGCAGAGACACAAATACCTTATTTATGCCTTATACTTCCTCAGGGAGAGACTTCATATCTTCCTTCAGTGCACCCAGTAGTTATTTCTGTGTCGCCAAGACCTGAAGTCTAGTCAGGAGAGCAGAGAGGTCATTTCACGAGGCATCCTCTTACACCACCACAGAAACAGTCAGCGATATTAATCAAGTATATTCTTCCTAGAATTGTGATGATTAAAACCCAAAGATACCCATGTTTGCATGCTGGAAGTTAATCTGCCATTCCCTTATTTATCCCAGATAAGGTTTTGACAAAGGCTCACAGGAAATTCAATAAAGTGCTTTTACAAGACAGTGACAAATTTAACTTGACACATTCCATATTCTTTAATTATAGAGGTGCCATTCACACTACTATATTTAAGAGTATGTTGAGTCTTTTAGCAGATAAATCTCTGATTACTTGGTACTTTAACTCCTCAGAGAACAGCCTCTGGACTAAATCTTGGCACACAGACAGCATTCCCAAAGTCACATGACCCGAAAAAAGAGATCCAGCAAACACTTTGCAGATAAAAATATGTCATAGTCACATTTCTCAATTCTCCTTCAGGCATTGCTACCTGCTCTGAAGTAGTGTCGATATAGTCAGAATCTCAGGCCTTCAGGTCAAAATCATAGATCTATTGATAGCTTCACCAAATATTATGATTTTGTATCTCACTGATAGTAACATATTTTTGGAAAATCTTGCAACCTATCATATCTTCTGTATGTTTACCTTTTGCAATTGGTAAGTAGAAGCTTTAGAACAGATTAGCCTCCAACAGCCAGCCCCCTCGATGAGGGGCACAGGAAAGGTTAGAAAACCCCAAGGCATGGAAAACAAAGAATTCTAATGAGCATATGTAAGATGGCAGAGCCTGAAGGTACCCCTAAGAGCATTCTCAGCAATTTTTGCATAAACCTCAATTTATGTGCACCCATTGGAGCAATGAGATTCAATCCCTTCTCTTAACTGATAAAATACACAACCACCCAAAATGCTGCTTGCAAAGGGAGGTCACAAAATTTTTTTTAAGAGGAGTCTTCAGATAGCTGGCTCCATTAGTAGCCCTCGACACAAAATTAGTTTCATTCCTGAATTCATGTTAAAAGAAGGCCAAATATTGCTTGATTTGATTTGTTTTCTAGGCTACTCTGCTCTTTGCTGCTTCCAGAAGCTACACTGGGAGGACAAGGGCATGGGGTAGAATACTGCCTTCCTGCTCCATATACTACATGGATGTTAAAAGATATTGACAGACTGTTTTTGGCCTATGTTTTTGCACTCTTCATGTAATATTTTAGGTCCTGATATCCTGACTATGATTGTGGGATCAGACATCAGCCGTTACCCCAACACCCCCAGACCTACCTGCCGAGGATATCTGCATAAACGAACACAGTCAGCAATTCTGAAGGGCTGGAGAAAGAGGTGGTTTGTGCTGAAACACAATGGTTACCTGCACTATTACAAACACAAGAAGGTAAGGAGAGTGGCTAGTGAGGAATCAGGCTGTGTCTTGAACTATGAAGTGCAGCAGTTTTGTACTCAAGCATCATCTTGACTTGTGCTATTTAAAAGATAATGTCATCACTACAGGGTTTTGTATTAGGTGTATAAAGGAGGCTTGTTGGGTAGTTCTGGCTCTCTGGGAAGGTCCCAGATGATTGGAGGTTGGCGAATGTCACCCCAATCCACAAAAAAGGCTGCAAGCAGGACCCTGGCAACTACAGGCCTGTCAGCCTGACCTCGGTGCCTGGCAGGGTTATGGAGCAGATC
>NW_016690217.1:4758077-4802036 GCF_001604755.1 Lepidothrix coronata
GATTCTATGATTCTATGATTCTATGATTCTATGATTCTGCTTTCCTAAGCCTAGTCACAGACATAGGCACTGTCTGGCTTTTATGGATTCTACATTTAATCTCTTTGTTCTGATCTTCAAAAAACCTGTAGAGGGCTTGGGATGAGATGAAGTAGCTTCAGATGTGTAAGAGCTCTATATTCCATCTAGCATTGTATGTATTTTCTTGAACAGGTGTGACTGTGTGATTTCTTTGTGTCAATGAATAAGTTATGGACCTGCACGCTGGGAAGGCTTAGCTTCTTCAGAGAAGCAATGCTCAGTATTTCACTCTGTCATGGGAGTGGGGACCTGTATAGTGCTTAATAATTCTATGTAAGACTTTAACTTAATCTAACAATAAGACATCCAAAAAATTAATATGACAGGTGCTTCATGAAGGGAAATATTTCACTTGGCTTTATCCTGAGGCTCCATTTCGACACAGCATAATTTACAACCCTCTGGTTGTATAATGAGTCTTTATGGCCCTAAATCAGTGACTTCTTGGTTGTCTCACCTACAGATATTTGAGTATTCTATAAAGTTATTTGCCTCTAAATAAATGAATAAATAAAGACATTTCACTAAACAAAACAAAAAAAGAATAGAGCTTTCTCTTGATGCAGTTAGCTCCAGGAGTGGGGGATGTAGGCACTGGGCTCACAGTGAATTTGCCTGCCCTACAGTAGCATTTTACTGTAGTCTGTGAGATGGCTCAACAGGTGCTGCATGTAGTTACAAGTTAATCCCTTCCCCTGTGTGTTTTCATGATGAAGTTATTCACCAAGAAAGTTACTCCTATAAAATCAAACAGATTGATTTCAAAGACTGTCATCTGTTCAGAGCTTTTTGTGGTAAAACATTTTACAGCTTGAAAAAAAGATTCAAGGTCATCCACCTAGCATTCATTTTAACCTAATTTCAAGAAGAATTAGTGAAGCTGAGAAAAATTGCCTGTGAGGGATTTATTACTGGATGAAGCACATGTAGCTTTCAGGGAATCTCCTAGCTATAATGGAAGTAGCATCAGTGGAAATATCAGCTGGTTAGAAATGGCTTTGTCTCCAACATACAGTTTGAAAACATACTAGTAAAATAAAGCCATGTCCATAATCACAAACTACATGAGAATATGAGCATAACACATGAGCATAACACCAAGTCCTTGGCTTGTAACTAGTCTTTATCTTTGCTAACATGGTCACAATACCTTTGATCAACTCAGCATATAAACATGTTGGAACATTCTTTTGGAGAGAAGATTTGATTTTATCCTAGTCAGGTCCATCATCAGACTCCTGAAATGTAAAAAAAGATATCTAGCTATGCCTTTTAAACACTCTTCAATTAAGTCTATTTGAAGACAGAGTGTTAGATAAATTGAATTGAGAATTAGAAGGTACCTCATAATCTTACATTCACTAATATTTAATTAAATTTTTATTTATTTATTTTCACTAGTGGTGTTCTTTTAATTAATTTGTTCCTCAACTAGCTTATTTACTGCACTGAGAAAATAAATAGTTAAATTGTGCTAACTTTATGTTTTGATAAGATGGCTCTTTAGCCACTGAAAACATGCGTTTGCTTTTTCTTAAAAGAGTAAATAAATTTAAAGCACTGCATAAATATTTCATAGTAATAACTAACTACTGCTTGTTTTCTTGCATTATCCAAGCCTAGTACCATTCAACCACTTTTTAAATTATTTCATACCATTTTTTTACCAGCTCCTCTCTCTGTGTTCCTGGTCTCCAAATAATACACTGAAATATTGTGTTACTATTTTAGCAACAAAAAACACAAGGACTTTCTTCCCTGCCTCATGTGCTTACAGGGCACTCTGTAGAATCCTTTAGTAAGAGAGACAGAAAGATACTTAAATACAAATACAGTTATTTACTATTGTGAGATCCAATGCCCAAATGAAGAGGAAGCTCAACTGGACTCTTTGACACTTTTTTCTTTTGGTAAGATTTCTATCAGGGTATGAAAAGAAGACTTCTCATCCCACTTCTTCTTATAAGGGAATTACAAATAATGTTTGCAGTTTAACACAGCCTTTATGTAGCATGCTGATTTAACTGCACGATTAATTTGGAAACGTTGTGTTAATTGAAGTCAAGAGTAATTCAGGGAGACAAAAAAGTTCAGGATAAGGTGCCTATCAGTACAAGAAAAATAACTTCTATTAGTGTATTTCCAGTGATGCCAGCAAGGTCACTGGTCAAAGATTTCCACTTGTGTAAGAAGACAACTAGGCCTTTTATATATGCCTGAAATGTTATGTATAATGTTTTGTAGTTAAGAAAGGAAAGGATGTTTCATCTCTGCTCTAGTCCATATCAACAAACACAGAGAGTTAGATTTCCTCATCATTGCTATTCATAACTATAAATTATCAACCCTGAATTTTGCTTTTCCCACCTACATTAAAAAGGATATTAATGTTTCTAGAGCTTTTTACATTTGACTCACCCATGTATTTGCTGCAGTGTCAGAATCATCTCTAGCCAGTCACACACACTGGTGAAGTGATAGCTGTTGCAAGACATTCAGTCATTTCACGTGTGGTCATTTTGTTTTCCCTCAAGCAGATGCTTTCACTGTCCTTGGCTCCACAATCCATATAAGTAATCTTTTTCACCTCAGTAGATGTGGCTATGTTTCCATCTCAGAGCAGAGATATTTTACACATTGGTTTAGAACTTTGTTTTCTGTAAATTACTGAGATCAGCAGAGATATAATGCTTTATGTTATTTTTGCCTACACTTAGCAACTGTGGAGTTCCAGTATCTACTCTACAGTTCTGATCTCCTATTGTCCAGATCACTGGATCTTCTCAAACATATTATTTCCTTCTTTGTCAACATACCCAGCTTTTCTTCTAAAGGAAAGATATCTGGAAATTATGAGGAAACAGATAAGGAATGTACACTTAAATCTTACCCTAAGGCAATCAAGCTTCTTGTGCTTCAACTTAACACATTTTTTCAGGGAAAGCTGAAAGCACATCAGCATGACCTTTCTTTGCAGATAACATCATCTGCTCCTCTTAAAGTACCATTTGCTGCTCAGCACAGTAAAGGGGCTGCAAAGTCACCAGAAAATGCCTGTGGGAAGTCTTCAGTATAGGACAGAGAAACCTTAATCAGTTTTACATGAGACCAGTAATATAGCAAAAGCAATTTACCCACAGCAGCAGAGCATCATTTCAGTATGTTAATTCTCTGAGCTGTCAGCAGCGAGTCTCCTTTAGAACATGACAGCTAACTTGAAAATCCTAAAATATGCTTCAGTCTTCAGGATAAAAAATGATGGTCTTGAAGATTCATTAACGAGAAGGAATATAATTTCTGGGGCTTGGGAATAAATGGGCCATTGATGGGTTTAAAGACAGTGGAGTATGCACTCCTCTGTCGTGAGGACATACCTGCTAGAGAGCTAATATTGTTCTAGGCTCAGTAGGAAAACACAAGGATAAAGAAAACAGCATTATAGTCAAAAAAGTTTCACAAAATTCCTCATTACAAATATCCATCATGTAAGGAGTTCAAATAATTAAGTAGCAGAATTTACAAAAACACTAAAAGTACCAGCGAAAGCCAAAATATCCTAGTTTCAATTAATCATTGCTTTCTTGCTATGCAAGACTGGATATATAAAAAAATACGTATAAAAAGTGATTTTGTGGGTCAAAAAAAGGGACAAAAAAGGTCGAGTTGATAAAATTAAAAGAATTAATGAAATATCATTTTTGTAACAATGCCCTAGCTCGTCTCTCATTTTTGTCTTGCTGTGTGTCTAGGAAAGATTTCCAATCCCTTTGACATAAGAAGACCCTGATAGAGAGGATAGCGAGACAGATAATCAATCTAGCACCTGAAAAGGAAATGAAGAAATAAATATCATTATGGTTATGATCTAGGAGAAACTCCAAAGAGGCCTATCTATCTCAAAGCAGGAAACTGTTGTCAGTGTATCTCCCTTGGAGACTTCCTTTCCGAAGTCAGAAGCTGATGAATTCTGGGCGAACCAGCTCTATCAGGTCCTTATATTACATTTGTCATTTAGTTCACTTCACTCTCCAATTCCATGAGCTAAGAATGATGTGGAACAATAGTAATTAAGAATAAAAGTGTAAAGAGTATGAGTTTGCTGACAGCATTTTGTAGGGACTTCAAACAGGAAAGTCAAAAGAAGATGTAATAGGAAGGAAGTAGGAGCAGTTAAGTTGGAAGGAACTGTTAAGTTGAAAACTGTTGTCTGGATGGTAGAAAAGACCATGCTTTAGAGATTCAGCTTTAGTGAGAGACTGAAGTATGAATACAGAGCAAATGCACTTTCGCATGTAGCTCCCAGTCTCAGAGAAATAGCCTTTATGATAGTTCATGTTGTAAGAAAACTGCAACACATACTCCTGAGAAGCACTCTCACTGTGGCAGCAGTGAAGGACGGTCTTCACTGTGATTTTATATAATAACGTCAGTTTTAAAAAGAATTATGATTTGCATTTCTTAGACTCATAAGTTTAATGCCTCTAGGAAGCCCTTGGGCATCGTGTGAGTGACTAAGACAAAGTATCTCAAAGCTGAAAGGGCAGTGAGAACAAAAATATGCCTTTCTTAACAACCAAAAGCAGTTAGACCCCAAACTGGTAAATAGCTGTTAGCTGATGATCACCTAAATGATTAGATGTTAGGTCATATTACTGTTTCTATTATGAACCCAGTTCATTTCAGCAGTTCAGCATAATTCTGCCTTCTCTGTTGCTTTAACATAGCCAATACACTGGCAATTAAGTATTAGTACAGATGCTAATTATACAGTGTTATTTGCATTCAAAGAAGTCCATAACCTTCACTTTGTCTCAGCAGCAGGATGCTTTCCTCATTAAACTTTATTTAATTAGTGCTGTCCCTGTGAAATTGGTGTTCCTAAGATGCCTCTAGTAGGATATGTTTCTATTAGGAAGCATATTCAGAACACCCGGAAACTACATTACAATTTACTTGTTCTTTATATTTCAAATAAGATGAGGTTTAGGTTGGATATTAGGGAAAAATTTTTTACAGACAAAGTAATCAGACATTGGAATGGGCTGCCCAGGAGGTCATGGATTCTCCGTCCCTGGAGGTTTTTAAGATGAAAGTGGATGTGGCACTTAGTGCCATGGTCTAGTAACCACGTCAGTGTTGGATCAAGGGTTGGATTTGATGATCTTGGAGGTCTTTTCCAACCCCGTTGATTCTATGATTCTATGATCATCGTCATTTACATGTCTCATGTAAACAGCTGGATACTGGTCTTCCATTTCTTTTTACTCACATCAAAACAGATCACTTTTCATCAGTCCTCTCAGAAGAAGTGAAAGTTTTCCCTAATGCAGAGATAAATTTAAATGCAGAATGAAATATTTCTTTTTATTTCTACAATTGTCTTCTCTAGACATGGGAGTAGGGCATACTGCAGCGAGTGTATTTACAAAAATGTTATGACTCAGACACTACAGTATGTGCTTCTGGTTGACTGTGTGCACCCTTAAGACCGTTCCCAGTGGAATAGAAGAGAGAGAGAAAAAATGCTTTTAAATTACTTTCATTTCTGTCATATATATAGAGTCCAATTATTACACCAAGAAAGAAATCCTCTGCCACATGCAGACTCTGCACAACATTTCAGTCTATGACAAACATTCAGTCCTTTGTTTTCTTGAACAAGCTTTCTTGCTAAGCCTAATCACTTTATATAAAAGGCTTAGTTATAAATAGATTTATATCTGAGCTTGCTCATAAATATACCATTTCTATTTGTTCTTCATTCTTGCTTAGAGCTTTAATATAGTCTGGGAGCTGCCACATTATTTAGAGCATGTGTACAATCTGATTTCTTCTCTACATTTTCCATGACTCCCATGGTTCCAGAATATATTTTTCAATTTATATTTAAGAACTTTCTGAATCCACTGTCTCCAATACATTCACTATGTTATTTCTATTGATAAATGAGAAATAACACTGGTTGATATGATATGCATGTTAATTTTGGCCTACTAACAGATTGCATACCCCAACCTAGAGAAAGAGTCATACTCTGATACATTATTTGATCTGATTCAAGTTGTTCAAAATCTTAACCTAATCAACAATTCTTCCTGTGAGCCTTGGTCCTGCAAACTGTTTATTATCTTTTGTGAAATTAACTGTAGCAAATTATTCAACCTCAACAAAAGAACTAGAGTGTGAAGATTAAATATGCCACAAGACCATTTGGTTGTATTTCACCTGATAGTCAATACTATTGGGTGTAGGATGATTATGTTTTTCAAATCAGAGGAGCTTTTACATCTTTTTCCCCTATTGTTTTGCCTTCAGTAAGTTTCTACTCTCTGTAGTTTAGATGCAAATTGTTTAAAACAAAACAAAATGAACAATTAAATAAATTTCTCTCTCTCTACTGGCAAAAAATCCCATGTGAACAGTTCTAGAGTCTAGAGCTCCCTATTTGCTGACATATGCAAGCCCGTTCTTCAAGGGAAAAGGAAATAGATGTAAAGGAAAAAGACGTAAAAAGCCTTAGTCTCTTCTTTGCACCAATGTGCCCAGTTTAAAGAAGGAATAAATGCAAACAGGCTCTAGCTATAATTTCCTAATTAACCAAACAATGAGCCTATCACAAAGTACAGTTATTAAAAAAAGACATAGGGAGGGGAAGAGTTTAGTGATATTGCTAAGCAAGCAGCACCAGACCTCAGGGAGAAGCTGGTCAGAGAAAACCAAAAGATGGTGAAAATGCTGCAAGCCTGAGTGCCATGGAGGATTGTGGCTGCATCAGCTGCAATGGAGCTGGGCACATGAGAAATAATAAGCAAAAGGAAAAAACCAGTTCAGTTTCCTGTCTTGTTTAAGAGGTGCCTATTTTAAGAACACTGGGGCACAGCCAGGAAGACAGTTTTGAAAGACAGTAAAAAATTCGGTCATGCCACTACTGACCTGAAACCAATCTGACCCAGTGACCTGGGGGCAACTGTCTTACACTGCCCACTGCCAGTCTCCCAACCGAGCCAGACTTCAATTCCTGCTTTCTAGCACTACTCAGTTTTCACATTATGTTTAGATTCCTTCTAGGATTTTATTTTTTTTTCTGTAAAGTTACTTTTTTTCCATTTTCCTAGTACTTGCAGACTCTTTTGTAGCTTAATTTTAATTTCTTTTCATAGTTGTTCCTGTTGTTACTTTTTTATTTCTTTCAGTGCAAATAGCATGAAATTTTCATATATCTCTTCAGATTGTCCTTTCTAATAGATGAAGGAGCTTAACTGCCATAGCAAATATAACTCTGCTCAAACAAAATCCTTTGAATACAGTGAATCACTCAGGACCTATGAATGGCATTCAGTTTCTGGAATTACTTACATCAAATTAAGTAGGGCTGCATGCACTGCCTTAATGAGCATTTAATACAATAAAGGAAGGAAATGCTTAATTTTCTATTTTTATTTCTCCCTTTTGTCTGTTTCTAATCATTATACATTGTTTAATATTTTAAAATTTTTTTTGCAGAAACATTTGTCCTAAAATTCAGATCATCTTAGGAAAACTAGCAGCATGGGAAGGGTTACTTCAGATGTTTCTACTGTTCTTAGAATAGCTTTACCAAAGCAGCACCTGTTTTTTGCCTTCTACCTGGAGAAATTTCTACATGTTTGATACTGGAGACTGCCAAGAATCCATAAAGTAGCTGATCACAACCTTGAAGGAAAAAAAAATATTTTTTTTAGTTTAGCGCAGAATGGAACAGTAGCTGTTCCAAGTAGTAGAAATTTGAGTTAGTTCATTTAAAATCTGCATGATACATATCATCAGCTCAAGTAACATCACATAGTTATATCAGGTTCCATAAAGGCAGTATCATCAGCAGGTTACACTTTAGTCACAAGTGTAAGAAATTACTTTTATAATTATTTTTTCCAGAAATATACCTTTTTTGTAGCAAAGATATATTTGCTAAAGGAATCATCTCAATGTGTTATTCATGAAAGCCACACAAGTGAAAAGAAATACCCCTTACAAACATGCAGATGTGGCACATGGGTCATAGTTTAGTAGAGAACATGGTAGTGCTGGGTGAACATTTTGACATGATAATCATGAGGGTCTTTTCCAACCTTAACAATTCTATGATTCTGTGATCTGAAATATCAGAATTAGGGGAGGATGGCTGTCTATTAGTCAATGAGGAACATTTGGTCCCATTTTAAATGCCTCAAATCTATCTTAATCCTTTCCTAGATGTATTTGTTTGAAATACAGTGGACATATATAATTCTTGATGCCACAGAACCTCTGTCTGCATTCATTCTAGACAGCACAGAAAGTGTTTACAAAATAAGTTTATAAGGGTATAATAATAGTCGTCTGTGATATCAGTATCTCTAGTGACCTTTGCCTTCAAGTCAGGGCAGTGAGGAGAATTCAGACCATGGACAGGATCTTGCACTTGCTATGCTTTGCAGTACGAATGAGATTTGGACACTGAATATGTATTTTGGTTATGCTCTTCACAATGTAGTTTTGTGTTTGAAGGCATAATAAATAAAGTAGTTCACACAGCACTGACAACTTTCAGGACTGCCTTTATCTTCTTTAGTTTTACATTAAAAAACTTTAGCATTAAAAAAAATGGAATGAGAAGAATGAATAAAAATGTAGGAAATGTACTTATAAATGTTTATTTATACATTTGTCAGTATTAAGGGTTATTTTGTTACTACAGGAAAATCATGTATGACAAAGGGATAATTACATGTGCTAGTGAGCATGCAATTAAGTATTTAACTATCTAATTCCCACAGGTGCATTTTTTTCATGGAAGGCTATTTTTAGGCTAAGGGAAAATTACATGGGATACTTACAATCCATCTCCTACTGAAAAAATTTAATTTATGCCCAATAATCAACTAATTTTATTCTATGAGACTCCACCATCTGTGTATTTTGCAAACAACACTAATCCTTTTCCTATGTCTCAGCATTAACTCATGTTTCCCATTTTATTGCTACCAAATTTGATGCAATTGTTAGAGTTCCAGTCACAGATCTTCAAAGCAAACAATATTGGTTAAAACACAGCTACAGTTCACCGGATACAGTACACACCGGATGTGTGCACCTTTGTTTTGAATTAAGATGTGTATCTGGGGGGAGCTGGGCTGGGAAATAAGAAGACAGATAAACTGTTTCACCTACCTATGTGTATTAAGGAGCTTAATGGTTCTTTATGACTCACAGAGGGAAAGACATTGGCAATGCCCTTCAGTCTCAAAGAGCATTAACACAATCAGGAACAAGCAAAAAGGTTCTGAAGTGCTTTCCATTGAAAGTTATTTGAATTGTATGGGAAGGGTTATGAACAGAACTATATTTACCACAACATTGCAAAGGAGCTGAAATTCGGCCTTTTAAATTATGCTCACTATTCTCCTATTTAAGCCCTTGTTGCCTGTATCTACACATATAAGGTGAGGTTTTCAGCATAAATGCAGACTGTAAACAGCACTGATTAGTAAAGAGATCTGTGACTCTCAATTCTTCAGTGCACTTTGAAAATTCCTGCACCACTCAGCTGAACCCTCAATAGCTGGACATCTACATGCCTACACATACCTAAAAAGGTGTTTTTGCTACAGATATGGCTTCTGTTGAACCAAAAACAATTAAGAGCGCAAAATCACAGATGCAAATTTAGAGGGTGTTTGACTAACTTGTCTTCTCTGATTGCACTGTAATTGCTGGGACTGCTGATCATTAAACCATATGATGGTTCAAAAGTGTAAGAGCTTTATAACTTTGAATATTCCTTGAGTTTATCCCCATCTCACAGGGATCAGTTTCATAATAGTTCTGAACTTTGGGCACTCTTTCTAATTGCAGGATGAAGGGAAGTGCAGACCCCTGGAAGTAACGAAGCTGGAAGGAGCAGAAATTGGTGTTGACACCAGTCTGGGGAAACCATTTGTTTTTAAATGTATACCTCAAACTGGAAACAGGATTTTCTACTTCTGTGCAACTTCCAATCAAGAAATGAAGAGGTAAGTGATCTTTCATTTTAACAGTGTCAGTTTTGTTAATCCAGCGTGGAGTCTGAATTTTTGGAGGATGTTCATAATAGCTGCCTTGATCAGTAGAGGAAAAAATTAAAAATCTATCAGCTACTTATTGAGATAATATTTCTAATTTTCAGTTGTAGAAGCTTCAAAAATTATTTTTCAGTTTCACAGGTTTTTTAATTGTTTTTAATAAAATCTTTAACATTCATGTTTTCCTATCCCCCTGAATTCTTGATTTAGCATGAGAAAAAAATTTAATCCATGTTCTCATGCCTTCTGTCCCACTGTTATATCAAACAGAAGTGTAAATCTTCCTGTGGATGTAAATTGTCTTATTAGTAATTTCATATAAATGATCTCTTCTGCCAAACAAGGACAGTGCTAGTAATAAATACACTCCCATCTTCCATTTTCTTTTCTGTCATTCTGTCACATTTTCATTTTAATATTTTAAAATGCAAACATGCCCCAAAAGCATATTGGTTCTGGGACAGTGACTTTGGGTTTGATGCAGAGTTAGACTTTAAAAATACTCTTTTGCATTTCCCAAAGACAACAGCTGACAAAACAAAGAGCCTAAATTCACCGAAAAGTCCTCCCTTTCCAAACGTACCAAAATCTAAACTTATTGTAGTCTTTGTTTTATTGTGAATTGTCAAAAATATAAAGCTATGAAGTAAATTGATATTTGGTATTCATCCACCCATTTTTTATATCATCACTGCTTAACATAATCCACCATTGTAATATCATTTTCCATTTCCAAATTTTATACCATACATAGTGCAACAGAATAACTTTGCCAACAAAGTTATTGCTTTATTCTGTAGTTTCCAATTCCAGGATTCTTTGTGTCTCCTACGAATTCCTTATCTGCATTATGACAAAGACAAGAAGAGTGATCATTTAGCCTGACATGTTAAACTATATTCAAAATCTGTAGATTCCCTTGTCTGCAATATTGCCTTTATTTATTATAATGTGTTCTTACACAGCAAGCTTTGAGACTTTTTTTTTAGAGTTAGCAATGTTTATTTAGATTTAATCCACTGCTTTGCTATCTTAAAGCCTTGTGTGTCCTGAAAATTTAGATGCTTTAGATGCTGCATATGTCAGCAAGAATTAAAAGAGGCAGTGAAGCATGTTTTTCTGCTCTACCAATCTAAGCTACTCTCACTTTTTGTCATGTTATAGGTGGCTGGAGGCTATGGATAAAGCAGTGCATCCTGTCCATCAGGTAATGCTTTATTTAGATGAGAACCATTTGTATAGCAGATTGTGCAGAAGGCTGAGAGACAGGAGCTGTACATGGTCAGGTGCAGACAGCAACATGGAAGTTCCATACTTTTGTTCTGGGCTGTTGGGTTGTGAGTCATCTGCAATCTAAAAGCCATGTAGAGAATTAAGACTCAGTTTACGTGTTTTACTGCCATATGGTAGAACAAATCAAAATGCTCCCTCTCCGGATATCAGCAGCTTTAAGCTGATTCAGAAACATAACCCAAAATTAGTGTATCAGGCAGAAAGAAAGGGTAGAGGTGACTCACAATCATGTATTATGCCTGAGGTAATATAAATTGGAATAGAAGGAGAGAAGGGTCATACCTTCGTAAGTATTTCCCACAAGACTCCCTTGGTTGCAGGCAATCTGCTTTTTCCAAGAGAATATTGGGTGGGGGGAGGCATGATTGCTGAGTTCTTATTTTCTGTGTTTCCAGGGATGAAGAAAGACAGGTGAGCTAATAAACTTTGTTTTACCTATCCCTTTACACAGTTGTGCACTCTGCTGGCCCCTGTGGCTGGAAAAAATACAGCCATAATTGATCTTGAGCTGCTACTGAGAGACCTTGCTCAGCCCAACATAACTCAGTATCAGTAGTCCCTGGCTGACACCTGAACTGGGAATTGCAAATCTAATTTTAGTATTTCCAGAACTGGAAGTATAGGGGTCAAAGACATTTTAGTCTGTCCTTTCCTGGCCTAATGATTCTTATTATTTCCTTCTATAGACGACCACTTGTGTGAAAATAGGCATTTGTTTTGTAAAGTTTTTTGAAGAGCTTTAGCTACGGAGCCACCTTGTTTTTAACAGGAAGAATGTGAGGTTCAAATGCAGAATAAGTATCAAGGTCTACCTTTTTTGCAAATGAAATAAAATCATCAATTAAAAAATATGACAATTGCAAGGTACAAACTATAACCTGCATTCATGAGTGTAAAAAAACAAGGGGGTGTAAGTTATTTCTTCAGTAGTGTTTAATGATGGTTTCCAAACAGTGAAAGGTATTTATTTCCTTTAATTCCTTTTCCACTGATGTAAAATTGATCAAATATATATTTCTTTTACCTTTACCTTTCAGGTAGGTTGTAATTGCAAAACCAAACTTGCTTCCAAGTATATTTTACCTATCAGTGTTTCTCAAAAGAATATGAAGTAATAAATGTATTTGAAAGAGTAAAAATAAATAAAACAATTTAAAGTGTTTACCCTATCCAAATAATTTGAAAAGTTGTGCTGGTTTTGGCTGGAATAGGGTTAATGTTCTTCACAGTAGGTGGTACAGGGCTGCCGTGTTTTGGTTTTGTGCTGAAAACAGTGTTGATAGCACAGGATGTTTTCTTTATTGCTGAGCAGGGCTTACACAGAGCCAAGGCCTTTTCTGCCCCTCACCCCACCAGTGGCAGACGAATTTGACCTGAGCCAAAAAGGATAGTAGAGGTTCACATACATAAAAGACATCAAAGGGTCATTCTTTAGTGTAGCATGCATATATAAATTGTCGTATAAAAAGTTCCAACATTATATATACAGAAGGATCACTCATGCATTCATCCATCAGCAGCACATTAAGTTGGCTTCTTTCTGTGCCACTACATTTCTGACCACTGTACTGATGGAAGCCTATTCAACCTAAGGCAACTGAATCCCACACTAAGACCTTAAACCATCTTGTCCAGGAGCTGCTTTATGCTGATGACGCCGCCCTTGTTGCCCACACAGAAGCAGCTCTGCAGTGTTTAACATCCTGCTTTGCAGATGCTGCTGAGCTCCTTGGGCTGGAAGTCAGCTTAAAGAAGACAGGAGTTCTCTATCAACCTGCACATCAGGAAGTCTTCCTTCAAGCCCACATCACCATTGGCCAATCAGAACTCAAATCAGTCCAGCAGTTTAATTACCTAGGTAGCCTCATCTCCTCAGATGGCAAGATCGACGGAGAGATAGACAACAGGTTAGCAAAGGCATATAGTGCCTTCAGAAAGCTTCATAAAAGAGTTTGGCGAAATAAACACCTGAAGAAAAGTACAAAGATCAGTGTTTACAGAGCCATAGTGCTGTCTACTCTCTTATATGGATCTGAATCATGGGTCATCTACCGCCACCACCTGCGTCTCCTAGAACGCTTCCATCAACGCTGTCTCCGTACAATCCTAAACATCCACTGGTCAGATTATGTGACCAACACATCTGTTCTAGAACAAGCAGCAGTCACAAGTATTGAGGCCATGTTACTGAGAACACAGCTGCGATGGGCAGGGCACATCTCCAGGATGAAGGACCACTACCTCCCTAAGATCCTGCTTTATGGTGAACAATATCCTTTTTTGAAATAAATGTTTGATTTAATATGTCACTTTCATTTCCTAACCTTCCTTCTAACTAGACTTTCCATTAAGTTGAATAGAAAAATCTTATATTTTCCTTCTTTTTCATTTGCTGTACTTTTTTACTGACTTTTTGCAACAGCTAGTGTTTTACAGTAGAGTTTACAACACAGTGATTTAGTAGACCATTATACTGACACTATGTCCTCTTAATGAATAACTGCTTTAATAATATACCTAGTGTTACTGAAATCCTCTTATGCACTTTGCTGCAGTAAGCCTCAGCAGATTTCCCATTTGTAACAAAGAATACAGTCAGCTATATTGTGCCAGGTCTTTTTTCAGTCTTTGCCTTGTCAAGGATACTGAAAAAATATCATAAATAAAAGCAAAAGAAAGTCCCTGTGGAAACAAACAGGAAGATATTGGTATTGCACACATTGTCCCCATGGATTTCAAATGACACTGGTATATGTAGAATTCTAAATAATTATTCCAGATGGCAAAACACACTAGGAGAGGCTGAGATTCTAACACCTCCCTGATTTACGGGAGAAGAAGAAATGCTTTCATCTCACATTAAACAACTTGATCTAATAACACAAGAGATTATTTTTCCTGATTTTTTTTTATTATTTTATCCTACAAATAGCCTATACATTGGCAGTTTCATACATTGAGCTTTTTCTTCACTTGTAAATGACAAGTCATTTTGGTAATGGAAAAGGATCTGCTTTCCATAAAGGGATGGGAAGGTATCTGTAAACATTTTGTGCGTAGTAGTGCTTCCATCCAAGCCTGAGTGCTGTATTCTGGCCTCATACCCCACACATTTCTCTGGAACCCAGAGAGAAGATGGTGAATCTTGTCTTGCCAGATTACACACAGTAAAGACTACTGAAGTCCAGCAATCAACAACACAATTTAAAAAAAAAAAACCTTCTTCATAAAACTTTGAAATAATCCTGCTTGTACCAGCAACATAGGTACTACTGAAAATAAAACAGATGTAGAAAATAGAATTTATTATTGTAGGAAGAAAGTAGAAGTTGGACAGTGTTTGCCATCCTGTATAGGATTTTCTAATTCCATTTTCAGCATTGACTTCTGTTGTGGTTTAACCCCAGAAGTCAGCTCAGTGAGACAATTTGTGGATTGAGATTGTTGCTGTGGAATTTTGGTGCTGAAAAAATCTCCAGAGCAGTTAATTAGGGTGAGATAAGAAAGGGTTTATTTTGCCAAGGCAAAGATGTTACAAGACGCTCGCAGGCCCTGCCTGAGATGTTACATTTTATAACACCATCCATCCAATCCCAGATGTACCCACCCTGTGGCCTTTACTCTGGACCGCCCCGGGGTCCACCCCCTGAGAAATGGGTCTGGGGGTTTTGGGCCCCTCTGTTCGTCCCATCTTCATCTTCATCAGAGCACAGAGGGTACATAGTTACCTAATTCTTGACCGTATTCTGTGGTTTAGGCCCTGATATGCTGTTCTGCCAACAATCTAGGCCTTGCCTTGACAAAAGACTAAACATTTCTGCTATATTCAGGGGTAGGATTGATATAGGGAGCATAGAATGGGGTAAGAGGGTTAAGGAATGTGTAAACAAGAATGCAAGAGAAAGGGAAAGGGACAAGGGACAAAGGAGGGGGGGGTTGCTGCTTTTAAAATCTACTTCCACTACTTATAAAACTTACAAGTCTTACAAATACTAGAAAAATAAAAAACCATTAGGGGTTTAAGGCATCAAGATAAAAATATTTTAATATGTAACACAAAACAAGGGATTCATTCACTATATACCGTGGGCAGGCAGATGTTCAGCCATCTCCAGGAGAGCAGGGCTCCCTCACATGTAGTGGTGACTTGGGAAGACAAACACCATCACTCCAATTGTCCCCCCATCTTTTGTCTTCCCTGAGCTTTGTATGCTGAGCATGACACCCTATGGTCTGGGATATCCCTTTGGTCACCTGTCCTGGCTGTGTCCCCTCCCAACTCCTTCTGCACCTCCAGTCTGCCACTGGTGTGGTGAGGGGCAGAAAAGGCCTTGGCTCTGTGTAAGCCCTGCTCAGCAATAAAGAAAACATCCCTGGGCTATCAACACTGTTTTCAGCACAAAACCAAAACACAGCCCCCATACTACCTACTGTGAAGAACATTAACCCTATTCCAGCCAAAACCAGCACAACTTTTCAAATTATTTTCACAACAAAAGCTAATTTCCTAGCAAAGGACTAGAGCTTGTGTCCTTTCATGCTAGCAGTTCCTCCTTAAGTTTTTACTAGAACTTTTCATTACATGCTTTCTTTGCAGAACCATGTGTGGGTAGATGTCACACTACATAACACTACACTCCCACCCTTGGCTATCAAAAATCCCGAGTGCCTGGGTCTTCTCCACCAGCTGGACAGGAGCAAAGATGTCTGGATTCAGCACTACTGCATTCTGAAGGATGGCTGTTTGTACTTTTATGCCACTCTCCGGTCTACACCTGCCCAAGGTAGGGATGGCTGCTAAATTTTCATTGATCATTGAAGCAAAAATGTTTCACTGCAGTTTCCATCCAAATAGAACCTTTACCATTAATGAGAGTTTCTTATCAGTAAATTGATGGTTTTCCATGTAGGTGAGTGAAGGAAGTCCAGACTCAGTCTCTTTCATTTCATTTCATTTCGGTCTCTCTCATTCCCCACCTCAGTCTTCTTTTTCTCCCACAGTCTGAATTTTTGTTTCTGAAATGGAGCTAGTCAGGATATGTGCATATTACCTCAGGAGAAGTATCAGAAACAAGATCCACTCTTCCAAAGCACTTTATGGTGGCTGGAGGCAGTTCGACTCATGGCAGTCTCCTGAAAGCTGTCAAATTTTGCGTGGCAACAGCATGAGGCTACTAGGGTCATTGCAAGCAGAGCTCACTTCAGACACTAAAAGCCTACAAGAGCAGCTCTGTGAAAGTCAGTATTTAAAAAAAAAAAAAAAAGTTGCCCCAGTGATGGCTCAGGACCTGTAAATGCTTCCTCCCTGTGCTAAGGAAGCTTGCAGTCAGAAATACTATTGTATTTTTGCTTGGCAGTCAGTTTTCAGATCAAAAGGGAAAAACTTTTCTTAGCATTTATGCTGTTTGCCACATGATCAGGCAAGAAGTGCTCCACTTATACCACTTGCAAGTGGCCACTTTCATCTGCCAAAGGCCATACTTATGAAGTGACCAGGGATTTCCTCTCCACATGAAACTGAAGATAAGACTTGCCCAGAGAAAAGCACTGAATTAGCAGAAAGGCAAAAATTAAGTATTATGCATTTATGACACTGAAGCCTATGCTCCTACTGCCAAATATTTTCTTTTGGTGTTTAAATATCCTACTACATACAAATTCTTGTACATGGTAGTGTTTTCTCTCTTGTTATTTCATTTTTTTCCAATTTCACTATAGATTCTTATTCTCTCATATCATTCTCAATGCTAGAGCATTAATTTGATGCTGTGGTGACTACATGTGAGACGCCAAAAAAATATAGACCCTGAAGACAGTAACAGGAACATTCAGCTGCCATTAATCAGTTCTGCAGGTCTTTTTGACTATTTGCCATGTATATATAAAGTGGACATACACCTTATTGCACTGAGATAAGATCTGGGGGGAAAAAATAAAAAAAAACAGGTAAAATTAAAATGTCCGGAAGGCAAAATTCTGTCTAATGCCTCTCCTTCACAGCTGGCTAGTTGTGGCTTCACAATGATGTATTAGTTACTAATGGCAGCAAGATGAACCAATGCTGACCTAGCATATTTTTTTCATGTGGAAATCCATATCCCTTTAATTTTTAAAGGAAAGAAAAAGAAAGTATTAGCAACAAGATCCACCCTTCCAAAGAACTTTACAGGGCTTGAGGCAGCCTTATGGATAGACGTTAAAAACTAAGAAAAATATTTTGCTGAATAAAACTGTTGCTGATCATTTGCTAGACAGTAAGACTGTTTTACGCTACTTTGAAATCAATTTTCAGAAGAAAAAAACCAAACTCAACTTTCACATTTTAAAATGTAAATTCTGTAAAAGTCTGTCCATACACGCAACAGAAGGCATCTGAAAATCCAGTTCTCCAGATCTGTTGGTATGCTTGTAATTGGTAGTAATTCTATAAATGGTATCTGTAATATACATCATGCATGCTATTTTATTCTATCCAGGTGGCCTTTACCTACAAGGGTATATTGTGAGTGAACAGTCTCTGGGCTCCAAGAGATCTGTAATTGAACTCAAACCTCCATCTGAAGAATTTAAAACCTTTTACTTATGTGCAGAGAATGTAAATGAAAACAAAAGGTAAACCAAACTGTTTTTTATCCAATTTTATTTGCCAAGCTTCAGGAAAGAAGGAGCTCTGTAGTTCCTGGGAAAATCTAATGACAACATTTCAGTCTGTTTTCCCTTATTCCCCCAGATTTCCCTTTAGCAGTAGCTTTAGTCAAACTACAGTACAGCGTCTACTTGCACATGTGAGTCACCAGTTCTGTTCTTGTCCATGCTGGAACCACAGCAAGGCTGGTTGGCAGAGGTTCGGAAAAAACCTGGATAAGGTGCCTTTCACAGTTATGTGTGGGGATTATACTAAACATAAAAGCTATGACAACCTCTCATTAGAGAGAATGGAATTTGTGTGCTCCTCGTTCCCAAGAATTATTTACTTCCATCAATGACCATTAGAATTTAATTAATTTAAGAAAATTGGCCAATGAAATCACACTCTGAAGGTAAATTCCCTCATCATAATCCAGTCAAATTCCACATCTGTCAGCAGGAGTTCTTGCCTAAAGCCTACTAATTACATTATTTGGGTTTTAATTTAATGAACAATGACAGAGCTTTTCAGTACGTTGGAAAATTGGTGTTGATATGTTGTTAATAGCCAACTCCTCCATCTTCTGTATCTCTCCAATGCCCTGACTATTAGCACATAGTAACACAGCTGTACAAACACCGTTTATTAAAAGTTTGTTTCAAAGAACATAGAAATGCATGCATAAGACTTGATGAGGGACAATTGTTGGTCTTTCATTTCTTCTAGGTGGATTACAGCCTTGAAAGCTTCAATTAATAAATGGTTACCCCTACACCAGGCAATCCAAGATTTCATGAACAGACCACTGGAGGAGACAAGGATGTGAGAAGAAGGCTCAGTTTTTCCCCAGTTATGTTTTGCATTTTAAATTTCATGCTATGTCTTCTGATTCATCTCAAAAGATGCTCTAGCAGCAGCTAATCTTTAGCATTGGTATACATTCATAACTTTTGTAAGCATTAGTAAATAAACGCAAAGCAAGGTTGCCTTTGTTACTGTCTTTATTTTGTGTTTCAGTACTATATAGTCTATGTTTACTTATTTGAGATCTTTATAGTGGAAAGTTTTAAGGCCAAATAAATAAAGAACATGCCTTCCTTAACAAGATAGGGTAAAACCACAAGCAGAATTGCCACATTGTTCTCTTCCTGGGTAACTGCACCATAGCAAAAAGCACACTGGAATGCCAGCATCTTACCAAAAGACTACTTTTCCTCTAGTTTTCATAACATAATGCGCACAGTCTGAGGGCTGAGATGTGAAGTCTGCAGCATACTCAGAATCCAATCCCACCAGTCAAATAGATCGTCTCATTTTTTCTCTGCTTAAACATATGATTACAAATTAGGATCATGCCTGTGGTGCTTAGCACTTTAAAGACTCATATCTGCAACAACAGTGTACATCCCGTTGATTACATTTGTGACTTTGAGCCATAAAGCAAGAACCTTCCTGTTAAACTAGGCTAGAGCACAATTAATTGTGAGTTGAAACAAAAAGTAAAAATTTGTGGGTTAAAAATGGGTTAGAAATAGGTTGGATGCAAACTAATGAAACAATTTTCTTAATATTATTTTGTTTGTAGTTTATAAAAGGTATTTTAACCAAATCTCATGTTTAGTAATTTTTCAGTATCAAAGTTCTCAGTTTTCTCATATATATGACAGTTATCCTGTAATAAATCTTACAGCATCTCCATAACACTAAAAGCATAAAGAAAAGTTCTTGGCTGTTTAAAAAACAACAACAACAACAAAAAACCTGAAACACTTCTGGTAATACCCAGAGCACAAACAGAAAACATGTGAACTTGTGAACTTAAAAAGCATCAATATTAAGTTTGTTAAACAAAAATGTCCAAGGACATACTGGCCTTGCATCTAAATGTCATAGTTTGTTGTTTATGCATCCTCTGCCCAGTTGCAGCAATAAATGGCAAAAACTGCTTGGCTTTTTTTTACTCCCAAGTGCTTGTTGCTGTCCTCACTTGAGGGACAGACACATACTAAAATTACACATTTTATGAGCCATAAGAACTGTGAAATAATTCCTCATTTTCTCTAATGTAAAGTCAGTTGGCAGAATTTAAATGACTAGACAGCTTTACCTTTAAACAAAAAATGTTGGAGAACAGTGAGAAAAGTATGATCACAGTGAAAACTCTACCTCCTTCCCAGAAACAGAAGTCTTTCCCGGCCTTCCCATTGGACTGAAAAAGAAATACACTTTTGTTTAAAAGAACATGAAGTAGAACACTACTTTTTCCAGTCTTCAAGTTATTTCAGTAGTGTTAACAGATTGCTATTGTCTTTATATTTACATTGCTTCCAATGGAAACTCAAGAGTTGAAGTATCTTTGAGGTCTTGAAAAGAAAGCCCCCAGAAATCAGACACATATTAGATAATGTAACTTAAGAAACAGAAGAAAAGCAACAGAAAAACCCAATCCAAACCAAACAAAAATAACCCACATTAAAACCCCACCAGAGGTATGTATTTTGCTATGAAACTACTCAACAGAATGTTAAGTTAGCCACCAATAGTCAGTCCAAATCCAGATTTCTCCAAAGGTTGAGGGAGTTTAGATTTAAAACTTTACTTAAAGTTTCCCTTTGGAATCTAAGTAATATTACCTTTTGTTGCAATTCCTTCAAAAGAAAACATGGAAGGTGAAACTGGGACAAGCTACGTCATTACTGTCTCATGGCAGCAAGAGATCAGCAGAGCTGTGCAATCACTGTATTATCAGCTTCCCACCATGGCTCATTTGTTGGCAAAGAAGAATTTATAATTATTGCTTAGCACATCTGCTTTCAAGGTTTTTCTTTCACTGCCAGGGAAAAGATAACTGTGCTGAAACCAGAACACTTTCATTAGGAGAGTATGATATTGCACCGAGAAATTGGGTCATGTACTTGAAGCATGATTTATTCAGGTGGCTTTCTGCCCTCCAAATTGAACTCGTTTTCTGCCTTGATCAGCAGAAAATATGTACAAGGTTCTACAGTGGGAAAGCCACAGAAGGTCACCATGGCGTTTTCTTCAAAGGGCTGAAAGAGTTTGAGGCTACAAAAACAATTTTGTGAAGTGCATAACTCCCTTTTTTTTTTAACAGGTTTCTGAAGGATAAAGGTGTTGGGGGTTAGGTGTTTTACATTCTTTGTCCCAGACCCTGGAATCTGATTAACAGAAGCTGAAAGTCATTTTAGTGGAAAATAATTTTAAATTTTTTCAGAGTTGATCCACCTGTCAAATACAGCAATGATGAGATATACACTAGCAAAAGCTGAAACACTGCAGCACTCTGGGACAGAAATCTGATTGCCTAGTACCCAGACTTTGCTGACTCACAAACACATCCCATCCCCTCCATTGGAATTGTGACCATTCATAAGATAGCATGCTATTTTTGTCTGAGTGAAGGGGAATGATTCCAGCAGTAGACAGAATTTGACATATGTTATTCAAGATGATCTTCTCAAGGGCAATTTATGCCAACCAAACCAGATTCTTACTAACAAAAAAAAAATCTCATGCTGACAGAGACAGGAAATACATTCATTTTTCTGGGAAAATAACTATACTTTTCACCTAAAGGTTTCATCTTTTAGGAGAAAGTCTTCTGTTAATGAAAATACACAAGAAAAAAAGACTTAAAGAGAGTTCTTAATACTCCAGAACAGCTAAAGGTTTTTTGATAATTATATTTGATGAGGTTTTCATTTGCATATTATATGTTAGGTTTGTCATGTTACATTATGTTATATCAGTTGTAGCAATGAATAATATCATACCTATATTTATAATTTATAGCTTAGTACTTTCTTAACTTTAGATTGCTGAGAGCAGCTGTCATTTATCATCAGCATTTTTTTCATCACAACAAACTGCAGCCACTGTGATTAGGAAGAATATTTGAAAAACTGAACTAGGAGAAGATATAGTTCATTTAAAAATAAATGGTAGTAGTTTTTACACTTAGAAATAATAAAATATTTAAATACAAATTAATTTCTAAGTGAAAAAATTTGGAAAAAAACACATTCTGCAGGGAATGAAAAAAATAATTGAAATGTGACCACTGAAAAGTAAATTTATGTGCTGGATTCAGTGATAGTTGTGGGTCCCTTTCAACTGAAAATATTCTGTGAATATTTTGTGATTTCCATGAATATTATTAAAATAGAGTCATTACTAAAGGATATATATATATACTATATATATCTCCTTTAAATAATATATGGTTTTTTTAATCTTCTGTTGCATTTAGGCTTAGATTTTTCTGTAAATTGTTCCACATTCTCAAATAGGAAGACATGCATCTTTTTTTTAGCAGCACTATGAAGTCTTTAGCTAAATATTCTTTCTTTAAAAGCTAACTTCAAAGTGAAAAACATGATACACCATTCTAATTCCACAGTAATTTTAATGCTGAACTTGTAGCTACCCTCAGGACTTTAGCAGGGTGTACTATGCAGATTTAATAAATTCAATTCACTATTTTGATCTTCATTTTCACAAATAAAAAAGACTCTTTTCCTGACACAAGACACAACTGTTCACTGATCTCCAGTTGCCACAGCAGTGGGTATTCTAAAATAATATGGTAACAGATGATTGTATTCAGACCCACTCTTAACCACTTATTTTACTACTTTAAATGCCATGGGGTTGTTCTTACAATTAAAATGATTTCTCCACATGGGGAGAAACAAGAAAATTAGCTATTGAAAAGAAATACAATTTCTCAGGGCAGGCATTAAAGATCCCACAGGCAACTGCTTCCACCTGGTTCCATCTCCCTGTGAGTGTAGAAGGATTCCCCTTTCCACAGACCATTTGGCATCGTCTTCCTCAAACTCCTCACCAGGCTAGAAAGTCAGATGAGTCAACACTCCATATAATAGGGAAAACAGTTTGCTCAGCTTGCTCTGGACTATCCACTGCTGGGAAACAAAATAATTCCTTTCAGTGGGAGCAAATTATAACCACTGAGGCTCTGGGCATTTTGGTTTAGGACACATACTAAGCAAGGTCCTTGGTGCTTTTATACAGCCACATTTTACACTGAAAGTTTATTTGCCTCAACCAGCAAGTACAGCTAATTATTTTTCTATAAGGAAATTCAGCATCATGCATATGTTGGTCAAAACACTCAGAGTGAAAAGACCACTTTCTGGTGTGCTCACTGAACTGAGCTAAAAAAAGTTCATAAAACAGCTAAACCTGAATTGAGTAAATGTCCGAAAAATGCTTCTCCAAATAAGCAATTGCCATTATTATTGCAAAAATAGTTTTGAAACACAAAGGGGAACCACTAATTGGAGATGACGTAGTATGTTCATGAAGTGAAAAGTAGGGATCTGAAAGGGTATGCCTGTAAGTGCATACCTCTAGGACACAAGGGAGCAGGCACCTGAACTGGCAATGACTCGCTGCTGAAAGTAACAACACAGCCATTGCAAGGTTTTTTGAGTACTGGAACAAGGTCCAGTGTGCCCTCATACAACACCATGTGAAAGACCCAGCACACCAGCTCATACTTTGTGTTTCTGTGTAAGATAGAGAGACCACAAGTTATGATTCACAAGCAAGTGTGAAAAAAGTCTAGATTTTTAGCAATGAAGCAGACCTCTGTCTAGAAAAATAACAAAGTAATCTGATGCAGGAAAAGATTGAAGCAGTAAGAGACACCAGAAGACAAATTTTCAAGCTCAGCCTGGAAGTACCCAAGAAGCAGCTGCAGCCAAAACTACATTCATTATAATCTGCTGTCAAGGAGACAGCATGAAAGCTAGAATGAAAAAAACTCTGGTTAAAAGCTGCAGTGCAAAGGTAGAAGAAAAAAATTAACATAGGTAGTCACCAGTAACTAAATAAAGAGCAGCAGTGTATACAGTGACTGATGCACAAACATCCAATGAGAAAGGAGGATTCTCACTGGGAATCACAGTGGATACAGCAGGGGCAGGGAAATCTAATCCTAACTTCATATATTACCAGACATAAGAAAAGCTAGCACTGGTTGGAAAACAGAACAAATACATATAATCCCTGTAAAACTGAATTCTAGCCTGCTATGCCTTCATGATTGTAATATTGATTTTGTGCTAGCTAAACAAAAGTTTACATATGTATGCAACAGTCAGCCTGTGCCATGCGTTCAGGGTGTATTCACTGCTGCAAAGGCTGCTCATTTGCAATTACTCTGTTCAATCAATAGGTTATTGCCAATTTTATCTGAATTGCAAGACAAGTACAGCATAATCCAAACAATACCAATAGGTAGTAACAACAGAGTGGAGAAATATGGCCAGATGTTTTTAAAATCCTTCTAGAGGCCACCTGTGGGAAGAAATGTAGGCTGTAACAGGACAGTGAAGAAACACTGTTGCTTTGAGCTGATGGCAATGGGTGGATTTGTAGGAGTTCCGCCCACAGCATGGCAGTGCAAGCAAGGTAATCCCACCAAATTCCAAGCAAAAGAAGAGTAAGAACAGTCATCTCTCTCTCTGTCAAGCAAGAAAATCTGTCAGATCAAGGATTTTGATTTGAATCAAAGATCCTCACCGAGTGGATAGAGAGGAATCAGCAAGAGACTCTCCTCTTCACACAGAAACACAATCAAATATACAGGACCACCAGAGGGGTCACTGCAGGAAGAAACCTTACAGAGAGCTCCAAGCGCTGATTTGCTGAGGTGATAACCGGTTGCTGGGATCAATGAGAAGAAAAGTCTACTCTGGAAGATTTTTTAAAGCCTATTCAGACATTCAGGTAACAGCATTGTACAGATGAATAGCAGCTGTATATCCTTTGTAAATAGGATGCTGTGCAACTTTCATAGGAAACTTACTTTGACATCAGATTTGAACATGAAATTTCAGCACTTGTTATCAGCTACTGGGATGTGCCAGGAGCACAACTCCAGCTTCAGAGACTCCAGATCAAAGGTAAAGGATAAAAAATGGAATTAAAAAAGTCATGCTTCCACTTTTTTAGCCTTTCTCTTCAGTTCTTGTTTTTCAAGAACCACTCAGTTGGTAGAATGAAGGACATATTCTATTGGAGAGTTTTTTCCAGAACAATGTTATTTTCAGGTTCACATAACAATGACATAAAATATTTTTCTATTTTTATCTGCCATAGTCTTGAGTTATGAAAGAGTTTTTTTCATTATATACAATTATATATATCATACTACTAACCACAATATGCAAATTCTTTACCAGCAGTACAATAGCCTATAATTGCTACACAGAGTTGCCTCCAAAGAGATAAACTGACTGTGATCCATGAAGAGTAGCCAGGTAACAGCTCCGAAGAGTGCGTGATTTCTCAGTTCAAGTGGTAAAATCCATCTAAATATGCAACAGAACCTGTAGTTCCACTCTACACTGCCATGCTGACTCCCGAGGCTGCTCCAGACAAGCTGGCTCAGATATCCAGGGCAGCATACCTAGGTTTGTGCAGTGGTGTGGTTGGGCTTCTTGGTGACAAGCTCACTCAGGTGTGTCTCAATGGTGGTGTGTTGCACATGCAGGTTTTTGTACCAAGCCTGCTGAGGCTTAATGGTCTGGATCATCAAAGACCGTTGACATAAAATGAAAGTTTGCAAACTGTATTTTCCCTGTGCAGTGGGTTATGGCTCACCATAAACAGACGCTAAACATATTTACTGTTGACAGAAAGAACAGTGGTTTCCTTTGAAACACATTTGAGAAGCTGCACCTAGAAATTAAAAAAAAAAAAAAATTCAGAAGAAAAATTAAACACAGCACAATTAGTAAACCTGCTGTAGAGCATTGCAGCATCAACAGACAATAAAAATAAAAGTTGTTAGGAAAAACAACTTGTTCAGCAGTCAAGGTACATTGGCACAAGACCAGTGAGAAAAAGTAAGAAGAAGATTTGCTTGAGCTGTTGATATGGTTTGAAGTTTTGCCAAGTCTCCAAACCTTACCACCAGAAGTCCCCCCCCCCCAACCTCAGGGAGAAGAGGGAGAAAAAAAACTCAGAAAAACCTGAAACGAGAGAGAACAACCAAAGTGAGATATATAAATATATTTACACTTATATACAATTTCACAAGGGAAAGGGAAGGGGGAAGGGAAAAGGAACAAAACTAAAATAAAATATATAGATATCCCAAGACCCAATATCTAACAACTAAAAAGTTAGCAAAGAAAAAATAGCTCACTACTCCCCTGGGACAACCGAGAGTCGCTCAGGAACGATCGCCGGCAACCTCTGTCTCCCAAGGTCAACAAGACCTAACCAGGCCTCGCTCCCCAACACAGCAGACTCAACAGCAGGGAACCTGCACCTCCAAGCCGCCGGAAGGAAAGAGAGCGAAGGCCTCTCCTCCTCTCTTCTTATAATCTGGCTTACGTAAAAATCGTAGGGAATACTGGGTAAATCTGGACCCTTCCTTGGTTACAAACTGGTCACCAAGGAAGGCCTAGCCCAAACCACCACAGCTGTAGATGTTAATATAGTGTAGGCATAACTGTCCCATTATTTGGCTTCTCAGGAGGAAGTAAGAGCAACAGGAAGTAAGTGTAAGTAAATGTAGACTTTATATACAAAGTTATCCTGTCACATTCATTGTGACAATGGTATGGAGCATCTAAAGACAAGGAAGGAACATGTGAAAAGAGTAAGTGGTTTCAAATCTTGGAAGGACTGATAAAGACATAGCCTGATGTATTTGTGCCCCAATTTATCTATATTTGCAGATAAAAGGAAACTCTTATCAAAAACATCCTTTATTTCAGAATGTCTTGTAAGTTGTTTTGATTGAGATGGGACCAAGGCTGTATAAAATATTCATAGTCAACATTATACATGCACATGTGCACAGGCACTCTGGAAGGATTGTACTGCTGTCACTACCTTTAGTTTTAACCTTATTCAGGTCACACTGGACCCCATGGGACTGCACTGTTGTTTACTGTCTAGTAGCTAAGACACAATCATCCCTGGAGATAGCTGCCTAGAAAGAATGGACAGAATGGAAACTCTTTACCAAGAAACCCTTGAGGGAAGAATTTAAAGATCTCCATACTAGCTGCTTAGAGGACAAAAAATTAGAATAATACAACACTAGACCTCTCAATTGAAAGTGTGATTTTTTTTTTGTTTCAGTTTACCTTCTCATTCATTTGCTTAGAGTGCCAAACAGCATTTTTACGAAAGCAGTGAACCCTAGAAATTTTGGTTCAGAGAGGTGTGCTGGATAGAGGGAAGAGAAGTTTTTCTTCTCTCGTCCCTTTGCAGCTTCAGTCTAGTTGCTGTATCAGTTGAAGAACAAAGACTCAGCAGAAACGTCCATACATATCCACTGCTTGGCCTCAGCATCTTGTAAATGACACTGAGATGAAAAGTAAAGTTCTCACATTGTAGGAGGTAAAATAAGGGGGCATCAAGGTTAGTCACTGAGGGAGTACTCAGTGATGTAGTTTAATTAACAAAGATCAAAGGAAGAGAAATTTTAAAGCATTTCATATCATGATCTGTTGGAGGTGCTGCAACTTTTTCATATATGCTAGTGCTCACCTCACCAAATTTTAAAAGGTGTCCTAAAACTTTAAAGGGGTATTTTTTCTCAGGGTCAATATTCATGATAGTGGTTAGACAGTATCTGATCCCATGATATTCACCAAACTCACACTTCCTGTCTACACTACTATCTGGGATAGTTTTTTGTGTTTTAATTGTGCAAAGAGACCCTCAAATTTTGCTGATTTTTTCCCCTCCACGTGACTTTTCTTTCTATTGCTTTTTCTTCTATAAGAGAAAACTAGAAAGCATTATGCACTAAATCACAGTGTAAATTCATTTATTCCTATACAAATAAAAGCATTCATAATAATCTCTATGGGATTTTTTACCCCAGAAGTTCTAAGCAGCAGCCAATTAGCATTCTTCCCTTAAGCATTCAGGAAAAGGATTTACATCAGAGATGAAGAAGCTTTCAAGTCAAATGTGGTGCATGTAAAATGTATGCCAAAGAGCAAGCCATTCATGGAAATGCTTATGTGCTACTAATGTAAATGCATTCAGAGTGTAAGACAGGAACAAATAACTTCATACAGCAGAAGCAACTAAACTCAGTTAAAACAAAGAGCATGATGGTATTCTCAAATGAAACATTTCTAGGATGCCAGAATCTCAAAGGGATTATGTACTGTTTGTACACATACTGTATGCATAGAATCTCACAATCAGCTTTGAGAGTGAAACCTAAACATATGCTTTTATCACCATTAAGGCAAACGGCCTGTCAGCTTCAAAGAGCACAAAGGATTTGCTAGGGGTTATGCAAAGAAGCAGTGATATCTTTCAGATGCAATAAGCTGTCTTTCAGCAAGTCAGCTTCAAATTCTCAGCCTTCTGACCCCAGCAGCATCTCCCTCCACCATCTCCTCAATGTCTCAGTGTGGTAACAACAAACCGGTCTGGCCCTGAAAGAGCAAGCAAGAAAGAGTGAGGAGGAAGCAATCATTGGTGGGCTTTATGTAACAACTTCATTAGAACCAGGCTTAGACCACCATGTTCCTCCCTGAGCACTTTTTAATCAAATAGCCACTGGTGACAATGAAAGGAGTGCTGCAAATATTTATGTGACTGTGTTGTCCCACTGATGGAACTGTCAAAATTGAAAGCATGAAATAAGGACTGGAGCCTTAATAGCTTTGTATTCTTGTTAGATCAAGGATAGAAAAGGCACTGTAACACTGCTCTGGCCTTCAGTAACCGCATATGATTCACAAACCCAGATTAATGTGTTTTCTGTGCCTCGTGTTGCCCCAGCATATATAACCAAGTAGAAAAGGAGGAGGACAGACACTCAGATAAACCAAGGAAGTGAGACTACAGGTAAACCAGACTACCTCCTTGAAGAAAATTAATTTTCAGGGTTTCAGTGAATATTAGGATGTGGCAGATACAGGGCAAAAGGATTGCATTAGAAAAAGTACCTGCCAGAGACTGTAAGAATACAAAGATGAGAGAGAAAATGGAATGAGCATCAGGAGCAGAAACAGACCAGGGAAGAGAAGCAAAACAGAAGGGTATTTTGGGAGTACAGCAAAACACAGTACTCGTGAAGTACAATGCCAGTAAAGATATACAAGAAGGTAGTGGTATAGGTTAAGCTGCAGTATCTCAGTTCTTTAGCAAAGCTGCTACTTCACGTGGACTGAGGGAGCAAGGCCTACAGAAATGCAAAGTGAGCAAATTTACATTATAACTACCATATACACAGCAAAGACATCTTTAAATGTTTTGGGCAGTGATGGGGGGGGAAACATTGTGTTTTGACAGACTCTTCTTGCTTGAGACATACTGTCATCTTTGTGTAGCAATGGATACCACTTAAACCTAAAAAACTGGTAACCTAGGCGGTCTCTTCAAATCTTCCTCTGTACAGCAAGTCTGGAAAAATAGCCTTTAAAATTGTAACCTATTTAGCCTAAATAGGTCAGCTTGCTTAAATAGTGCCTCACACAACAAATGTTTGAATTCTTGTTTCATATTCCATATGACCTGGAGTGTCAGTGTGAATACATGAAGATGACAGCAGGGTATATACTACAGAGGGAACCATTTGTTGCAACAAGCTGTTGACAACAAGCCTGGTAAAATCATACGACCTGCTCTGCAGAGCAGATTATTCCCAGTCATTCATATGTTTAAATGATGTCTGCGTACACTCAACACATTTACCTTCATCACCCACAGTGATCAACAGCAAATCCTTCACTGTGATATCTCAGATCTACAGATTATTTGTGGTGCTCCTCATTCCCCTGAGGTCCCTCTCACACCAGTTTGTATTATGTTTTCCTGTTGTGTGTCTCTCTCCTTGAGGGTTAAACATAAGATTAATGCCCTTTAACGAAGTAAAGAGAAAGGGGTGTGAAAAGGGTTTCAATATCTGTCACATCAACAATAGAAAGCTTTTCTTGCTGTACATAGAATTTTACACAATATGCATTTCACAGAAGAGCCAATGCAGTTGCTGTATCTATTCATCTACCTATACAGCTTTATAGATATCTGTGCAGGTAGACACCTATTCTTAAAGGCAGCAGAAAACAGCAGATCTGAACTTCACCTTGGAGACAAAACCCAAGCAGACTTTGACAAGAAAGCCATGCTATACACTCTGGTGATAGGCAACATGTCACTTTCCACCTTGCAGACATTAAAACTAGATTGCAATGAGGGAACAGTCCTAAGTCAATCTTCTTCAAAACAAATCAGTACTAAAATCCCAAATGTCAAAGCACAGAGACTTTGTTGGTGTCCTGCAGGAGAAACGTCAGGGTCAGGAGAAGTGAAAGTAAAACTAGGCCAACACCACTGATCATCTGTGCACAGTTCAAAAGGCACACAGTATTTCCTAGCTACTGAAAGTTTCTTGAGATTTGTGATCCATCCAATTGACCTCGTACACTTTCCAGAGGAAAGCTTGAGTGCCGACTTCACTTACCATTTTGGCAGTCACAGAAGTGAATGACAGGAAACATGGGAAAAACCCCCTCTGTAATCACAGCCCAAACGTGCAAAACAATGAGCCTCTTCCACAGTGTATTGAAATCATGCCTGTTGTACATGTCCTGTTCAAATGTCACCCTCTTTACCTGCAAATATAATGAGTTATGCCTAGCTTAGCTGAAATGTCTCACCATAGATTTGGATTCGTAGCCATTAGTATAGACTAGAAGTTTTCCCCTGTCAATATTCTGATACAAAATCAAAAATTTCCTTTCCTTTATGTCATTGATGACATAATCTAGTTCAAGGCAATATACTTTCTATACATCACCCAGAAATACGTGATAGATTTTTTGTTCTTCAAATCAGATACAATATATGCTTACATTGACATACTTTTAATACATTCTAATTAAAAGTTTCAGACAGTATTCCTTTTGAACTTTGCCTTCCTTGCAATGCACACATAATTTAAATGAGTTTACCTTATTTTTTTTTTTTAAATGCATGAGGCAAGCAGCATGGAAATAAACAAAATTGAGACTGGGAGACATTAAACACCTCCTGTTTAAAAGAAAATCTTTACTTTGCATAGCCTCTTATCACATCAAAACACACTTGTGCAACAGCATCATCAGTGATAAGAGCAGAGGTTTGGAAGGACTCGTGTTTGTTCATTAACATTTCCTGCAAAATCATAGGAGGAAAATACATAACAGATTGTTTGCTTCTGGAATCTACTGAGCTGATGACCATATTCATATTTTTGCCAAATAAGCAATGGCTTTTTTAAAGGTGTCTGTGGCAAACGCTTAAGAGTCAGGTTAACAGGAGTGCTGAATATCCACTCCAGCAGGAATCAACAGGATCTGAAGGCACTCAGCATCTCTTAAAATCAGATCTATAAACTTCAGTAATTTTCTCACAGTAGTACCCTAACAAGTTAAAAGAGGTCACAGTTTCTACCTACATTGTCAGTGACATTATGTTACTGTGTGTTATTTTCTGTTTTGGCATGACATATTTGTTTTCCAAGAAGCTGAAGTTGCTGCAGGTAATATAGAGAACATATATGCATAAAGTATGTTTGTATATATATTTAATACATACACAAAATAATGAAAAAGGACCATAAGCATTAGCAACCCTTGCTGGAGTATAAATAGGCCTCATGAAAAGCTTAATAATTATGTACTCAGAGCTTTATTTACTCTCAGGAAATATAGGAAACTGATATAATTTAAACATAGATCTTGAACAAAGCTAAACTAGCTCTATTCAAAGTACAGTGCTTATCCCTGTAAGTTTGAATTCTGAATAGTGACTTGAGATGTTCCACTGTTAGACAATATATCCTGTTTTACAGAGCACTTACAATTGTGAAATATTGCTTTGTGTGGAGAGATATCAGTAAAAATGTCATGAACAAATGCATCCAAGTGCTGACTCACTCATGACTGAGGAATCGGAAATACTAAAATACAATGTGACCTTCTCATTGCACAAGATGAGTATCAGCTGCTTCTGCAAAAAATAAGGAGCACCACTGAAGCCAAGATTCTGAAGGTGGAACAAGATTTTAAATTCAGTGGTTAATACTACTTCTACTTTTGACCAACAGGGAAAAGATTTCAGTTACGAAGACAACCATACACCCAGTAGCCCTGACATTTACCTATCTGTCAGGTACTATGAGACCAGTCCCAAATCTTCGTTCGCGAAGCCTCGCCATGACATGAGACCAGAGTTGTGTACTGTAGGCTGGATAAAACCTTCCATTCCTCTCTGCAGAACTTTTATTTTCTCCCTCTTTTTCTGTTTATTGTAATGATTAAGGGAGAAAAAAATCCTGATATGTGCAAGAGGATATGTTTGCATAAAATCTATCTTATTAATTGCTTGAATAGCTGTAGGCAGGGTCAATGAGCACTTGCAGAATAGAGAGGAATTGAACTAGGGGTGAAGGGATTACGTTCTGAGGAAATCAATGTTTCATATAGATATATCCTTCAGCTTTGTAGCTCTTATTTTTGAAACGCATTTAAAATATATCATTCACAGTGTTTTCACATTTAATTCCCAAATACTTAATGAAAATATTCAACTCTGGAAAGGTTGTAAGTGTCCTTTCCAGGCAGGCTACTGTTGGGTATTAGACCCAGACGAACAGTGACCTTTGCCATGGGCAAGGACACCTCCCACTAGACCAAATTCCTCAAGGGCTTTGAACACTGCCAGGGTTGAGGCATGCACAGCCTCCCCAGGCAGTCTCTCCCAGTGTCTCACACCCTCACAGTGAAGAATTTCTTCCTAATATGTAACCTAAATTTCTCCTATTTCAACTTGATCCCATGATTTCTTGTCCTGCTACTATAGTTCCTGATGAAGATTCCCTCTCTGGGTTCCCTGTAGGCCCCTTTTCATTACATTTTCTCTCTCCTGTCAAGTTCAGGAGGGGAGTGACTGTGGCTTTGGTGGGCACCTGGTGCCAAGCCAAGATCAAACCACCACTAGTGTACACAAAGAAGAGAACTTCAGTAGAGCCAAATCTAGGACAAACCAGAAAGGTGACAGTGACACCACCATCACAGTGGAAAAAACCTGCAGACACTCTCACGTGCAAAACTGAGAGAAAATAAAAAAAAGAAGAAAAAGAAAATTTGGGTAGTACACTGTTGGATAGTACACAGTAAGAAACACAAAGTCTTTTCCCCTTTTATTGTGCTCTGTGCTCTGACCATCAATAAAGCAATGCATTCAATCCTTTCCTTGCTCCACTTCTTAAGATGAAATACCACAAACTGAAGAGCTGCAAAAATTGAGACGGTGCTTGGAAAAGTGACCTAATTGCAACATAGTCCACTTTAACAAAAAAATAGATTATGAAAACTGATTGAAGAATTATTTCCTTTTAAATAGTTTTCCTGGAGACTGAGGTGAACAACAGGAGGACCCCAGTCTGTGGGAATACAGTCTGTGGATGATACTGAATTCTCTTAGTAAAATTCCATGCTAATGGCAACAGGGTCCAGAAGAAATTTAACAGATGAGTGGGCAAAAAGGGGACAGGAGAGCTTCAGCAAAGACAAATTTCAGATAATGTCAATAGGAAAAAATAATCTAGATCTTGCTGCAAAATGCTGGACTCAGTTTTGGTTACAATGTAGGAACAAGACCTTGGAGTCATCCCTGTAAGGTCTCTGAAAGCTTTGCCTCTATATCCAGTGGTAGTAAAGAAGCCCAAGAAAATGTTGACCATCATTACAAAGAGCACTGAGCAAAGAAACACTTCATTCTACTCATCTGGATGCTATCCAAAAACTTGTCACAGTCACATTTTGAGTTGGCCTCTGCAAATTAATAAGGTTGTAGAAGAGTCAGATAGAAGGTGCTGAGAATGGTGACTAAAGACATCAAATAAATGAAGCAAATTCTCCCTCCAGGAGCAGTTGCTTTCTCAGGCAAGAAAGTGGGGGAGGGTTATGATCAACATTTACAAAATCATAAAGGCAGCAGATAAGGTGAGTGCAAAACTGTAATCAAATCTCCCAAACCCCAAATAGGGGACACCAGTGAAACTGGAAGAACAGTTTAAAACACACATAAGAAAGTAGATTTTTTTTTTTTTGAGCAGGGTAGTGATTACTTGGAACTTCCAGATGGTCAGGGGGGTGGACAGTGTCAGGCAGCTCAAAGAGGGACAAGGTAAGTTTTTGGGACACAGGTCCATTAAAGTGGAAGAGAAAGAAATGTATGTTCTAATATCCTTAATATGGTAACTATGAATGTTGGAAAAACACAAGGTGCATGGACTGCAGATAGTGATCAGGCCTGCACTCACTCACTCTAAAACACGTCCTAACATCTCCAGAAATGGAATGCTGGCCCAGATGGACCCAGCAAAACTTACTCATCTTTTCTTTGACAACTTTGTTCTTTTTATAACCTCAAAAATGCCATACAATAACCAGTAATAAAAATTCAGTCTGCTATCAGACTTTTTTCTTCATAGTATAGAATTACAAAAGAATCACTCTGTTGCATGACCTGAATCAGTAACATATTTTCTAAGAGTGAAATGAATGCAACAGCCTTAGAGTCAGATGTTCTGTGGTTTGCAACAGTGGCAAGCTATGCCCTATAGAGTAGCACTGGAAAAAGAGATCAGAAGAGCACTGCCTCCAAGTAAATTTCAACATTTTATACTTTGTAAAAGTAAAACAATTCTCCTGACATTTTAAACATTTACTTATTATAATTAGCAGAGATACTGGCCAGCAAAATCACAAACATACAGAATAGGTATATATGGACATTCATAAACACTGGAAGATTACCATTCCAGACCCACTGATGAAATTTTATAATGGTATTTAATATTTTTATATATACAAATACAATATAGAAGGGCTAATGTCTTTTTATCCCCTTACTGTCTGTACTCTTTCACCTAATAGTGAAATTAATAAAAAATTACATAGAAGCACCAACTAGCAAACTGCTAACAACAAGGTAGCACACCTCAGCTAAAAAGCAGAAATCAACTGCCAGGCACTCATTAAGTCTTACTTCAGTTGAAAATTAAATAAAGACAAATATTATTTAAGAAATAATTTTAAAAGCATTATCAAGACAAGTCTTACAAATATAGAGACACCATTTTAAAATTACATGTATCCTATTTGTTTTGTCAGTTCAATACCATTAAATTTCTACATCAAGAAAATACTTTCATGAACATTCATATCAATATATGCAACATGTAAAGCAGTTTATTTTTCTGACAGAGAAGTCTAGGAGCAACATGACTTATTTCTTACTTATGTTCTTATCTCAATGCTGATCAAAAACCTTATCTAAACCAATTTAATATCAAACCAATACTATGCATTTCAATATAATGAGGGAGATGCACTTTCGAGTGGTCCTAGAACCAATAGTTTCCCAGGATGATTTACAAACACTTTTTTTTTTCTGTCACATATCCTTGCAAAAGTCTTCATTCTTGCAAAATATGAACAGTATCTTTATTTATTAATATAGTATTTGTTCAGTTTTATAAGATGCTCCTGTGTGAATTTAAATTACAGAAAACCACCTCTTTTTATCATGATGCTAGTCTTTCTCAGATAGGATGCTTTGAAGCATTTTACACTTTTGAGCACTTTAATCCTTTACATTTACTCTCTTAACCTTAAATATATTATTTCTATGGTGATTATGTTTACACATACTGAAGACACTAGCCAGACATCTCTCCATATTGTCTCAAAACAGACACAGCCTCAGTAGTGCAGATCTCCTACATATAGTTTAAGCCTCAACAATATGCAGAAGAGCTTTATTCTCCCAGAGCCACTTAAATCTTTATCTCTATTTTGGGTCTTTCCATGCTATGCTTTATACTAACTGTTTATGTCTTTTTCCTGATAATATTACCTAATAATAATCACACGGTTCAGTGGCAGACTTAGCAGAGTTAGTTTAGAGGTTGGACTCGATGTTCTTAAGGGTCTTTCCCAACCTAAACAATTCTGTTATTCCATGATTCTAAATGCTGGGCATGAGACAACAGCCCTAACGTGGTGGGGAAAAAAAGGTGTTTTTCCCCTGGAGTTAAAAAAAATGGTAACCCCGAGGGGGTGGTGTCCCTTGGGTTTGATCCAATCAGCGCTCATGCAAAATTTAAACATATCACAACCAGACCAGAAAAGAAGGATGATGTAGTTGTTGTTGGAGGAGAGTCTTCAAACATGCTGTGTGTGCATAAAAGCAGTAACAAGATGGATACAAGCATCTGTGGGCTCCACAATCTTCTAGCCTCCTCATATAGATATATTGCAAGCATTTCAACCATGGTTGAGAGAGTTTAAGTACATACCTGCATCAACAGGAAAAGCAAACATATTTAGTTGACTATTAGGGCTTTTCATTATTTTTTATCTATTTTTCATGCATATAACGGAAAGAACACAGGAAACAGCAATAAGCTGAACACAGAAAGATATATGGCATGACCAGAGGTCAGTTTATTAACAGATTAGAGAAGAGAATTCTACTGTATAGGATTTTTTGCAGCTGATCTGCTGAAAGATTTTTCAATCAAACTTCTAAATTCCAAAATATGTGGACTTCCCTTTAAAAAATACTTCAAAAATTCATTTGCATTTTAGTTGCTTCAATTAAAAAATTACTTTGAAAAAAACAGTCCTTATATTTTAATTTTTCAGTTTTCAGTTTGGAAATTGGGTATTAATTTATAAAACATTTAAATGTTATTAAAAAAATTAAGCAAAATTATCCAAGGCTAACATTTAATTAAATCAAATTTTTTTTTGTCTGGTCTGTGAATGGCAAATAAAGATCATCCCTCTAATTGAAAATTAGAGGAATTGATTTATTTCCAGAGTATTCAGTACTCTATAAATCTCACACTCAGCTTTCTCTTTATTAAAATCTGAGAATATGCCCTTTAGATTATAATTTAACTCTTCATCGCATTAACTGCTCCACTGGACTTTGATTTAAATCAGATAGAAAAACCTCTGTTCTTGGAATCCTAATGGAAGCAGACAATCCCTACCTAAAAATTTACAGTCACTGAAGAACGCCTTGTAAGAAGTTTTGTTTTGATTTAACTCCTTACTCCAAATCATAATGTATGTTCTAGATTTTTTGATACAACTACTTAAAATTTCTGGAGATATGATTTTGAGCAGTTCCTGGCTTTCTGCCTGAAGCCACTACATGTCTGAGCCATCTATGCAGATGGCATTCCTTATTATTTATCTTGCTCTGGTTATGTCTGCAAACCCACAGTTTCATGCCTTACCTCTTCAGTGGTGATGTGAACTTGGTAATCTGTGCCCACCTCAAACTCAGGTTCACTGAGTATCTCAAGGAGGCCTTTGCTTTTTTGTTTCCTTCCTCTCTTTCACATGTCCTATAAATCCTCTGAACACTTCTTTCTGTTTTTCAGAAATCTGCTGCAGTTCCCAAATGATGAACCCACTGTCACGGTTCAAAGGTGGGATTGAAACTGTTCTGTTGTCCCACTTCCAGAAAATACTGTCCTCCACTCACACTCACTCCCATGCCATGGACTCTATATATGCTTCCTCGTTCTTTTAAGCATTACTTAGTTCTGGCCTCCTCCTGTTATCATGACTGTATTTGTCCCCCTCTTTCTAACAGTCCCATATGTTGTTCACATGTATGTTCTCTATGTGCTTGCCCTATATGTTTGGTTCCATCCCAAAACTGCTCCCCTCTTCCATCCCTATGCTCCCCTCTTGCTGCTGCCATCATTTTGGCTCCTACTTGAGTGAGGACTCCCTGATCCCAGGACAACAAACTTCCTTCCCTCTGATAGATTCTCGCTTCCTTTTTGATATTTTATCTTTCTACCTGGCTGAAATCAACAAAGCCTGTCGTGGCACCAACATTTCAGCACAGTCTCAAGATTCTTCACCACAGAGGAAAATGGGAATGAGGGGCATGTGGTGTCTATCAGGCACAGTGTCACCTGCTCTGTTTTCTGATTCCTGCCAAAATCAACAGGGTCATCCAGTCTGCTGCCACCTGGCACAACTCATGAACAGCCAACAGACAGACTGACTGTGCTGTAGGTCTTCACCCTTTGACCACAAACCAAAATGTGGCAGCTAGTATCTTATGCAAACATAAGGGAAGTAATTCAAAGATCGCCACTGAATAATAAGGTGCTTTCGTTTTATGACAAGGGCCTGCACAGTAAACCAATTTTTCAATGTGATCTGTTTCCTGGTTATCAGGAACAACTACATCCCAGTCAAAAAACCAAAAAAACAAAACCCAACTTTCAGACTTAATCCAGAGGTGTTTACTATCCAGGTGTCATGATTTGAGAGCCCCAAAAATCCAATTCCCTAGTCCTAGCCCCCTCCCACATCTCGACTCAGTGCAAGATGGTTTCCAGACACCACACAAGACTCAAAATGGAGGAAAGGGAATATATTACAATGACTGTACAAAAGAAATACTACAATACATTATATACAATCTTAGCTCTCTCTACCATGACATAAGTATTTACAATGGATCAAATCTCTTCTCCCCTCCAAATAAAAGTCCAGGAGGGAAGAAGGAAAGATCCCTTTCCACTTTGAGAGCAGCAATGTCTCTAAGGCAGCAGGCATCTATCCTCTTCTCATGCATGCAGCAGCTGTGGCTGGATCTCTGCCAGTACTCACAAGGGGTATCCAAGCCCCTCGGCCCGTCGTCTTCAAGCGAGGGTCTTCTCTTCCGTGGACTGCGTAGCAGGGACAAAACTCGCTTCACCACGGTCATATGATGGGGTGTAAGACCCCCATGAAGGTCCCTTCCTCAGGGGATTCACCCCTGAGTCAGAACATCTCGGGTGGCTTTCAGTTGAAGGCCTTTGCCTCAAGAGTTCTACCAGAGCTCCTGTGCTCTGTTTCAGGCTGCCAGCTTGGCAGCAGCGACGAGGGGAAGCCAAGGTCACCCCCTCTGCATTCCTTTAATCGTCCTGGTCCAGCTTTCCAGGACGCCTGAGCTTTTCAGCTCTTTTCTGGAGTGCTGCTGCAGTTTTAGGACTTACATTCAGTAGGAGTCCATCCTTTCTACTTAGGAAAGGTCACAGGAGTCTGGGGTTTATGGTTCAGTTCTTACCCAAACTTTCTCTGTGTAGAGCTTAACTCTGCTCTCTCTGCTGCTGGCTCTCATTCTCTTTCTCTCCCTCCTTCCAGGAGTTCTCTCTGTGTTGCTGCCTGCCTGTTGTTGCTGCTTGGTCTTATCTCTTCTGACTCTCTGCCACCGGTCCAGCTAGTGTTGTTCTGCCGCTGCTTCTGTTGCTCACTCACAGTGGAGAAAAACTCTCAGCTTTCTAGCTACAGATACTTGGTCTAGTTTAACACTGTTCTAAGTCTCTGTAGCCTCCCTGCCGGGGGCGGGTGGGGGGGGGGCCCGGAGGCCCCAAGGGGCTCTGAGCCCCTTCCTCGTGGCCTCAGAACATGGTCACCTCTCTCAACAACTACTTTCTCTTCCATTCTGCTTGTGTTATGTTTATATTTCGCAGAAGCGTTCATTGGGTAAAACCTCAAAACTTCAAGGGTCACCACCCCCTGGGGTTTTACCATTTTATAACTGCAGGGGGGAAACTGTTTCCCCCCACCACACCAGGAAAGATGCAATTATTAATAATTTAACAGGACAGGAAATTCAAGTTTTAATTTTTACAGAGAAATCTAGCTTTGGAGACATAATTGGCCTAAAAATAATGGTGATATTTAGGCTGGAACAAATTTTAAATTGAAGCAGACAAATAAGTGCTGGTCTTGCAGATGATTAGATCTGAAAGAAGGAGTAAGTTTGAGTATACTGTTTTATGCAACATACCTGTAAAGGCACTATAACACTGTGAGTGAATAATTACACAACAGTAAACAATAATTGACAAGGGAAATAACCTAAAAACTCAGTCTGATGTGGGAGAAAGAGTGACATCTATTATAAGTTGAAATAAATACTTTTGGCTATTTTTAACTTATTTAATTTTTATTTTAACTTATTTTATTTATTTTTAATTGTTACCATGCTGAGGATTTCAATTCTGTTCATGCATGTAACTTCTGCTTGTTTGAAAAAGAAGCCAAAACATAAGTGTCACTGCTGAGATGAAAAACCATTATCATTTAAAAAAATAAATTCTCATTTCTGATGTCCAGGCCAAAATAATTTAGGCCCTGCTAGGGAAACAACTTTTCCTCACATCTCCTTTTGCTGGAGGTCTCAGGTGAGGCCAAATAGCTTATTGGGGGTGGCACCCAGCACTGCCAAGCGGGATTTAAACTGCTGGGAGGAGCGCCGGCGACCAGGAGCGCTGGCAGGGCAAGCAGGAGTGGCACAGCTGCCTCCCAGCTCTCTTGGAGGAGCTTTTTTTTTTTGTCCCATCATAACTCAGCTTAAGCCAGCAACGGTTTCCAAAAAAGCAAAAGCTGTTGCTGCTGCTGTTAAGACAAAGGGTGTGTCCACACAGACAGAACCCCTTAAGAGGGACACCAAGACGGAACAAGATGCTCAGGCCTCTGGCTGTGCAGAGTGTTTGAGCCTGGTGGACCAGAGGACAGTGTGAGTGGTGTCTGTGTACGGTGCAAAGAGGTGAATGACTTGCTATGCCTGGTGGCGGAGCTCAAGGAAGAGGTAGAGGGACTAAGTATTAGGGAGAGTGAAAGGGAAATTGACTGGTGGAGTCACACCCTTTTGCCCCCAAAAGAAATCCAGCAGGAGACAGTGAAGCCCTGCCCCTCCTGCCATCAGGCAGTTGGAGCCAACCAGGTGGAAGGGGGGAATGGAAGTGGGTCCCTCACCAGAGAGGTAAAAGAATCCCCTCCCCACCCCCACCATCCCCCCGGGTGCCCTTAGAGAACAGATATGAGGCCCTGGACTCAGAGAATCAGGCAGAGGACAGACAAGAGGAAGATCTGTCTGGAAGGTCTCCTGTTTGCAACTCGTCTACCAGACAGGTTACAACTACAGCTACAAAGAAAAAAAGAAGGGTAGTTGTAGTTGGTGACTCCCTTCTGAGGGGAACTGAGGGCCCAATATGTCAACCAGACTCATCCCACAGGGATGTCTGCTGCCTTCCTGGGGCCCGAGTGAGGGATATTAGTAGAAGACTCCCTCAGCTAATTTGGCCCTCAGATTATTATCTACTGTTGGTAGTCCAGGCTGGTAGTGATGACATCAGTGGAAGAAGTACCAAGGCAATTAAAAAGGACTTCAAGGCGCTGGGTCGATTAGTTGATGAGACAGAAGCACAGGTGGTGTTCGCCTCAGTTCCTGCAGTAGCAGGGATGAATGAGGAGAGGGGTAGGAAAACCCATCTTATCAACAGGTGGCTAAGGGATTGGTGCCACTGGCGGAACTTTGGGGTTTTTGACCATGGGTCAAATTCCATCATGCCTAATCTCTTCAAACCAGATGGGCTTCATCTATCTAGCAAGGGCAAAAGGACTCTAGCCCATAAGTTGGTGGGGCTGATAAGGAGGGCTTTAAACTAGGTTTGAAGGGGGAAGGGGTAGAAACCGGGCTCTCCAGAAAGGAGCCCAAGGGTGGACAGCCCAAGTTAAGAGTCAAATCAGCAGCCCAGCTGAAGGGCATGAACACCAATGCACACAGCATGGGTAACAAACAAGAGGAGCTGGAAGCCATCGTACAGCAGGAAAGCTGTGACGTAGTCGCTATCACAGAAACGTGGTGGGATGACTCGCACGACTGGAGTGCTACCATGGGTGGCTACAGGCTCTTCAGAAGGGACAGGCAGGGTGGGAGAGCTGGAGGGGTAGCTTTATATGTCAGAGAGTCTCTTGACTCTGTAGAAGTTGAAATCAGTAACAATAAGGTTGAGTGCCTGTGGATCAGAATCAGGGGGAAGGCCAACAAGGCTGATATCCTGGTGGGAGTCTGTTACAGACCACCCAATCAGGATGATGAGGGTGATGAATTATTCTACAAGCAGCTGGCAGATGTCTCAAAATCACCAGCCCTTGTTCTCATGGGTGACTTTAACCTGTTGGATGTCTGCTGGGAACTCCACACAACTGAGAAGAGGCAGTCTAGGAGATTCCTAGAGTGTATAGAGGATAATTTCCTGCTCCAGCTGGTAAATGAGCCTACCAGGGATGGGGCCCCACTAGACCTTCTGTTCACAAACAGAGAAGGGCTGGTGGGAGATGTGGTGGTCGGTGGACATCTGGGGCACAGTGATCATGAAATAATAGAGTTTTCAATACTCAGGGATGCAAGGAGGGCCATCAATAAAACCTCTAGCTGGACTTCTGGAGGGCAGATTTTGGCCTATTCAGAAGACTAGTTCAAAGTGTACCCTGGGAAACAACCCTTGAAAACAAAAGGGTCCAGGAGGGATGGACGTACTTCAAGAAGCAAGTTTCAAAAGCACAGGAGCAGGCTGTCCCAGTGTGCCAAAAGGCGAGCCAGTGGGGAAGATGACTGGTCTGGCTGAACAGGGAGATTTTGAAAGAAATAAGGGTAAAGAAGAGAGCCTACCGATTATGGAAAAAAGGGCTGGCTACTCAGGAAGAGTTTAGGAATATAGGTAGGTCATGTAGAAAGAAAATTAGAAAGACAAAGGCACAACTTGAACTGAATCTCGCCACCTCTGTGAAGGATAACAAAAAGTCTTTCTACAGATACATCAATAGCAAAAGGAGGGGCAAGGAAACCCTCCATTCTTTACTGGACATGGGTGGCAACATAGTTATCAAAGATGAGGAAAAGGCTGAGGTATTTAACACCTTCTTTGTCTCAGTTTTCAACAGCAGTACAGGTTGTCCTGAGGACAGCTGGCTTCTGGAGCTTGTAGAAAGAGATAAGAAACTGAACAGCCCCCTGGTAATCCAAAAGGAAACAGTTAGTGACCTACTGAGCTGCTTGGATCCCCACAAGTCTGTGGGACCAGATGGGATCCATCCAAGGGTGATGAGGGAGCTGGTGGAAGAGCTCACCAAGCCTCTCTCCATCATCATCCAATCATCTGGCTCACTGGGGAGGTCCCAGATGATTCAAAGTTGGCAAATGTCACCCCAATCCACAAAAAGGGTCGGAAGGAGGACCCGGGAAACTACAGGCCCATCAGCCTGACCTCAGTGCCTGGCAAGGTTATGGAGCAGATCATCCTAAATGCAATCCCACAGCACCTACAAGACGGACAAGGGATCAGACCCAGCCAGCACGGGTTTAGGAAGGGCAGGTCCTGTCTGACCAACCTGATCTCCTTTTAGGATCAGGTGACCTGCCTGGTGGATGAGGGGAAGGCTGTGAATGTGGTCTACCTGGACTTCAGCAAAGCCTTTGACACCATCTCCCACAGCATTCTTCTGAAAAAGCTGCAGCCCATGGCTTGGACAGGGACACTCTGTGCTAGGTTAGGAACTGGCTGGAGGGCCGGGCCCAGAGAGTGGTGGTGAATGGTGCTGCACCCAGTTGGCAGCCAGTCACTAGTGGTGTCCCCCAGGGATCAGTGTTGGGCCCAGTCCTGTTTAATATCTTTATTGATGATTTAGATGAGGGGATGAGTTCATCATCAGCAAATTTGCAGATGACACTAAGCTTGGGGGGAGTGCCAATCAGCTGGAAGGCAGGAGGGCTCTGCAGAGGGACCTGGATAGGTTGGAGAGTTGGGCTGATGCCAATGGGATGAGGTTCAACAAGGCCAAGTGCCGGGTCCTGCACTTTGGCCACAACAACCCCATGCAGCGCTACAGGCTGGTGACAGAGAGGCTGGAGAGCAGCCAGACAGAGAGGGACCTGGGAGTTTGGATTGACAGGAAGCTGAACATGAGCCAGCAGTGTGCC
>NW_016690217.1:4804328-4815122 GCF_001604755.1 Lepidothrix coronata
CTCCCTGAAAGGAGGTTGTAGCCAGGTGGGGGTTGGTCTCTTCTCCCAGGCAACTATCAGCAAGACAAGAGGGCATGGTCTCAAGTTGTGCCAGGGGAGGTTCAGATTAGATATTAGAAAGAATTTCTTTACAGAGGGGGTAATCAGACATTGGAATGGGCTGCCCAGGGAAGTAGTGGATTCTCTGTCCCTGGAGATTTTTAAAAAGAGACTGGATGCGGCACTTAGTGCCATGGTCTAGCAATTGCAGCGCCAGTTGATCAAGGGTTGGACTTGATGATCTCAGAGGTCCCTTCCAAGCCGGCTGATTCTATGATTCTATGATTCTATGATCTTATGAATCAAAATAAAAATGATTTCACTTTTTTCCCTAATGCTCCAGATTTCTAGACTGAATAGGTGGAAGAGTAAGGTGAGCATTCATCTCTGACATGTGAGATGTCAGGAAAGTACTGTCCTTCTGCCCAGGCAGCCCATGGCATCTGGGTTTCCCACCCCTCCATAGTTTTAAGAAAAGAAACACCTTTGTATCAGGAGCTGTCAAGCCTTCTCTAAATATGCCCTATTCAGCTCCAGGAAAAACATTTCAGCTCTTGGCTAACAATCCCTTCACACCTGTATTTTAGGTATTCTCAAGTCAGAAGTAATAAGATTTTAAACTGCCTTATCTTAACTGTCAGCAATGTCTAAAGAAGAGAAAGGAATAACTTCATTCTGTCATGTGTGTCCTGCTGGGGTAACATAGGCACAAACCTTTACCTTGACATGTAACCAACTCAATCTGCCTTGAACTGGATTACAATGCAGCACAAATGTTACAGGGCACTGAACTGCTTGGTTGTGTGCACACACATAAAAATCGTGCACCTCAACCAATACCAGCTTGGCTTCACACCGTGCAACACCGCCAGAGAGTGTGTTTAGACTCTGAAAGTGAAAATGGAAAGTGTCAGACTGGAGTATTTGAATTCATTTCCTGAGAGGGCCTCAAAGCTTCTACTCTGTAAAAATATACTTCAGCTTCGTCCCAAACACAGCCAAAGAAAAACCCCAACCGATTACAGAAATATTCCTCTTTTACCAGCTCCGTTTATTCCAGTTATTTTAAAATCTTGACATTAATTGGCTATACATGTGAAAATACAGGCCAGCCACAGAAAAGTCATTTGATTATTAAAAATTAATGCATACCGCTGCATCACTTCCCTTCCTCTTGCTTTTATCGGTTTTCTCCTCTTACTAATCAATCCACAATATTCAGCATATACTTAATGCTAATGCACGGACCACATGGAATAACTCATCTACCTCATAGACTCATTTCCAAGTAGCATCCTTACAAACCATCTTCCTTATTTTGATGAGGTAAATGACAACTTATATCAGTTTATTTCTTTCTACTGAACTGACAAAAGAAAACCATAATACTCACTGTTATTATATTGGTCTTAGTTGGCATTATAATCTCTTGATTCCCTATGTCACAGGTTCTTGTACCACTGTCACGACATGCTGTTCTTTAACACATGCAACAGCTTGGTACCAGGCATTTATTATACAGTATTGTATATATTACCACAGCACTCTGAAGCCATAGAAATGCATCAGGAATATGCTGTTCCTCTTGAGTCATTCTTAAGCTAAGCTAAACATACCTTGCCCTTACAATCTTTCTTCACAAGTTCAACAATTCAACAATATTTTTTTCCTCAGAATTCTGATGTATCAGCTAAACATCACAGAGCAGCTCACTCCTTCCCCAGCCTGCAGTGGGATGAGGCAGAGAACTGTGAGAAAAAAGGTAAAATTCATGGGTTGAGATAAAGACAGTTTAACAGGACTGAAATGGGATGGAAAATAATAATAACAACAAAAATAGAATTAGAATATACAAAACAAGCGATGCAAAATGCAATTTCTCACTGCCCACCAATGACAGGAAAAGAGGGAATGGCTTCAAACTAACAGAAAGTAGGTTTAGATCAGACGTTAGGAAGAAATCCTTTACTGTGAAGGTGATGAGGCACTGGAATTACCAGAGGTTACCCAGAGAGGCTGTGGCTGCCTCATCCCTGGAAGTGTTCAAGGCCAGCTTGGATGGGGCTTTGAGCCACCTGGTCTGGTGAGAGGTGTCCTGCCCACGACAGGGGGCATTGGAACTACATGATCTTTAAGATCCTTTCCAACCTATACCGTTTTATGGTTCTAAATACTGTTATTACCTTAATACTATTATTAGGGTCACAATACCCAGAAGCCTGTAACAGAAGAGATGCTGCAAAAAGATATCAAAAGAGATAAACCCTTTAACCAAAACAAATGTTATAACTTAAGTGAAAAAGAACAAAAAGTAAAGAAGTAACAAAGCCAGGGATTATGTTGGCAGATGACAAGAGAAGTGAATTGGCTTTGCCCAGCCTTGCATGGACTAGATTTCCAATACTGAACTACAAGACTACAGGAGACAGGGTCAGAGGTAGAAAAAGAACGTAGCTCTGCAGTACGCTTCCTAAAATCATTCCTAGTTATTTCTAGAAATCCAAAGAGTCCCATTCATGCTCAGAACACATTTTTGGGGAAGTACCAAAGAAAACTTATGAATACCTTTCTTCATTGCGAGCCTCTATTTGTTGTGCAGACAGTGAATCTGTCTAAGCATCATTTTAAAAATTGCTCAGCTCCTTCTCACTGATTTGGGATACATATGGAAACATCAGTTGAAAGCAACAGACTGTTTTGTGTGCCTTATTTAATAAGCCTAACAAGTATCTTCACACAGCAAAAGGAACTTTCACAGCAAGGTATGTTTTAGCCTGTGTTATTGCAAATGACAGGGAGGGATGATAGCATCTGTCAGAGAGACAAGTTTCGTATTATCAAAGCAGGGAAATTATCCAGCAAAATTTGAATTAACAAAAATCATGCCTGCATTGGCTTACATTTTTTGTAGCTATCTCTAGGCATTTAGTTACTCTTAATATCCGTCATGGTTTCAGAGAGCCCCAAAAATCTAATTCCCTAGTCTAAGCCCCCTCTCACATCTCAACCCAACGTGAGATGGGTTTTCCAGACAACCACATGAGACTCAAATTGGGGGAAAGGGAATATATTACAATGACTGTACAAATAAATATTATAATACATTATACACACAATCTCAACTATCTCTTCCATGACATAAGTATTTACAATGGATCAAATCTCTTCTCTCCTCCAAATAAAAGTCCAGGAAGGAAGAAGGAAAGATCCCTTCTTCAGAGCAGCAATGTCTCTAAGGTATCAGGTCTATCTGTTTCGCTCTTCTCATGCAGCAGCTGGATCTCTGCCAGCACACACGAGGGGTATCCAAGCCCCTCGGCCACCCATCTTCAAACAAGGGTCTTCCTCCGTGGGCTGCGTAGCAGGGACAAAACTCGCTTCACCACGGTCATATCACAAAGTGCAGGGGCATCTTCGTGAAAGTCCCTTCCTCAGGGGGTTCATCCCTGAGTCAGAACATCTTGGTCAGCTTTCAGTTGAAAGCCTTTGCCTCAAGAGTTCTACCAGAGCTCCTGTGCTCTGTCTCAGGCTGAGAGCTTGGCAGCAGCGGCGAAGGGGGGACAAGGTCACCCCCTCTGCATTCTTTCTCCATCCCAGTCCAGCTTTCCAGGACGCTTTGAGCTTCTCAGCTCCTCTCTGTAGTGCTGTAGCACTTCAAGACTCTTTTAGGTAAGAGTCCATCTCCTCCTCCTTTCCTAGGAGGGGTCTCCAAGGAGTTTGGGGTCTTTTGGTTTCGGTTCTTACCCCAAAACTCTGTTTACTCTCTCTGCTGCTCTCGCTCGCTCTCTCTCTCTCTCTCTCGGCTCTCTCTCTCCTTCCAGGAGTTCTCTCTGTGTGCTGCATGTCTGTTGTTTCTGCTGCTTGGTCTTATCTCTCCTGGCTCCCTGCCACCGTTTCTTCGGTCAGTGCAGTTCTGCTGCCGCTTTTTCAGTATCTCTTGCTGCGGTTCACAGTGGAGAAACATCCCCCAGCTCATAGCTACAGATACATAGTCCAGCATAACACTGTTCCACGCCTCTGTAGTCCCCCTGCCCCTTCTGCTCGTGGCTTTCACAACATGGCCACCACTTCTTCCACCAAACTACAACCAAGCTTCTCTTCCGTTTGCTTGTGGTATGTTTATATTTCGCAGAAGCGCCCATTGGTTAAAACTTCAAAACTTCCAGGATCACCACCCCCTGGGGTTTTCATTTTATAACTGCAGGGGGAGAACTGTTTCCCCCCACTACAATATCAAATTACAAATTTATTGGTGCAACTGAATACACAGTCTAAAATAGGAAATGTCATAGTAACTCTGTGTCTTCTCAAAAACTCTATCAGTGAAAAAGAGCCCAAGGTGCTTTTTATACTAATTAAGCTCTAGTTCTGCTGAGTGTTATGACACCAGTTCTTTTTAATTTATTCTATAGAATTGCCAGTGGTGTTTAAATATAACACTGAGAATCAAGTTCAGTCATGAAGAGTTTGACATTCAGGCTCTGATCTTGGAAGATAATCTGTGCATGCAAACCCTGCCACTCCTTAGGAATTTGTTAGTGAGTGAAAACAGAGTACTTGTAATTTCATTTTTGTAAGAGACCACTTTCAGCAATGCCTTCCTGGTGACCCAGTGACAGGACCCAAGGGAATGGCCTGAAGTTGCGTTAGGAGAGGTTTACTTTGGATATTAGGAAAAGGTTCTTCCCCCAGAGGGCAGCTGGGCACAAGAACAGGCTCCCCAGGGAAGTGCTCATAGCACCAAGCCTGACAGAGTTCAAGAAGAGTTTGGACAACATTGGCAGTCACATGGTGTCATTCCTGGGGATGGTCTTGTGCAGGGCCAGGAGTTGGCCTTTGATGGGACTACTGTGTCCTTTCCAACTCAAGATATGCTATGATTCTATTATTCATTAAAAACTGTTTGAAAAATTCAGAATGAGTTCACAAATAGTTTGGAGAACAGGTAAAGGCAATTACCACTTTTGTTCAGACTGGTTTTTTTTCTTATGTTTTAATAAACATCAACTATCATGCCTAGAAGCAAAAGAAAGAATACCTCCAGTGAGTGGGTTTGGAGTTGTCTAAAGTTTTTCAGCTTAAATCAATTACAGTTTTCAGACAAGAACAGCTAAAATACCCTAATTTGCACCCATGCTTTGTATTTGAACCTGCTAGCTTCAGTAAGAGCAGCGGGCATTCGTATCTTTAACAAAAGATCATTCACATTCAAGAGTAATGGTTACATTGACATACGTTTTAAGCGCTGGAGCTTAATTTTAAAGAGCTTTGTTTTTCATAGGATACAGGGAAAATAACTGAAAGCAAAGCAGTTATTTCTCTAATTATTTAAAGAAACTGTTGTGACATTTAATTTTCACATAAGTAGAACAAATTGCAATATCTTCTGAAACCAAGAAGGTTGAAATATAGTTGTTTGGTTTTTTTGCAAAAAAACTGAGCACAGTTTTTACAAAAATGACTGGAAATAGATATTCCACTTTTAAGCAGCATACATTTGCAAATGTGTTTTAAAATTAATAGGAACAAGACGTCAAATGGAAGAAAAAAAATTAAAAGAAAACTCATTGCATTGCTTGTAGTCTTCTCTTACTTTTTTATATGAATAGGCAAAACACTGTATTCTTTCCATAGCTGCTACTGTAAAAATCTATGAAATGTTTATGTTTTATTCTCTTTTAGTATTTAGAAATATTGTTCTATTTTTGCTTTGGATTCCTGTGAAATTAGACTGAATTACAGTAAGAAACAAGATGACAGAGCTCAACATTTCCCAGCTAATTTTATTCTGCTTAAAGCATTTGTGCTGTCAGCAGGAGCAAAATTTACTGCCACAGAAAAGCTTGGAAAAGTCAAATATGCGTTTCTAAAATTCCACATATCTTGCATAGAGAAATGAGGCTAAATCTGTGAAACCCTCTCTCTGTTTGTTAAAGTGGGGGTCAAACACCCATCCTGTGTTGCTCCAAATGGATGCCACTTACCATCTCTTTGTTAGCCAAGAAAAAGGGAGAATAAAGAGAGGAAGAAGGAAGGAAAAAGCCCCCGATAAAGAGTTCTTATACTCAGCAGTCACAAATAATGGTAGTTACCCTAGCAACTGCCACATCACATGGGATTCAGTTTGCCCCCAGGTTCTACAGCGTATTACAGAAACTTACTGGCTTTTGATCTTGAGAAACAGTTTATGTTCACACAACACAGACACACTTGCACTCCAGAGGATTAGTACTCAAGCAAGGAATGCATTTATATTTCTGAGTAATGCCTCATATGCTTTCTAATTTTACTACTTTGTTTTGAAATCCTATTTGAGAGCTGATTGCATAATTTCTTTTTTTTTACTCTGAATTTGAGATGAAGTTAGCTTTGTGTTGGTACAGAGAAAAATAGCACCAACTGAGACCATTAGGATAGCAGAAAAGTAGGAATTCAAAATAAACTATGGGAATAATATTAACAGGGTTATTGCAGAGCACAAGTACTTGAGTGTGCCACTTGTTCCAAAGGAATTTATTTATTTTGTGTCATTCTAGCAAGATAAAGCAGCTCATAGATGGTGAAGCATTGTGACAGCTGACACAAAGCGAGGAGTGGGAATATAATGGAACAGGCAGTGAGTTAGAATCTTAATTCAGGAGGCATACTAAGCCAAAATAAACAGCAAAACTCTCAATTTTCATGGTTTTGGCAGCATAGAACATCATGACTTTTACGTTCTAACAACTTCTTAATTTTTTTAAAGCAGATGTATGTTTAGACAAAAACAACCTTTTAGTATTATTACAAATTAAATGCTGGTTTTCATCTATAGTTATTCAGTCCAAATTTAAATTAGTACAGAAGAGCCTAGGGAACAATATTTCACACGAGAAATGTTCTTTAAAATATAGCTGGGAAAATGTGACCCTGGAAGTAATTATTATATGAGAATTAGCCAGAACTATGTCTTCCATGCTGTAGCAGTACTTTTCATATAATAGGAACAGGGAGTATTTGAATGTGTGGGATACAAAAACCTGCTTCCAGCCATTTAGTATGCAGACTGCAGTACCCTGTAGCAAACTCTTGGCTATGTTCTGCTCTATGTAAACATCAACACAATGACTCAAAGAAAACTTTTTAAGTAAGCCAGACCATGTGCAGTGCCCTGTTCAGACTATGGTTGCAGCTTAGGACTTGAAAAGATAGGAAGCTTTTAATGCAGGCCAATGTCTTGCTCAGGAAAATCTGAACTCTAAATACTCCACACTGATGTCGAGGGAAGGCCTGGCAACTGTGAATTTTAATTTCTTTATTACAGAAAGCAAAATCCTGTTTTAAGTGAAAACAGAGTTTTCAATTGGAAACAAAAAGCATTTCAAAATCTGTGTTTTAATATGCCTAGTGACAGTAAAATGAAATAAGAGAAGGCACAATGGCACAATATCTAAAGATGTAGTTCAGTTGAATATGTAGTTCAATCAGAAATTATGGATCTCACACAGATATACTGGATGTTAGATTAAGATCAGGTTGGACACTATGATGGTGTCTCATAGTCTAAACTCCTTCAGCCTGAGAACTGGGAAATGGCAAATATGTTCTTAAAAGTGTACATTCCAGACTTTCTCAGAGTACTGCAATACAAGACTTCAGTCATTTCTCACTTCTCTTTTCAGTGTCATTCAACAGATTTATAGGTTTTAGTTATTCATTACATATGGGGATAATCCAAAAAGCACACAGTACTGAAGTCCCAACAGTCCACGCTTACCTGTGTGTTCAGGTCCCTCAGGTGAAAGCCACCCTGACCAGGCAGCTTATTTGTACTGTATTTCCATGTGGTTCAACATCATTCATTCCCTTCAAATCAAGCTGGCTCCTCTGCTCCTTTGTCCTCTCTTAGCAGGAAGATGCTGGATAAGACTTTGTCAAGCGACAGTCAGAACACGGTGTATAATATAGACTTAACTTTCAAGTGTGTTGGCTGCAGACAGGTATTTCTGCACCGTCCAGATGTGTTTTAACAGCTGTTCCTCCATCTGCAGACTTCTTAAATATGTTCCTAATGAAGAAGTCAAAGGAACAATGCAAGACAACCTATCCTGGCATCACCTCAGCTTTGATGGTCAGCAAACCATGTACCCCTGCTCTGAGCACAGTAACTTGTGTGTGGTTGGACCTCATTATTTTCAGAAGGGATTTTACCCTTATCTGAAAATGGGACAACTCCCTTAATAATCGCATTTTGACACCAACTGATTAATTTAGTGATTTATTAAAATAAAATAAATCCAAATTCCTTGGGCTGAGCTTTATGCAGTTTTTCCCTCCCATTTTTAAATTGAAGAGCCTTTGAAATACCTTCTATTTTCAATTAATTATAAATAAATCATTCTTCATTGTTTTGATAACCTGTTTTCTGAATCCCTCTCGTATGAATAATTTATTATGTGCATGATACTTTCCCCAACACCATCAGCAATAAAAAATTACAGAAGGAATTCACTGAATCTCTCTGTCACAGTCTCATCACTCAAGCATCTCTTCAACACCCTCTTCTGTCATCTCCTCACTGGTTCCCTTGATGTCTTTCTGCTTTCCAGGCATTTAGAGAACTTTCCACTGCCACTTCTTGTTTTCTTAGAAAAGTGAATTTTCAAACCACTTTACATTCTTGTTTTAATTGACCCATCCATCATACATTGTCTGCCTTGTCCTGTGCATTTAAGCAGGCTTTTAATTCTTAACCTCAGCCTGTGATAGCTACACAAAATCTTCTGCTGAGTCACAGTTTTATTGGATGGCTTTTTTTCAGGCTTCTTGCTTTTTGGACTGCCTCATTTTTACATAATAAAACACATGCTGTATTTCTGTGGATAAATTCTGCATCTGTGATATACCTGAGTTTCTAATTCCTATTACAGTTATAAAACTAACTGTATTGTGAATGTTACTACAGAAGTATCCCATCTTGAGCTAAGTTTTCAGGGTTGCCTGGGACAAAGTGCAGAAAAGTATCTATCCATAAATCATCCAAGAATAATTCTTCAAGAAAGCAGTTACCTACCAAGTTAAAAAAAGGGGAAAAAAAAAGAAAAAGATTCTCACTATATTTACCAAACATTCTACTACAGATCTTTTTCTTCAGCTATAGCATTTAGTTACATTTCAAGTCAACCAATGCTGATCAAAAGGCAGCCTTTTAGTTTTCCTGCTTCAGGATTAAGTTTGCATTTGATAGTGGGCATTTAGTCTTTCAGACAGTTTATAGCATCCTGATGATATCATCTTATATATATGGATGATTAAAGACAGATTTAGCTTTCCAGTCAGGAAAAACATTCAGTCTCAAAGGGAGCTTTAATCAGAATGATTGCTTGCTGTGTTGAAATTATCCCAGCAAACAGCATTGCTGACCTTCCCTCTGCAGGAAATTCAAGCTTCTGTCAATTGGTCAGTCAGGATTACTACCACTGGGATTAAATATGGACTTCCCAGAGCAAAGATATGAGAAAACTTCTCATTTGTGCAAGTAGAATACTGCAGATACCTATGGGTTTGGGTTTGTTTTCCTAAGTTGTCTTTAAAAAATACCTTGGGTAGTTCCAATCACTGTCTGAAGCCACTGCCATTTCTCCTCTGATTAATCACGTATACAACTACTGTATAGGGTTTTTTTCTTTCAGGATCTTTATAAATTAGGCATTGGCCACTGTCAGACTAATGCTTCTGCCTTCTTTCTTCAACTCAATGTCAAATAAAAATAAAAATATAGTCCCCCCCCCAAACTATTTCCCCTGAGATAGGCAAGTCTCAACTGAGAATATTTTTCAAACACATAAACCAAGTAAGACTTTTTTCCCTTGAAAATTGCCCACTTGAGACAATCTCTTCATTCCAAAAATGTCTTACCTTCTGACTGAAGTTCTAAAGTAATCAATAAGAATGCCATAGAATAAGAGACGGAAATGAAGTTGCTTGGAGCTGTAGCTATTCTGGATATCTTTCAATTTTTCTTCATTAAAATTGGAAGATGTTTGCCCCAATTAACATTCAAAACTTTAAATCCCTGAGCTAAAGCAGAAACAAATGAATTGGCATTTAATGCATTCTTCTTTCCACTCTGTATCCTAGCTTGAAAGGCTGGTGTTCTGCCACCTGATATTCCAGTGCACAACAACATCATCTCTCCCTTTCTACTTTTTTCCATTTGCAGACTAAGTTCATACCATGGAGCTCTGTGGCTGTATGGTGGTTTGAGACCCCCAAAAATTCAATTCCCGAGTGCAAGCCCCCCCCTGCCACAACTCACCTCAGTGTGAGATGGGTTTTCCAGACACAACAAAAGACTCAATATGGGGGGAAGGGAATTACATTACAATTACACACAAATAAATATTATAATACATTATATACATAATCCTATCATATCTCTCCTATGATAAAGCAGTATTTACATTGGATCAAATCTCTTCCCCCTCCAATAAAAGTCCAGAAGGGAAGAAGGAAAGATTCTTTCCACGTTCAGGGCAGCAGTGTCTCTCTTCTTTCATGCAGCAGTCGTAGTTGAAGTTGTAGCTGGATCTCTTTCCATTACACACAAGGGGGTCTCCTCTCACCCCTCTCAGCCTTTCGTCTCCAAGCGAAGGTCTCTTTCCTGTGGACTGCGATAGCCGGGACAAAAGCTTGCCTCACTATGTGATATCATGGGGTGTAAGACCCCCATGAAGGTCCCTTCCTCGAGGGGTTGAGTTCCCTCGAGTCAGAACA
>NW_016690217.1:4816547-4975214 GCF_001604755.1 Lepidothrix coronata
AGCCAGAAGAAAACACCTAAGAAGCACCTTACAGTTCATGTAAGTTCTGCGTTTAAAAATCATATATTTGACAATGATACCCAGCTTTTACAAGATCAGAAGTACTGCAGACCACTACAGATCCCCCTTGTTCGTTCCAAGAAGGGAAGTTTTCCATATTCTGTAGACCTGAAGATAGTTTGACCTTCCCTGAGTGCCTTGGTGATGTAATAAGGAATTTCACTAGCAAAATATCTAGGAAAGTCCCCCTCCACATAATCTGTCTTAAGGTTTTCAAGAACTTGGAAAGTTCACATTAACCTCTGGCTAAAAAAAATGTACTATGACACGGGGCGGGGGAGAGTTGGGGAAGAAAAAAATCAATAATCCAAAAATTATTGTGTTCTTCTGAGGGTCTTTCTAACAGACACTTTTGTGCCACTCTTACAGTGTTCAGTGTAATCACACATCATGGAAACTAACAGATTAGTTAACAGATCAAATCACAGAAAACTATCATGCAAAAAGTCAGTCCCCGGAAAGAAACATCAATAAAACTGTACTTGCCAAATGCTCAGACAACAAGCAAAGAAATGTGCTCTTTTACTGCTGGTTGCCAAGCTCGACATTGTCTTTAAAGTTATTAGCATTGTAATAAATCTACATTTTTCAGTTTTGGATCTGCATTTTTCTTACAGCAGTTTATAACAACTTGTATTTCCAAGCTGTTATGTAGCTGTTATATAGCTCCACTATACATCTTCAAAGCATTTTTTCTAGTTTTTACTGCCTATATTCTCACTGAAGATTATTTTCTTCTAGTTTTGCTTTAGCACACCTTAAGGAGAAGTTAACTGACTTCACCCAGACTACGCTATAAAACATTTAAAAATTGATTATGTTGGATAATTGCTTCTGATTCTTTGGTACCACTGAACGTTAGGAAAAACAATTATGTTATCCACTAACAATTCTCTACCTAGTCTCTATTATAGGTCGTATCGGTAGTATTTCCCACATTATGAGAGCTGCAAGTGCGTATGAGTTAAGCAAACATAACCATGTCTGAGCACATTCATTGGCAAATCACCAAAACAGATAAAATACTAACACATTTTTTACGTTTGAACTCAGCTAGAAAGCCATCAACCTCTCCCTCAGCGTAGCCATACAACTACAGCACTGGACATCAGAAACAAGCACAAAACACTAGTAAATGCGAGGCATGTTTCCTGTAACAAAGTAACAAACCTAAGCATCTATTTCACAGAAGTTCAGGATCCTTCCTTTCAGATTGTTTTTAAATATTCTTTGGTGTGAAGTTGTATTTTTTTAAACGTCCACTTTCTCCTGCATAGCAAAAAACTCCACAACAATAGCTGTTTATACCACCTTTTTTATTTTTCAGCCAGAAATACATTTTCCTTGGGTATTTCAATAAACAATGGTCTTTATTCCTTAAACAAAACCCCCATCTCTTTGGCATCTGACCATACTCTGTTTTTCAAACTAAAGACTATATAGGAAGACTTTACTTTCAAGGTCATTGTTTGATACATTAAATTTACACAGGTGTAGTTAACTTTCAAAAATACACTTTTTTTGTAATGTTTCTAACAAACCTAAACAAAAGATAACCCAACCACAAAATGCTCACTACTGGGCTGCCTTCATTTAAAACTGTGGAGTAAGTGACAGAATTAGAACTTTTCATTTTCCATAGCACATGCACTAACTAGTGCTTTCCATTCATTCTGAGTGATAAGCAAACAAACAAAACAAATCTTAATTCTATCAGAAACAACTGATCAACTAATTTACATTTAAAACCAGCATGACATTACTTTTAACTTCTGCAGAGGTCATCAGCCAAAATCAAGTTGCACACTCCTTCAGTAATAGACTGTATCTAAAAAAAAAGTATGAAAACTAGTTTTCGTTTTTAAACATAAGTTATTAAAATGTTTCAAATACATCTAGGAATACAGCTGTCAAAACTTGTGTTTGATGTCATGTTTGGATAAAAATTCATTAAGTAACAAAAGTAAGCTGGTGTATTCAATCTACTCTGTTGAATAATCCAGGATTATCTCTTCAATGTTGATACAGAAATACTTCACTTGCACCCTGTCAAATAAAATCAGCCCTCCAGATCTCAAGTGTTCAGTGCTTCAAGTCAACAGAATTTCCAAATCTATGCTGAAGTTATTTGACACCTTTTGCTACTATACATGGTAGAGAAATCATAAATTAAACCCAAAAACATTACTGACATACCAGTGCAAACATTCCAGTTTGTCTCTCAAGACAGTGTAAAAAATAAAATCAACAATAACAAAAAAATCTTCACTCCTCAAAAGATTTGCTTTAAAGAACCCAAATACTCATTCTGAACATGTTTTATAGGAAAGGCAAAGCAATTGCTTCCATGCAGAGATTAAAAAAAAAATAACTGAAGAGGATTCAAGTAGCAAAGGTTTGCTTTATGAGCAAATCTCACCCTCATCACCAGCACAAGCATAGTCTAAAAATGTTTGAACTAGATTGTTTAAATGGAAAGTGATTTATTCAGTCACTTTCCATGCTGTCAAAACCCATTCATTTTCCTATAGAATACAGAAACAAAAAGTAAAACCAAAGAACCTCCTAAACTTGAATACTTATCCAAGAGCAGTTTCTAAGGTCAAGCCAAAATTAGCAACAACCAAGCAGACATCACCAATTTTTCAGTGTTAAATTACTGTAAATAGTAGATCTAGCTGTACAAAAAAAAAACAAAACCAAAAATCAAAAGCTTTTTTTTTTTTAAACGTGTCCAAAGAAATATCCACTGATTGCAGTCAAATTTGCATCAGAAGCTTCTTGCTCGGGAAAGATTTCTCCCTCCAAGTATTTGTAACACATTGCATTGCCAAGACTATTCAAATAAATTACTTTCTGGTAATATTTAGCTGATACAACCACCTACAATGTGGACAGTCATGTACACAGTACAACAGTGGATTTTTGCAGCAACAGAGAAAGGATGAGAAATCATTTCTAAGTTCAAGATGACAGCTCATGTGCTATTCCTTGCAAACATACGGTCCCCTCTAAGGGTGAGGTGTTGGAGCTGGTATTGTAGCACTTCTGTGTCAGCAGGTTCCTTAGCACTCATTTTGTCTAAATTGAGGTAGTCCAGGGATTTTGAATGAACCCTTTTAGCTTTCAAAAGGCAGAGAGGCAGGGGACCATGAAGTGCCTTGTAAGGTTCATATGGTAAAGCTTTATTGCATTTATCCCCTGAGCTGGGCATCCGCCTCCTCCTCCTCCCATTTACTGCTGGGATCTCATATGGCTGGTAGTACCTACTTCTCGTTTTGTACAAACGGGAGGAGCGTGCAAGTCCTGGATCCAGTTGCTTGGAGTGCAAGTTTGGCCCAGATTCTCCTTTGTTCTCTTCAGCTCCTGTACATTTCTGGGCTAATTTCAGCAGCTCCTCTCCAGTTGTGAAGCCCACCAGGTAGTTAGAATTCATGTGGAGAATCTGGTATCCTGCAACTGTCCGCCGCATGGGCGAGCAGGGGGTACTGGAACAGCGGGGCTTTTCAGCTTCCGTCCTGCCTGCAGAGCCCACCTCTGCAAGAGGCACAGGGAGAGTGGACAGGGCAGTTCTGGACTCTCCATTTATGTCAACTTCCATTTTAAACACAAGACTATCCTCCTAAAAAATAAAAAGAGCTTGGTGAGAAAACAGAGCCTTTATGCAACACAGGGAGCTGAGAGAGTATTGCGAAAATGGGATTTTGTATCAGCCAGACCAGTACTTCTCTATTCAGCCTTGACTTATGCTCAGCAGGATGTCACACAAGCCACTACCACCTCTAACATGGAAAGATGTGGTCACTATCACAGCAAATATACACCAGTATACTCCAGAAAAAAGGAAAGCCTTCTTTTCAGTTCTTTGTTTTCAGTATCATCTAAACCATATCAGTGACACAGCTACTTCACAAAACAGAAAGGTCACATTTTTTTCCAAATCCATGCTTTCTTCATTGTCAACCTCACCTCTGCTCTAAACAGAATCTAGTGGCTCTCTAGTCAGTACAGTTCACAAAAAAATTCAGCATAGTTATGTCATGTTCAAAGGCAATGAAACTCAAAGAAGAAAGCAGATTTATTATCCAAGTGTCAAGCAGAAACAATTCTGAAATTCTTTTTACATGACCATAAACCACATTCAAAAGTTCAGTAATGCTTCACAAATCAAACTGACTTAAAACTTGCTATTAACAATTTTTAAACTGCTACTTCCTGCCATTCTGAGGCTTAGGAGGTCACAGGCCAAGTAGCAAAGCAGCAACAAACAAGGAAACACTTTACTCAATCTTCTGCAATTAGATGCAAATATCACTTGGCAAAAGAAAATATTCTACCCTTATGAAAAATTTGTTTCTGTTCAGGGACTGGGAAGGAGCAGTTCAAGTAATGTTCCCAACTCTGCTTCCCTGCCTAGTCTCAAACCAACCTGCTGCCCCCTATGCTAATAAACTAGGAGCAAACAAAATCTCCATAGTTCTGCTGAAGAGGATTTTATTTGCCATTAACAAACTTCTATATGGAGAGACTATTAGTAATGTTCCTTCAGTCTTAAGTGTTCTTTTAATTCTCACAATCGTGGTCTGCTTAAGATTCTTCATTACCAATTTTTGTGTAGCATAACTTTTACAGATACACTTCATCAGTGAGCTTTTAAGCACTTTTGGGTTGGACTGGATGATCTCCAAAGGTCCCTTACAACTGTAACAACTCTGTAATTCTGTGAATCAAACAATACAGCTAATACAGCAAAAGCTAAATAAAAAATTAAAATACCAAACACTGAAATTTCTACTGAAAAAAGTCCACATAAAACTCAATAATGTTGCCAATTATACTTAACTGAATTCAATGTATATTTATGGAGACAATTAACACTTTCAGAACAGCGGAAGCAGTTGTTGTTTCCTACTGTAGCACCATACCAAGCAATGAGACAACAGATTTGATGAGGTTTCAGCCACTGAGTCGAAGACACTAATGGCAATTTCTTAAGTAGAAATTTTGCACCATCAGCAACCATGATAACTGGAGGCATAGCACAAAAATTTCTCATTAAAACGTTCGGCTATCCTATGGATTTAGCCAAGAAATCCTCAGTATCTGTTCTTGCTTGTTTTTACCCTGCAGTTTAGAAATCTTTCCAGGAACCTTCCACAAAGACTCAACTTGTTCTGTTAAAAGAAACGGAAATTATGCTACAAAGAAGTATAAATAAAATAGTCATACAGCAAGGTTGGAAATTAATCATATCATCTAGTCACACATGAACGGGAAAACCAACAAAAATTAACAAACCCCAAAATTAACAATCACCTGCAACAGCAATACGTGCCCTAAAGAAAGGGAAGGAGGAAGAAATGTCTTCATGCACTTTTTGAGTTAAAGCCTTGAGAACCTGAAAGCAACACAAAGGCCCTTCTCAGAAGACACCTTTCAAAATGCATTTACTTCTGTTCGGAACACGGGGCTGCGTGCGCTGATAACAGAAAACAACTTCAAAAAATAAGCAAGCGGGAGGGAAGGAGTCAGCAGCTCACTGCCCAACAATTACCCCTCACTGGCCAAACCCACTACAAACCAAACTCAGAGCAGAGAAGCCTTCAAGAGAGAAAGCTCCAGTCTGTTCTTCAGCCTGGAACTGCAGAACTCCTGCTTCTGTGCTCCAGTTTGAAGAACAGCCCTAAAACCAAGAAATCTGTCAGACACTCAAAAGCATCAGCAGCACCAGAAGCTGGAGCCATAGACATGAAAAGCTCAAGGGAACAGTACCACTGGTTGGTGACAGGAATGACTGGCCAGTCCCACAGGCAGAGGTCCAAAACTCAGTATGTACGTGGTCAGCTGTTCTTTCCCAAGACTTTTAAATTTGAGTTACTCAAGCTGCCATATGGTTTCAACATGCTTATCAGGCAAAAAAACCATTTCTACAGTTATAAAGCACTTGATGACTTCTGTTATGTTCACTGGTGTTTAGTAGTGTAAGCTCATCAGTAATTCTCAGCAGCAACTACAATACTGGAAAAGACAGTACTTCAGTTTAAAAAGATTATTTCTTCAGATCACAGCTGGTTTGTCTTCTTGTTTGTCAAAGAGAATAACAGAGTGATGCCAATTCAAGATAACTCATAATTAGAGATTTATTACTGAATCAAAGCAAAGAGAAGAGGAACAAGATGGCATATCCTCTCCTTTGCTGCTCCTCCACATATTTAAAAAACACAGAAAATAACTAAAAATAACAGTTACCAAGAGGATTCACTCGACCAATACACACCAGAAGTGCTTCCAGAATACAATTCACTCCAGTAAAATTTTACAAGGTTTTATCAATTCTCTTTGTAATATAAAGCAAGCTCTGCATAAAAATTAATCTGGCCCGATCCAGCTAAATAAGGATAATGTTGTCTAAAACACAGAGCCAAGAAACAGTGAAGGGAAATCCTAGATCAAATACTATAAATCACTGTATGACCTCAAAGAATACATTAATATGCTTGGGATAGTTCTTTGAGGTTAAAATCCTCCAAATCGCCACATTTTGCAAATACGAAGGCTTTCTGATTATTGAATTATTGACACAAAGGTGTCAGATACCACTTACGTCATTCCCACTGCATGGCACAAACGAAAACCAGGCATCACACCACGCTATAATATATGCATTGTAAATCATTTGTTGTTGAAATGCATTCTCACCATGTGCCTCACTGCACTCAATAACATCTTCTGTTTGGGTTATTTTTTCTGTTACATTTATTACCTACTGTCTTTCTGAGGAGAGAAATGTGACCTAAAAATATAAACTTTTTACTCAGAATTTAAAGACAAAGAAAGATGAAGAGGTGTCTCCCTTGACACTCCCATGCTCTGTAAAAATGTTGCATTATTTTGAAACTACCATCATCAACTGCTCTCAACAAAATAACTGCTTCCTTGTAACTTGGCATTTCTTGTTACTTATCTCCTCACCTAGACTCTGAATTGATTTGAGAAGATGCCCTTTTTTGTTTTAGATAAGCACTGAATTTCTGTCCATCCAGAAAGCAGATTTTACTTTTTCTTAAGAATCAATCTTTTATTTCCCCCTATTGTTGCCTGTAGGCAACAATATTTGTTAAGAACCACTGAGATCTATCTAATTGATAAAATGGCTGTAATTGCAACAAGCAAACGGCAGAATGGAGATGGCAACAGATTCAGTGATACCAACTCTGTAAAGGAGTCAAACATACTGAATAGAGATATAAGGCCAGTTTTGACTTTCCCTTCTCTATGCTGCTATTTCTTAATATATACATTGCACTTAAAAGATATAATGTTTGTCTATCAAGCATCAGGAGTAAGTGAAGTCACCCATCATGTGTGAAGAACATGTGAACTCAGTCACACACTTTTAATCATTTCAATTGTCTCTGTTTGTGAAGGGCAAAAAACAAGGCCTACATCTTTCCCCCGGCAGTCTGAAAAAAAATCACCTACATATAGTATGTGCTCTTGGAAATCCCTGTTTCTCTGTCACTGAAATGTGCTGATGGAGTTACATATTTGTACAGCAAAATTTTCTGAAAATAATTATTTCCAACCTGCAACTAAACGAACTGAAGTATTTGGGTGAAATGGAAAAAAAAAATCAAGCCAAAACCCAGCTATGTAAGAGCATCCATAAAGGGGCCACATTTTTCTAAAGCTGGGGTAGCAAGGCCACGGACCTTGAGATGTGTCAGCTCCCAGGCTGACAGGGCAAGTTGGTGATATTGTTGCCCACTCTTCCAGAGAAGGATGCTTATTTTTAGTCATCCTCTTTACCTTCTGCTGAAGGGACTTAGACTACTATGTTACTTCATAGCGCTTTGTTTTACAGACTGATACCATGTTTGTAGAGACATGAGTTAAAAAAAAAAATAAATCACAGAGAACAAGCAAGAAAGGGATGAACAAAATGCACACATTCTTCGACAGCTCTTTCTCTTAGAAGAAATTCCAAAGTACTCTAAGCTAAAGAGAACCGAGGTAACATTAAATTGTTGCACTGCATAAGACAAAATTCAAATGGAGTAAGAACTAAGTTTAGGACAGACTTCCTTCCTCAAAATCACAAGCAAGAAAATGAAATCATGCATAAGGCATATGTTATAATTCTACAGGCCTTAAGAAAACAGACGAATGGATGTTACTGAATTAATAAAGCCAGTGCAGTAACTGCAGAATGTGATGTAAAACAAAAGCCCACAAAAAAACCAGTAGAATGGGGTGGGGTGATAGGGGAGTTTTGGAGGGGGGTGATCTTGTCAACAGGTAAAGTGTTAAGCCATTCAGCTCTCCAGTATACTAGACAATAAATACCACATGGTTGACACAGAACTAGGAATTACAACATATTTTCAAAAAGAAGATTACATGAATTTCTAACAATTCGTTCCTAGTCTGAGTACCAAGAACTATTTAACCAGTTTTTAATTCTTGTTATTAATGTAGCTTTACACAGAAAACAATTATGACCCAGGAAACTACCTTTTCAAATTAAGGAGGATCATAAGTGCAAATGACTGAGGAACTACAATTAGCAACTCCAGTGACTAGCTCAGACCAGACCAGCACGGCAGAGCATACAATTTACACAAAAGAGAGACAGATGGAATGTCAAGAGTCTGACTGGGCTAATGAATTTTGTATGAGCAGACTTAAGAAGCAGGAAAAGTAAAAGCAAATGGTGGGAAAGAAGGCCACTCTAACATCCCTTTGCCAAGCAATACTAGATGGAAGTGTTTAACAGAGGATAACTTCTCTCAAATATTTAGTCGTTCATACGAACAATGGGACTTTCTTGCTGGATGGAATCACAGATGAACACTCACTCTGTCAGCAAAATGATGCTCCTGGCCAGCATAAAGGTGGTTGTTTACCATTGTTATTCATCAAAAGATAAAACAGTGAGATACATGTAAAGAAGCTGATGCATATTGTAAAACATAGTTTTTATTCTTTAGCTAGCTAGTAGGTAAGAGAGAGTTTTCCTTGTAATTGCATTTCTATTTCTCTGTATTTCCTGTCTCCATTTCTTCATCAATCAATATCTAAGTTTAATTTTGAAAGTTCTCTCTAGTTTCAGGTTAGACCACTCAGAAAAAAAACCCGAACAACCTGACTTGCCAACAAAAAACTAAACTGCCTGTCAGAAATAATAGATAGGAAACAAAACAGAACAAAAAAGCAGAGTATTTAAAGTATTACAGATTTCACTACATAAATACTTACTTTTGTCTTTAAAAACCAAGATGCTAATGGGACTAAAGATCTGCATTGTTTTTGTGTCAGATAAGAAATTCATGTTGGGGAGTATTCTCTATTGCCAAGTCTCAAAATACAGCTCTGTGACATTTTTTTGAAACTACCAACCTAAACAACCATACTAAGCCCTTTGAGACTCAGAACAACTAATCAAATAAATACACTTTAAAAATAAGACCTACTCAAAGATATCAAGAAAAACATGTTTAATCTAGGCAATTTAGTTTTCTGAGTTTTATTTTTTAACAAAAGCACTTCAAACTGCTAGTTCTTTGTCTTAACTTGATACAATCTGCAGCAGATACTTAGATATTTGTTGGGAGGGTGTATAATTCACTTATACTATCACACCACTAAAGGTCACTTCCTCCAGTTCAGGAGAGTTACATATACAAAGGCTTTAAAGTTGTCTGCCTACTTCTCAAATGCTCCTTCCCTATCGAAATGCTACCTAAGAGTAAATATTTAAGTAATGCAAGTATGGAATAATAATTATTAGAAGTCCAACAGCACATGAAGGCACAGTAAATTTCTATAAAACTTACAACTAGTGTGAACAGAAATCTTTGTCCCAGAACACTGAGTTCATCTGAATTTGCCATAACACACTGCATTTGCATGTGATAATGCATGCCTGGTGGCCAGACCAGCAGCATAAGGCTAGTCAAAGAAGAGATTATGGAGAAAGCCACGCTATAACGTCAGTGCTGTTATGCAAGAACTTAATTTCAGTGATTGCACTGGCACTGCCTCATTTCTCTCCGCTTCACAGCCACTACAAGCACTGCCCTCCTCCATCTTCATTATTCTAAAAAAGGCTCTCCCTCGAGGGGGAAAAAAAAATAAAATTAAGCAAGCACACCACGTCACACAGAATATGGTTCAAAATACACCAACAGCAGGAGGGTGGTGGTGGGAGGAGCAGCTTTCTGCCATCGATTCATTTCTGCAGGCAGCTATGCCAGCACATATGTATGGTGTGCATGACACACTGGCCCACTCTGGAGAACACCCTGACAAAGACATGTTCATGGGAAACATCTGCTAACGTACATAATTTCCTATTTTCCTTATAACAGCTGCATACACACACTGGTGCCAGATAAACCCCTATGTAAAAAAGCATATAAATAACATATATAAACAATTAAGACCTGCTGTAGACCATTCAAAACAGCACCTCAACTGTACAGAGACACTCCCCCAATATCTTAATATGCAGAGGAAGCATTGGCAAAACATGCCTACAACGAACCAAAGCAGCTGAGCAAGTTCCATACTCTGTAAAGCAACTCTTCAAAGCACCTGAGAGCACACAAGGGCAGTCAGCGAGCATCACAGGCAGCACAGTGAACATTTAAACACAACTCCCAGCCTCTCTTTACTCTTCACTAAGCAAGACTTATTACAGAGAAATACAGTTACACACAGAAAGCTGGGCACTAGTGCATTGTGTTACTAGTGAGGTCATATTCAAGTTTATCACTTGCCTGACCATGGGGACTGCCCGTGGCGATAAGTTGCAACCGAAGAGATGTATAAATGGTTATGTATACTAAAAACATATATATAAATACGTATATATACTAACACTAGATACAGGTGCTAACAGGTGAACTCTGCGGCTTTCCCACCGCTCACACCGCTACTCCTGGCTGGCAGAGAAAGCGCCCTGGAGAGGCCTCCCTGCAGGCTCCAGGCCCTGCACACACGGCACTCCCCGCACACACACGGCGGCCGGGACCAGCGCCCCAGCGTCCTCCCAGACCTGCCCTGCTCCTCCTGCTGGCCCAGCCCCGCCGCGCCCGGGGCCGCGATCCCCGGCTCTGCCCCGGCCCCGCCGCCCGGGGCGGCCCCGCCGCGGCTCTGAGGCCACAGAGGCGCCAGGGCCGCCGCCCGCGGGAGGCCCAGGCCGTGCCGAGCGGCTCCCCCCGATCGGGGACGGCATCCCCGCGGCTCCCCGGCGGGCCCACCCCGCACCGCGCCCGCCCTGCGGCACCGCCCTGGGCCCGGGCCCAGTCGCCGACCCCGCTCCAGGAGCCGCGGGCAGGGCCCGGGGCTCCATCCCCTCCCGCCCGGTCCTACCTGCGGCCGGCGCGCGGGGCGCGGGGCCCGGGCGGAGGAGCGGCCGGGGCGGCGAGCACGGACCCCACTTCCCCCGGGCCCGCCCGGCGCGGGCTGAGGGCGGAGCGGCCGGGACACGCCGCGGAGCCGCCGCCGCGCGCCGCCCCCCCTTCCCCGCCCTCCCCGGCCGCAGCCGGCTCCTGCTCTCATCCCACCTGTGCTGATACTCCCTAGCAAGCTTTAGTGTCGCATGCCATTTCTCTTCGTACACGACTGTGAGGATGGATCGAGTAACCATCTCTCGAGTAGCCATCTCTTGCTGACTCTGTCTTCCCTGATATACCGCCCGTCTCCACCGATAACCTCTGTGGTATCTCATCCACACAAAGTTTGGACACGGTTTATGTGTGACTAGGTAATATGAGTAACTGGATGTTGCCCATGCAGAGGCCATGCTCTGTCCTCCCTCTGATCCCAGTGGTCCTGCCAAGAGGGTTGCAGGTAATTTGGTCTTCAATTGCAGAGAGGGGTGTTGGCATTCCCTATGCACCCAGACTAGCCAATCATTGTGCACCCAGATGCTCCTGGAATTTGCGTTTTTTGGAAATTCTCACCTAGGACAAGCAATGGAGTACATGAAGAACAAGGTCTTTGTACAGAATTTTAATTAAAGGCTCTGCAAGCCCTTAAGAGTCACTGAGTTTGTGAGTTCACAAAACTGTTCTAAGAACTAAATTAGTAAATTCAGTACAGAATATGGAGAATATATCTGGTCAAGCAGCAGTGTAAGAACCCACACAGAGATTAGCTCAGTTGGTTGGAGCATGGTGCTAATAATGCCAAAGTTATGGGTTTGATCCATGTACAGGCCATTCACTTACGAGTTGCACTTGATGATCCTTGTGGATCCTTTCCAACTCAGAATATTCTCTGAAAATGAAGCTGGAGTGTAATTCAGAGGCATTATGATACTCTGTGTTGCTTACAGTACATAAACTCCTTTGGTTCATGTTGACATCTGCAGTACCAGCCTGAGCCAGAAATCCCACCTGTGTTGTTCTGTGGTATAAATGAGGCTATAAACTCTTATGAATCAGTATATCCCAACTTTCGCCCCAAAGAACTTCCTCCCAACAACTTCCCCCTCTTGCTGTCCATGAGTTGTCAGTTAGGTTCAGAGATGAAGTTCCAAGGAGAGGGCAGGCAGTAGTGGTCATTGACTTCAGGAGGCAACAAATGCTTGGGGGTGGTCATAATATGTTTATTATGACCACCTGGCTGCGTTTAAAAGAAAGAATGCTTTACAGACTAGCAGTCCTGTGCATCCTTCCCCTGCCTCAATCCGATATATTATTATTTAATTAACTGTAGTATTTAATAACATTAATCATACTGACAGAATTAACCTGATATAAAATTCTTAAATTTCTAGATATCAAAAGAAAAGCAGATCCTGACAACTTCTCCTAAGGACAGTTTTCACATTCCACACCAAATATTTGAAAATAAAACCTACAGCTTCCTAAATCCCTAAATTCCTAAATCATTTTCAAAGTTCTGCATTTTCCATGCAACCAGGATTTTCCCCAGACTGACTACTGTATTTCAATGCTTTTTTTGCAATGTTTTTTCAAATCATTCAAGATTTTGTACGAAGAACAGAGATATTTTGAGGAGCTTGGGCTTTGTTTTCCCACCTAAGATCTTAACACTTTTTAGTGCCACTGCAACCCTGGCACAACAAAACAGACCATTACAGACCATTTTCTCTGCATGGTCACCCTGGCCAGAACAGGAAGTAACCTACATCTCACAGTGGCTGTGGTCATCAGTAGCTTCTCAGATCAATGACAGTCAATTGGAATAACATTATGTCCTAGTTAGGACAGCTGAGACCAGTTCATCACTGGATGGGTGTAACCCAAAACTGTGTATTCTATAGCCTTCCATGCCATTTCCCAAGAACTGTTATCAATGAACCATTTACACCATCTGCACATAGAGCCTGACTCCTCAGGCTATAAACTAGGTGCTAAGAGGCCTGCAAGATAGGAGTTGCTCTTGTCCTCACACCCATTAAGGAACCCCCCGCCCTGAGGGAGGTACTGAGCATTCCTGCCTGAACTGGAGAATATATAATCTTGGAGTCTTGGGACCTTTTTAACCACTCGTGGGATCCAGAGGAAGACTGCAGATCACCGCTCTCAAGCAGACTGCAGACCACCACTCTCGACTGGACTGCAACCACCACTTTTCAACCAGACCGCAACCATCACTCTGGACCAGGCTGCAACAGCACTCTCACCAACAGGTTTTCCCCTCTCCTTTTCCTTTGGACTCAGGGGGCCCAAAGAACACCACTCTGTTCCTGCCCCAGGGTGCTGGGTTATATATTTGGGCTTTGTGGGTTAAAACCAATTGTTTGTCTGTATAATCGTACTTATTGTATTGCCTTTAAACCAGCACACATTACAACGCCATATGGAAAAGAAAACATAATATTAAAGGTAAAACACATAGGAAAAGGGCTCAATTTCTATTATTCTCTGCAGGTTCTTCCTTATTTATTACCCTAAGAGAGCTTTTATCAAAAGGCTTTTTTCCCTTGCTATTCCTGTATTTCAGGTTTGTACACTGGAAACTGCTATGGTCTTTTGAGCATTAGTGAAGTTATTAAATCATAAGGGCTGAAAGCTGAGCAATTTAGAGAATATTTACTCAGTGTGTTTCTTTGGTTCTTTGCACATGGATTTTATTCCAAAGACTAATGAGACAAACATTTTTTTATTAAATATTCACTTACCCTTGTGAAGAATTGTAGCCATTATTTTGAAAATCTGAATTTTGCGGGAAATCCATAACCATGCGTGGCATAGTGACAAACAACTTTTTAATTCAGCCTATTTTTATTTTTTCTAAGTAAGTACACTTTAGAACTGGTTTTGTATTAAAACAGAATTTAGGTTTCTTGAAAGGTCTTCTACCTCTTTTATGATATGGATGTTCTCTGTATTCATTGCATGCTCCTCCTCCTAGGCCCACATTTGATGGCATTCACACACTTACACATTCCTTTATTTATAGATAAAATATTTGGTTTATTTTTTTATTCAACATCTGTTTTTCACAGTAATGCACTCTAGACTGCTTTGTTATTACACCACTTTCTGTATTTCAGAGCACAAGATGTTTGTTTTTAAGGGCTAAGTGAAGGAGTCTAAAAATCAGTATTTGAAAACACTCAGTAAAATTTGTCCTCTTTATAAAACCAAGTAAAATTAAAATCATTATTTAAAAATAAAAATAAAAGAAAACATGAACAACTACTAGAAAGTACATGTTTTTTCTTTCACTGTTTTTTGCAGAATTGGCTTTTTGAAAAAATTTTTGCATTTTTTGTTTTAGCAACTTACTTGTGGGTCTGTCAACAATGTAATTGCTGTAAATTGATAAAGAAAAAATACAAGAAAAACAAAGGAATATTATGCTTCCTTCTGTGCTGGATGACAGAAAACAGTGTTAAATCCCTACATTCTGCCACTTGTCTATGGCACTGAAATGGCTATTAGAAATCTTTGTTACATCTCTTCTGCAATCTTCTTTTGAACTCTGGTTTTGATGCTATTGTTCAGTGTATGATCATAATTTCTGATATATCATTATATAAGGATATGTATGATAATTATTTTTTGTATGCACACCTGCCTAGCCTCGTTTATATGGATTTTTACACAGCTGAACTTTGAAAGAACATATGCTTTTCCTTAAAAATTTTACTTGGCTAGATAATTACATAACTGAAATTTATGTCTTATTATAAAAGAAACATAAAACAAGAATTAAAAGTAATTTTAGAAGCTTTCACAAACATTTTTGTGGTTTGGTTTATTTGGTAATGCTGCTTCTTAAAGAAATGCTAAATGATTACTTAAACTATATTGCAGTGGCAGTATTTTGGGAGTTACGAGCATATTCAACCACTGGTTTTCTGTAAGCATATTCTTTGACCACTGTCAAATCTGGCTGGAATAGGATGTAGAGCTCAAAAAGTTTAATGTGAGACAGTGCAACTACATAAAGGAACTGGTCTAAAAACACACTGAAATCTGCTGAGTCCATGTTCTGCCCTATTTTAAGTGCACCACTACGAAGTAGAAGAGCCCTCCCTCCCTGTGGTTCTGTGTTTGATGTTACCATTCTGGAACATGAAGACATCCTGCAGAATGCTGGACTACTGTTTAGCTATTTAAGGATTGATTTCATCATAAAATGATATTGTCATTTCTGAGTCACGTCCTTTACCACCAAGAGAAATTTTGGCTTATTTGTAAATTAATGGCTTATCTGCAAATTGTTTTCCACTGAGACTACTGCATCAACTACCCACTATATTTCACAGCACTTTAAAAAAAAAACACAATTGAGAGAAGTTGCCAGTGACCTTGTTTTTTTATTCAGGAGCACATAAAAAAAACTTATGCCACAGCTTTGGTTGACTGGAATGATAGGCATACTTAAATTTTAATTTTTTTTTTTAATGGTAAACAAGTGTACATTCAGTTGTGTGCAAGACCAACACTGTCAATAATGCAATTACACTACAGAAAATGAAATGTTTGAAGTATATAGCTGTGAAAACCTTCATATTTTTGGTAATTAACCAGCATTGTTAGCATTAGTCTGCAGAAGCCATTACATATATGGTAAACACTGAAAACAGACCCTGTGGCAAAGTGAATGTAATTATAGTTGCACTGGCTCTGGAGAAAAGGAAGAGCCCTACTTAAACATATTACTCATAAGCTATGTCTTCTGCAACTTAAACATGAAAAAATTACCTAACTCATAGTTCTTACTACTCAGCCACTTGAACTTAAAAACGTGGACAGTAGTTTCGTACATTTGGGATAATTACAATTCAGTAATTTTTCATGCCACAGAAAGAGTTGCTTAGACTGGATGATTATTCTATATAACCCCATAACTCCATGTTCCACTTCTAACATCTCTTATAAAATCTTTTTTTTTTTTTCTTTTTTTAATGAGATCTGCTCTCAACGACCGAGACTGGAAGGAGAGAGGTATGAAAATCCCCAGGTAGTGATGAATCCTGAGTATTTTACAACAGTATGCACTGATTTCTGGTAGTCCAAAGCCTCTCTCTACTCTGAAGGGATGATAATAAAGCATAGATGGAATATTTACAATTTTTAGAATAAACCTACCAGCAGAACAACTGTAACCATTTCTCATTCTACAAAATCTGCTTTTTAATATCACCTTTTTGTAGAAACATATGGCAAAGAACATAAAACTGTCTTTTTTAGTAAACAAAAGAAGGTTTTGATAAAAGCACAGAAGACAGTTTTATCTGCTGGATGATGAGGTACAGGTACCCGTATACAAACATGTATACTAAATAATAAAAAGAGAAGGTGTATTTGAATGTTACAGGTCTGACGTAAACACAGAAAAAAAATGAGAGTAGTCAAAAGTGCTGATACATTAACTCACTCCATCATGCCTAATTATTGCAGCATATATGATATAAAATAATTAAAATGCAGAAATATCTGCTTGCCTTCAAACCAGGCAGAAGAGATATCTTTGGAAATGTAGTTAAATTAAAAAAAAGGTCAAGATGTGTGTTACATTTCAGCCTACAGAAGAAATTCACAGATTTTAAAGTCCTGAATATAGAAGTTTATGATGACAACAGAAAATGCATTACAGTGACGTAAACAGAGCCACTGTAGCACATACCACTTTCTTTTTGTACAGGTTTACAGTAGATATTTAAAGACACAGAAAAAGTTCATGTGCAGCTTTTCCATTAAAGGTGTGCAGTTCATCAAACTGATATATATATTTCCTGAAATAATTTAGAGAATGAGAAAAGACACTTGATCTAAACATGTAGTGTGCACACTAGTTAACCACAAATAAACTTAAGATTCTTAAGTGCACTATGAGCTGCAGACATGAATGGCTTTTAAAAGCTCAGTAAGTTAGCTGAACTCACACTAAAGTGAACATTTAAGAAGTTGTTTCCAGTTTTGTCTGATCATTTCTTCTCGGAAAGAGTCTCACCACCAAGTTCTACCTCTAGTGAGGCCTCTTCAAGAGATAGCTTAACATCAGATGCATTAACAGGAGATCCAGGCGTAGCTGTGCAGACAGAGAGGAAAAAAAAGCATTAGGTTTTATGTTTAATATTCAAGCTAAAAAGCATCAAAAGCAACAAAAATATGTATTACCTAGCACAGAAACACAAACAAGCTGCACTAGCTAATTAAATCAGAAACCCACATGGAATTTGTTCTCTAAATAGCACAACCAAAAGCAGATAGTATAGCTGGCCAACAGTTCAGACTAAACATACTAATGATTGAATGCATTATTGTGTTATTAGCAGCTTCAGTCAGTACCTGGTTACAGAGCTCTACAGTAAATGTTCAGAAAACATTCTAGAAATTCTGCCATTTAAATAAATAAATTCCTTTGTTTTACTTGGAGATAGCTGGAAATGCTGTCTACTTCAAAACAAAACCCCATGAATTTTCAGCCCATAGAAATTGAAACAATTTAGAGGATAAGGGAAAGTAAGTAATAACAGTTTTACTGCTAAAACTATTTGTGCAGTGCTATTGAGTTCTTGCTGATCCAGAAAATGATCCCACTTACACAGACAGGGAATCTTAAGAAACAGCTGCCCTACAAAATCATTCTGGAAAGAATCAAGGTAGTCATTCTGCCTCTGACAGAGGTTACTTACATAAGGTTGGTTTCTCTATTGCTAGCCTTTCAGGCAAAGTTTCAAGTGGAGTTGGTTGAATTTTTGCAGGGGTATATGTATTTAAAGAAATTTTTCTTCCTGAAAGTGGCATCATGTAAGTTGGAGAAGCTGAAATGGTGAGAAAAAAAGAATATACACATCATTTAACAACAAAAATACTCTCATCCAAGCCAAACATCAAAAGCAGCAGCCATAGGACTGTGTATCTGTCCAGAGAAAGACACCACCATCACACAGCTCAGCTGCCCATTTTTGACTATGTTGTCAAAATTTCACAACATGAAAGACAAATCTAAAAATCTCCCTTTTATTTAAGAAAGCAACACAATGAGTTCATGCTGCTAAGGAAGCTAAGCTGAATTTCAGTAACACTGGCCTTGCCAGAAGATTAGCAAAAGCATTAGTGCTACTTCTCATAGGTTATGAAAATTGCATCTGAGTAGGCATTTAGTCCAAAATGTCTGTGAAAAATGCACACAAAACATTTATCTCCAGACAACCTCTAAGTACTACAGGAAAACAGCTGGAGAGCCAAGAATGTATGGCCTTAATTGTATCAGGTCTAATTTCCAACCACTCTTCTGTAGAAAGGTGACAACCATATATTAAGAGTGTGATCAGGGTTTTTTAAAGTATTTTTTCATATTGTGTATTCTCAACTCTGAACAGATTTTGATGACAAACTTCCTCACCACCATAACAAGACATTTTGCATAGCTGAGAATTTTCATATACTTCATATACAGTAGCATCAGTTTTCTTAAATCGCTCATCTTCTTTCTCAGATACAGATGGCCTATTCTATCAGTTTAGCTACTGATTAAAACTAAACCACATAAAATAACAGGAAGAAAAAGGAAAAATCCTATAACAGAAAAAAGAAAAATCCTAACAGGTTTTGTATCAGTACTTGTTTCTGCGTATAAGTTTTCTGATCAAAACATGAGTCTTTAGACACTTCCTCAAGAAGAATGATTTTCAATCACCTGACACATTGATTATAAGCATCCTAATATGGAGATGACCTAAATCTGACCTAACTTAAAACACTTCTAAAGACACAGCAGCAGAATCACAATGGGAAGTCATCTTCCCAGAGATGTGCACATGGATAGAACTTAGTTGTATTTCATTTCAAGCTCATTTAAACTTCAAACATGCAGCACAAACTACCAAAAAGTTCAGTAACTGCAAGGCTCTCTACAGGTGAAACCCCAAGTAATATTAAAAGAAACAGGAAATAACACATTTTTAAGTGTAAATGCAACACTCCTCTGCTGTGGTTACTGCCAGTACAACAGCACAGTATAAAGCTGGAAATACTGCATGCTCACTAAAAAGTATGACCTGTGACTCAGCTGACAGTGTGGACAGAACAAAGGAGTCAACGTAATAGTAAGGGAAATAAACCCACTATGATTGCATTAAATCCTTAATTTAATACCCCAACAATGTCTCAACAGAGACGTTACTACAATGAATTATGACAGTATCCATACCCACAAAAGGATACTGCAAAATTTAGAATTATAGTTTGTGTACATTTTCATTTTCTTTAAAAGCAGTATCCTTAGTTTAATTGTTAGCTGTAAAACACTGCAAAAATTAGACAGTATTTAAGAATTTAAAATTAACATAAATACAAACTAAAACCAGTACATGTCTCCTGTAGATTTTCCCTTGATGGAGCAGCAACAGAGGCAAGAAATTCATCCACCTGCTTCAGAGACAAGGAATTATGTAGAGTTTCCAAAGGGCAAATAGAAGGCACCATGGAATACAGTTCAAAACCTAAAAGAAAAATAATAAAAAAGAGAGATTTCCAAACATAAGACAGGATTTAAGCTCTTGCATATGCAAGTATTAATGCATGATAAAAAGTATTTATTTTACATTAGCACATGCAGATAGGACCCTTGAAATCATGGAAATTAAATATCACAGGAGTTGGAACAAAATGGGCCAGTTTCCAGGGTGCACTAAACTAAAGACACCATGTAACATACCATGGGATACAAATCCCCTGTACACATGAAGTACATGTGTACACACAAACTATTCAAACATTAGAACTGTGCTCTACTCCCAAATTAGTTAATGAAAGATAATTTTCTTTTAAGACAAACTCAGTAGATCACTACAAAAAAAAGTCAGGAAAAGATAGTATTTCTCCTACTCGTTCTCATACCTGGCACATGACTAAATAGATAGATAACTCATTCATGCAAGAAAATAGGATATAGCTATTTTGTCAACTGTTAGCAGACAAGAGCTAAAAATGCTACATCTTCCAAGAAAGAAATTTGCAGAATTCACGTTCTATCATCTTCAGTATTCTGTGAAAATAAACTGTTGCCTTTAATATCAAAGGAAAACCACTGTTAGCATTTTTGTACCTTGAGATTACATGTTTTTACCTTCAAAGAGAGATTTACACCTACCTTTATGCATTTAAAAACAGTACTTAGAAGACTAGAGGTTTCATATATTAGAAGAGGTAAGTAAAGCAACCCAAAAATCTAAAAATTTATTGGACTTTGCTTTTCTATGTTAGTATTGATCATACACTAACCATGCATATCCAAATTACTAGCAAACTAAAAAGCATTTCAACATCTTGGCTAAAAAAAATTTGCAGTTCTATAAAGTGATGCAAGTTTGATAACTCAATGAACAGCTCTTCATCCAATTGCATTTCAGAAGAGGAAAATATGTCCATTAGTGTTTTCAACATTCAGCTGTAATGCTACAACTTTGCAATTCAATACAGTAAATTTATTTTAAGTAAATGAAGAAGCAATAGTGAATGAAATAATGTTTAGAATTTCAGTTCAAGGCACATTTATTAGAGATAGCATTACGACTGTGAACTGTTCGTTCCCATAAAATAATAAGCAACAATATTCCTGTGATATGCAATGTTCCCCATTCATTCCCCATTAGTGCTTTGCATAGAGAAGTAATTCAACAAGGTTTCAACCCCAAAATGTCTGTATGTATATCTTCATTTTTAGATCCACCTTGGCCAATACTCAAATTTCCGGGACAATTGCTACAAATACACAATCAACTGAAGTGTACTCATGTCAGCTTCATTTAGATTATAAACAAAATGTTGCATTTCATAAAAACTTGGTTTCTGTGTACAAAAGAAGCACCACAATATAATTAATTTCTATTCTCCTACAAAGGCAGTAGCTAAGCTTCAGTGTAAGCACTAAGATGTTTGGCATACATATTAATATCCTAAATGACTATTTGCATGCATGCAAAGCACAAACCCTTTCGTTGCATTACAGTGAAATGTAAGATTTCTCTCTTTACCTTGACAGAAAAGTCACCATCATTTCCATGAGAATTTATTTTTCTATTTGCAAATAACAAAGTGGGACAATGTCAGGTTAACTTTTTAGTAACTATTATTGTCATAGTGCATGTTATAGAAAACCAGGAAGTAATTTCAAAATACAGCCATGCCCTTAAAAAAAAGGGGGGGAGCGAAGTTTTTTCTTTTTTCATAAATTTCCCCTCCAAACATTTTTGTTGAGTTTTAACAATTCTGCTGTCAGGTAGTTGTATTGCAGAATGTTGTAGTAGTAACTTTACGTCTAAGGGATATGGCTTAAAAGATACTCTGGAAATCTATCTGCAGTGTTTTGTTTGAATATTTTGTGATAAATATTCTAGGATGTTAAGATAAATAAATTTGAAATTTTATGATGAAGAAGCCCGACAGTATCCCTTTAAAAAGGCAATTTCCTGTACATGAACAGCCTTTGAACTTTGGCTGTATTAATTCTTAAAGCGTCAAAATGCAAGACAATGAAAGGGTTAACGCAGCATCTCAAAAAGCCACCCTGCTGTCTTAGATTCAAAAACTACAGACACATACCACTGGAGCCTAGAAATTCCACAGAGGAAATGGACCAGCACCTATAGAGGTGTGGGTGTTCTGCAGAGGCCCAGAAAATAAGGTAAAGCACTTTCAGAAGATACTTGTTTCACCATGTTCCTTGAACTAAAGATGGGGGGGTAGTCTGAAATGAGTTAAGAGGGTGTGATAACAACATAAAAATAAGAAAAAAAAGCCAGAGTGAAAGGGACAAGGAGAATAAAAGTGATAGTCCAGAGGACAGACGAAACAACATCAATATGGACGTATGTTAGTAGAGAACCCTTGGAAACCTCCAATACACTCAGGGTTCAGAGGAGCTCGTACTGCATGCATTAATCTTGTCAAAGATGTGTGGTAAAACTGCTGCATTAAATGAATTTGAACAATCAGTGTGATCAATACAAGCAATTTAGATCCTTTTTTAAAGAATGCAGTCACAAAAAGATAGTGCTAAATGGAATAGAGAGCAATCATATTATTAGACACTGACACTCAAATGCAGTTTCTACTTTCTGAAGGTGTATGTTTTGGAAATATTCTTTGGTTTGAGTATAAGGATAAAAAACGGACTCCTGACTTTCCTATTTGAAATAGGACACTAGAATTGGCCTTTTAGATCAAACACAGTCTTAATGCTATTAATTCAGGCTTACTGTATCACTTTCCCTTCAAGATGCACCAGAGTGCAAAAAAGTCACTATGGGTTTGTTTCTCAGCAAAGCCAAACAAAAACTCAGGTTGGTATTTTTTTTAATTAACTTTGTTTTTAAACAACTATGTTTTGAATCTATCATGAAAATACTGATGATTTCCACTGCAATTTCAATATCATCACCATCAATGTATTCAGCCACCAGTCACGCACTTTTTAAAACTGCAGTTAAGAAATCTGGAAAAGCTACGTTAAGGTCTGGTGGATGCTGAAGACTGAGTCTAGTTTTCATGAACAGGATATATTTGGGGCCTATTTAATCATGTAGAAAAGGTGATGCAAAATATTTTGCTGAGGAAGAAAAAGACATACCTTTGTCCTGTGAGTTAAACCAGACCTTTTTTGCAAACTGAAGACAAGTTAAGTCTCACTCTTGAAGCTCAAGAGGTCAATGCTGCTCAAGAAGTCACAGCTCTCTCGCTGTGATTTTTAGTGCAATATTTAAGTAATTTGCACATCTGATGAACAGAGAAGTATGATAAGGTAAAATAAATTTTTGTCCTGTGATAACATAGCAATTCAGCAGGAATGGAAACAAAGCTTCTGCTTTAGTTTTTTTAATTTAGCGTCACTTCAAGAAGATAGTCATAAACTCCAGCTGTCAATTCAGTGATTTATTTTAGAATCAGGAGGCTCAGGGAATCAGGTCAGCAGGAGAAAGACAAAGAAGAAGCAGCAGCTATCAAGAAGTGTAATGTCCAATAAGATCAGATTTCATTCTGTGTTTATCTTGTACCATACAGTCTGATCACAGAAGAAGTTGGGGAGAATAATTTATTACAGAGATCATGATTAACAGTAGCACTTTTTTTTTCAAGGATTTTTCTAAGAAATGAACTTTCATGTTGTATTTATACTAATGAATGATAAAGAAGGGATTTAGGATATCTAATGATTACAAATATATTTGGAATTGTGCTTGAAGTTAGGAACAACAGACAGTTGGATGATACTGTACACCCCATATTTTAAATAAAAATAAAAGGGATGAAGCAAGGAACCTTTTGTTTTTGTTTTCGTTTTTAAAATAAAAGCAAAACGTACCATTGGTTGGGTGTCGAGCAAATGAGATAGAAAACCTTTTAACAGCAGAACCGCGTGTGGTGTCTGAGAAAGAGAAAAACAGGTACCTGAAATTTGTAACAGCTACCAAAAGAAGGAGATTTTAAAATAGGAAAGGAAGAAGGAAGAAAAAAAGAAAATATGAGAAGGTATTAGAACTGAGTGGCATGCAGAGGGGATCAAGGAAAAGGGCAAAAATCTAAATAGAGGTTAAAAAGAAGAAAATTTGGATTGTTGGTAACTACAAGATGTGTAATGAAGTGTATGAAAACAAGCAGAATGAGTTGGTGATTCTGGCATACAAGGTTATTTGGGTTAGAGTTGAACACTGAGTAGTGAAGTGGGGGGGAAACAGCGTGAATAGTTTCACCTCAGTTATAAAGGTGTGCTTTGGCATCTTTACATTCAAAATCTAGTGAGAGAGTTTCTTCTCTACCCCAGATTATCCAAAACTGAAAATCTCCTGCTCCTTTGTAATCCAAACCCCACCAAAAAAAAAGGTTAGGAATCCTAAAATTTTCACCATCAGTATTTAACTTATTACTTTATAATTTCTTTCATTCCTCACATATGCTCCAATTTATTTAATTTGAAGATCAATTAGCAATGATAAAAGCCAATGTTTAAAATGGTTACAAAATTTCAAACCAAAAATTTTAGTTTACTTAAAAAATGGACTTGCTGAAATCTCCTGCCACGCCTTACAAGCCTGTGAGCTAGTGTTCAATTCAAGACAAACAAGAATTAACTGCGCTATCAAATTAAAACATAAGCAACCTACAGGCAAATAAAGAAGGAATAGAAACTCACAGAATTAATACTAAGGCAAAATATTCTAGGATTCCACCAAAATCTTTAGAAGTTCAATGTGGCACATGGATTTGTGCGTGCATGTGCGAGAGTGTGCACATACCATCTATGAAGCCAGAAGAAGTCAGCTTTTTACGATGAGTACGAGCATAATCCTGTAGGTTAGGTGCACTTGAAGAACCCCCGAGCACTGAGGTGCTAAACAGGCCCGCACAGTGAGACCCTGATGGGAGTTAGAGAAAATACATACAACAACCAGGTGTTCGTCCATTCACATTGGGGATGCATGCAGCATGCAAGCACATGGCTCTTACCACACAAAAGGCAGCTTTTGGCAGTGCCTTGGACAGGTTCACAATATGCTTGTAATGTCAGAGTGGGACTTGTAGGCTGAAACTATCATAATTTATTGTGCTTCTACTCATGAGACAGCACCCTCTGCTCTATGTGCAAAGAGAGGATTGGCTTTAACCAAAGTGAGTTCTTGTCCTGTTTTCACTTTTGGTAAAGAAAAGTTACCAGTTAGCATCAATGTAAACATAAAACAAAACAACAAAACAAAAGGAAGATGAGGAGGAGGAGGATGATGGGAAAGCTGTGTATTTTAAAACCTGCATTTATGAAACAAATATAAACTGGAAAAATACTGCTCACTGCTTTCATCTAAATCAACCTTTGAGATAATAGGCTGCAATAAAGTACTCATGCATTTCCACAGACTTAATATAGGAATATTTCCCTTCTAACCCAAGGAAATATTAACCGAATTGGAAATAACTCTATTCATATTTCAGCTACCATTACTGACAATGTTACAAACTGAAAATACCTAAAGGTTTAGCTTAACTTCCTTTCCTGAGAAGACTTTTGCACAGCTCCATGCAAGTGACAGTACTTTTATTACAACTTATCAGAATGGGAGTTAAACTAATCATTGAAAGCCACAGACAAAAATATAAAAATAACTTTTGTAATCATCAACCATAAATGAAACTTACATACAACAATGAACAAAATGGAAAAAAATGTTTCAATTTTTTCCTTTACATTTTACTACTAGTTGAAAGGAGAAGCTGTTTATCACTCAGAGCTTATCTTTTTATTTTTGATGAGTAGCAGCAGATTTTTCTTTTGAAAACCAGCTGTCTATCCAGTGATGCTTCCTTTCATTACTTTTAACAATCCAGTGAGGGGAAACATTACTAGCATATGTGACCAATCACAGCCAAAAAAAATTGGTGCCTGGTCTGTGGCAAAAGCCTTTCACACCAAATATAATACCTTAATCTACACACAGAAATACATCAATTTCCACAAGCCATATTGTGTCACATAAAAGAAAAGTCATTTAACTTTATCAAGCACATAACAAAAAACAGGACTTCAATAAGCAAGAGCACCTGATGTATGCATTTTACTAAGGGAAAATACAATAGGAAGAAAAGTATCACAGAAAGATTAGACATACAAAAAATAATACAAAAAATACGTATCTTTACAAAGAAAGGAAAAGCTACTTCTAAAGTTTATGCATATAGCTTATGCATTTTCTACACTTCATTTTTCCCATGAAAAAACACAGAGAAAAAAAAAGCAAGACTGATTTACAGTAGTGCATGATTTCATTTTTTTTGCATATGAGTCATATGTATGCCTGTTTAAAAGAAGCAGCAGAAAAGCACCACTTGAATTAAGGGAATTTGAAACAACTCATTGAATTATAGCATGATTCATTCTAATGCTGAAAAGAAGAAATTAATTTTAGGAGAGGGAATATGTGCAAAACCCGTGGTACTATTAAGAAACTTGAGGTTTTTTCCCCATCCCAGTCCCCTCGTTAAAACACCTTCACTTTCATCAATTGCCTGCAGCAGGAAACAGAAATTTTCAAGAAAAGTGTTTTAACAGTTTCTGGTGCAGGCCATTTCAATCCAAAAGATCCTTGCAAATTCTGAAAACTCCATCAGAAACTACATTATAATGAAAATCTACTTTACATTAAAAATAGTCCTGTGCACCTGTTGTGAGCAGTAAATAATCAGTAGTATGAACAGTCTCAAATACTTTGCTATTTTCAGTTATAATTTATTTAAAAACTTTTCCTGCAGAAAAACTGTCCAGTTCGTAGGCAGACACTCAGCATATGTTACTGATAACAAGTACTATTGGGTCCTGTTAACAAAAAAGCTATTCAAAGAATATACAACTGTACAGAACAGGCAGATGAAAAGCTGATAACATCAAACAAAATTTCAATTGTAGGCACATACCTAGACCACTCTGCTTTTGTTCCAGAATAGTTCGTGGTGTTCGTAAGTTACTATTGCTTTCTGATAGGACCTGGATGAAAAAACAGAAAAATAAGGGCAAGTAGAACAGCAGCATGAAACATCCATTTAACTTGATACAGCAGCCTGTTTCAGACAGACACGTGTTAATAAGCTGTATGATAAGTGTTAGTAAAAATATGTAAAGGAAACATGAAAGATCATGCAATATCCCCTTCTGAAGGGAGTCCATTTCACATATGAGTTCCTTGCAATGAAGTGGTGCAAAGCAAGCATTCAGAATGAGAAAGGACACAGACCAAGACCGATATGAGAACAAACATTTGAGACATTTTATTTCATTTTACCAAATGCACTCTCCTAAACTGCGCCTGTATTGAAAAAAGGAGGGGAGGGAAGGAAAGACAGACAAGCTATTGAGGACACGATACAATCACTGATCCATGCACGGGTTTAATCAGTGTAATCTTCAGATGCTCACAGCCTTTGCTGATATAAACTTTTCCAATGTAAATAGTTTTAGAATTTTCAATATTAAATTATGAAAATTTTCAGAGAAAAAGGATATGGTTAACAGAACACCATCCATTGTCATACATGTAAACAATATCTTGACATTCTGAACATCTTTAGATCTTCACTGGTACTTCCAAGACATTTCGCGTTTCTTTTTTTTCCTGCCTTCCCCTCACCCCCCAGTATAAAGAACAATCTTCAAAATATTGTACAAGTCAATGGATGATGTACTGTTTTGGGAGTTTCAGATACCTCTGGATACAGAAGGCAAGAATTATTAGTGCTAGGAGTTTTTTCCCTGCAATAGTTAATACCAGGCCACTGAAAATATAATATATGCAAAACAAGTTTTGAATAGCAGCATGAAGTACCAAATAAATTATTTTAAATGGTATTGGTTGCAATTATTAATGTTTATTTTTTTTTTTCAATTTACCTACCACCAAATTAAGCAATGCTGGTTTTAAAGTCTTAAAGGACAACTAAACCAAAGCAGAAATCTCTTTCATTAGGCAGTTGCACTAAGTCTTTTTTAATGTGGTAACATTTGCAATTCCTATAAAGAAACCAAATTTTTATGAAAACATGTAACACATTCAGTGGAAAAACATGCACTTGCTCTTTTTCCCCCAAACATTCTCGGCAAGTAATTTTAAGAAGTGGAAGATTTTGCTTCAAACATAATCCATAACAAGGGATTAGATGTCCTTAAAGACAGTTGTTGCTTGGAATGCATAAAATGTTTAATGAAGTAAAGTTTAAAAACCTGTTGCCATGAGCCAAAAATACTGGATGTGAAAGCCAGTGATTTAGGGGAGACAGGGGAAGAAGTGATTTGTTCCCCTGATCTGCGTCTTCGACGCCCAGTACCCACACCACTGGTGTAATGCAGCCAGGTACCAATACACTCTGGGCTAGACACACTCAGGGGGCTCTCTTCCTGGAAGTGAGAAAGGGGGCAAAAAACAGCAAAGCATGCAAAGTTAGATTCAACAGAGCCAAATGAACAGAAAAGAAAAACCCAATCTGCTTGCACTCTTTTATATACTACTTTTAAAACTATTAAACAGCGAATAGAGAAGAGTAATAATTCAATATTAGGAAGTTAGCAGTTCCACTCTTTTCATCCAGCTATATCTTTTAATATAACACTTCAGTCAAATTTCTGGTATACTAATTATTAGATATGAGAGAAAGGTATTTATTAACAATAATTGATTCATGATTTTAAGAATTTTCCACATGTTGGAAACAGAACATCTATTACCCTTGACATCCTGTTTAATAGTTCTTCCCCTCTTAAGTACATTAAACTTTCCTATTTATTACTTAATAGTTTCCATTTCTAGTCTATAAACTTATCTGAAAGACTCTCATTTTTTAAATTGCCTTTGAGACTTTACAGCTGACTCACTGGTAGTAGCACCAACCTGACTGATAGTAGTTTCCCAAACTTAAAAAAGTCCTGAACTATAGCTGATGCTGGACACCTTATTAAGACTTCAAGGGAGGACAGTGTCAGGCTAAGAGCCCCCCTATGCCCTACATCATTTTGTATCATTAGCATTAACATTTTTTGCAATACAGAATTTGCTTTCCAATGTTGATGAACTTTACGTTCTTGTTTTACTGTTAAAACTCTGCTCTTTTTTCTTTTCGTGACTCAGTTACAGTTGCAAATCCTTCTGTAAATATTGCTGACTATAACCCAGATTAAAACTTCCATATAATCTCACACCTGACAGGGTCCTTTCAAATTAACGGACATAGGTGAAGACAGAATTGCCTTACAGGAGGGAAAAATAGGAAATACAAAAAAGGTCAAGGCAGTTGCAGTTTAAGTTGCAGTGACTTTTTTTTTTTTAAACACTTTGTTTGGTTTAAATATTCCAAATACTGGTTTTGCAGATTTCAGTAGGCCAGATGAAACTTCCAATTTTACTTTTAAGAAAAAATATTTCAGTGTATGTTTTCTCTAAATTGGCTAATTTCTTCCCGCAAATAAAGAAGCACAGAATGCTGAAACACATTAGATCTCAATATATACTATCTGCATAGTCAAAATTTGGCAATTTGTGCTACTGATATCTTGTGAAAGTAACTTCCACATAATTTATGAAAATGGTTAGAAGTTTGAAGTAATAGACTATTAAACTGTGCGTATATGAACTCATAACTAGGAGGGGAGTTTGCATGATCATAGTGAAAACAGCTTTTAAAAATCAAAAATATTGATGTTGTGAGCATTTGTTTATGAAAAAACTTGGAAATAGAAAATGTAAGACATTAACATTTATTATGTCTGTTAATTTATGGAAGTCATGTGAAGTTATACAAATATCCTTATAGAAAGGAACCATGCATCTTTTTCTCTCCACACTGCCAATAACCAAGTAACTTGCAAATCTATAATACTTTTACTGCATACAAACAGCCCATTCCCAACACAAACATGAAAGAAAAAGCTTTTGATGTGAATCTTCATTTCTGATGGTTTTAAGCAACTGAAAATGAGGCAATAAGAAGCTGTTAGTCTGCTTCTAGCATTAATATCACAGAAGTGCCACTATGCACCATCTGAAGCTCTGCCACTCAACTATCCAACAATCCAAATGGTATCAGTGATACAGCCGTGCATCCCCCCGTCTCTGTGACATTAAAGCTATGTCTGTGAAGCACATCTAAATGTCATGGCCTTCAACACAGCAAACTCGACTGTTCAAGATGTTATCTAGCGAATTCATGAAACACAAACCCCAGCTACTTAATAAAAAGCTCCAGGTTTATTTTCTTACCTTCAAAAGCTTGATAAGTGGAGTCACTTTCACCCCACGTGAAAGCAAACACAGCAGAAGACATGCCTCTCCTCCTGTACCTCCCCTACCGCCCCCAATCCCTCTGTTCCCTCTCATCACGGTTCACCCTGAAAGTCTGCTTAATTCCCAATAGCAGCTTTCTTGTAATGATGAATACGAAAGCAATGTCTGTTAGTTTGTAGATGTAGGTTTAGATTGAAAAAGTCTTCATTTTTAAATACTGACTTTTCTAAAGTGGCTTAAAAAAAAAAAAAAGAAAGTCATCACAGAACAGTAATTATTTTTTTTTTAATTCCTTCAGACAAATTACTGTCATGGAGGATTTCCCATAGAGCAAGAGCAAATCTTCTGTGAGATGCATCCTACTGGTGCTGTGTAGCCAAAAGCAGAATTACATTTGGTTTTGTTTTGTTAAAAGCAAGTAAAAGTTAATTTCTGTCAAAGACATTATCTGGAACACAAACACTTACTTCAACAGAACCAATCTTCCTGGATCTTGGAAGGGGTGATTTTCTGTGTATATGAATTGGGTCTGATACCATTGGCTTGAACATTACTACTGATCGATCTGTTTCATCTCTTTTAGGAGCATGTGCCTCCTCATCACTATCATTTCTGTGAGAGGTTTTCTTCGAGCCTTCATTCTACAAACAACACATAATTCATTTTCAATTTGTCTGCGCACCTTGAAACATGTAGACAGAAGTGGCTCTTAAATAAATCCTTTGTAAAGACAAAGCAAGCTGATTTTAAACATACAAGATGTAAATCACAGTTAATTGACCAAATTGCTCTAGATTTTAATAATCTACATATGTTTCTTCTTTCTTCTTCTATTAGAAGAATTCCAGCCAAGCTTTGGTTTCAATCCTTTCTCAAAAAGCATGTGGTAAGTCCACAGACCTGACCATACATCTTTGAAAAAATCAATCCTTCCTCAACAATCTGTATTCATAAGCATGCTGAACTAATTTCTTAAATATTTCTTTCAATTGCCAGAATATCATTCATGTGACAGTGATGTTGATATCACTTTTCTTACAAAGAGTACTTTGTATTTCTAGCAAAAATTCTGGCAAAGCCTTAGACAGTCCGAATTATCTGTGTCCATTACCTCAATGCCCATTCAAAATGGAAAAGATTGGGACTGCCTATATTTTACTGGACATTTTTCTACCAAAGTAAAAAAATCACACTTTCATTTTTTACCTAACTATTTTCCAGTGTTTATTTTAGGTGTTTCTCCAGAAAAACTAACTTTTGCTTTAAAGAAAGGCATAATTACTACCTCTCTGGAGGCAGGTCTGTATCCATATCCAGCTGGTAAATTTTTATCTTCCTCACAACCTTTGGCTCCCGGACTAAAGTGCAGCTCTACATGAAAACGTTCCTCCGAAGAAAGTTCCTGAAGGAAAATATTACATAGGTTTACACTGTAATACATAGCTCAGCCCTACTCACTTCTGAAGATACTTATCCATTTTAAATACCTTGTTTGGGTCCTCATAAAGCATGATAACAATCTGTGTCATGTAATTGAGTTCATTGACCACATTTAAATAATCCATAGCTCGTTTCCATTGTTCATCTTTTGACTCCTTATGAAGGGACAAAAACAAAAAATCAACACAAAAACCTAGCTATTTTCTTTAAAAAGACTGATGATTCACTTTTTCCCCATTTACACAAATTTTAAATTTGCAGCAGAAGCACAAAGCTTATCACACCTAAGGAAAATGCAGATACATCCAAAAAACCAAGTGACTTAAAATTACTCATCAAATGAATGAGAAGTGGAAGGGAGAACTTTTCATATTTTATTTCAGTGCGTCTTTCATGTTCTTTTGACAATGATGATATGTCTTGTAGACAGAGGCATTGTTTTAAGACTCTCCCAATGAGAATCACTAATTTAGCAAGAAACTCATTTTAACAAATATATTATGGAAATTGTTTCCAGGTATCATGCTAACGGTCAAACAGACAAAGTAAATGAAGCTTTCTAGTATATAGAGGAAATACAACCATCGCATCCTAAACTACTGAAATGAATAGTTACCTTTCTTCATGCCCTAGGAAAGAAACCATTTAGTAATCCACCTTAAAGAAAAATTAAATGTTTATCAGGCTAAAACTTGGAGTGTATCTGTTGTAGCATTTCACTGAGGTCTAGGGTGAAAAATGCTTTTGCCATCAGTGAGTTTAGTCATCCATTACCAGAAGCAAGTATGTCAATACAGTGATTTCAAAAGCTAGTATGTTAGTCAAGCTCTATTTTACAAGCAGCTAGCTGGGATTTGTTGTGCTGCATTTATCCTTTCCAAGAACTCAGTTAAGTAATTTCTGAATCTGAAGACCTTGTCTTTTTTAGTTCTTGGTGTCAAAGACAATCAGATGGAGAATAATGCACCCCCTTTGTGGTATTCTACAACAGTATAGAAAAGTAAGACAATTCACTGTACAGCAGAAACTTTGCACTACATAAGCATTCTTTAAGTCAGGTAGGGAGGTCCTGACAATATGTCAATAGTCAAAAATAACAAGCCAGTCCAGAAGTAAATTCAAGAAAACCCTAAATGATAACTGGAAGGAAAAAGAGTTGGAAGAATTACTGGTGACAACATAGGAGAAAAAAAAGTATCTGTCCTTTCCAAATATATTTGTGACTAACACAACACAGCCAATGCAATTTGAAACATGTCTCTGCATATATAATATGAAATCAAATATTTGAAAAAATGTGATAAATTTCAAAGTCACTTAAGAAAATTATGCTTTCAGTTGACACAATCATAGCAAGATTGAGTCCTTAAGGTTCCTCTTCAGAGCTTTAACAGAGAAAGTGTTGAACTCACATCACATAAGGCACCATAACGAAGGGTGGATAACAGGGAGTGGACGTGACTCTCGCTGGTAAAATAGAGCCGTGTGCGAACGTGGCGTTCCGGGGACATAACACCCCTGGAGTAACTTAAAAGAAAGAAAAGTGCTATTAGAACATGATGAGATGTGTCCCTATTTTAAAAAAAGCTGTCGACAAATAAATAAATAATAATATCTGATTACTATGAGCTAAAAAGACACTTCAAATATGAAAGCTATGGAATATCTACATCAATTCTTACAGGAATTATTGTAACCATATAAAAAAGTAACTGGCTTACAGAGGGTGAAGCTTATTTACAGTGTCATCATCTTGAGTTCTCTGAAGGTCTGAACGAATTTTTCTGACTAGAGGAGTGCAGTACCCTTTGGCAATCTCCAGTTTCTCAGCTTTAGAAATACCATATTCCTGTGTAAGAAGAAATTGACTTTTAAAATTCAGTTAAAGATTAAAATGCCTTCTAATTCAAAGCTTCTATATTAAACCAAATTACTCATCTACTAGTTTGCCTTAGCTGCAAACCATTTTGTTTAACACTTTTATGACATTTGATTACTTATGTACCAAATAAGCAGTTTGCTTTTTCGCTGTTTGATTTGATACAGAGAAATAGTTTTTCATTCATTAGTTAAACCATAAAAGAGGATTCACCTCTTGGTATGATCAAGCCCTTTTTCTTAAGCAAAACATCTAGGGGGTCACTTCCTGCTACGATCTCCATCTGCTATCTTGCCTGAAATTCTGTGGAACTTGATGTCTACATTCTTATCACAGAGTGTCAGCATTTTGAAAAAGCAGGAATGTCTTTTTAAATTTACATTGTTTAAAACAGGTTAAATTACATATATTAGGATTAACAGTCTCATTTGCAAAGAGCCCAAAAATCAAATTGCTATAAGCAGGAAAAATGAAATTAAAAGCAATGTCAGAATACACAGTTGTTCACAAAGGCTGCACTTAAATCTATGAAGCTGATTGAGATGAACCACTTTATTTTAATACACTACTGTAAAGAAAGGAGGCATGTTCACATCTTAAATCGCTAGAAAAATTCACCTCAAACTCATCTTAATGAATTATGAATTGAACTTTTCCTACAAAAACCAATCAGCCTGGTACTGAAAAATAAGAGATAATGTTAGAGGTTTCTATTATTGCAAAATACAGGAACTTCAATAGAAAAGACAGAGTAGGCATTTTCCAAAAATTTGAAAAAGCACTTATTCTACAATTTCTTCTACTTAATAACTAAAAAATGCTTACCTGAGGAATAACAATGTCAGCTAACGCCTTTGAAAGCCTGTATAATTCCATTGTGTTTTCTAATTTTAAGGATCCATTGTGCTGTACGTCATATTTTATACAGTCATAAATATCAGGAATTTTGCTAATATCATATCTTCCATTTTTTGTTTTGAAGTCTTTTTCGAGCTTGGCCCACCTGCGCAGCATCAGCTCTAGAGTTTCACTGTGGTACAGCTGAATATCTGGATAGACACATATCTCTTCTAAGTAATCAAGACCATTCAAGTAACAAAAGGACATTTGAATTACATGGTAGTAACAATGGAATTACAGAGGGATAAAGGGGATTGCATAAGTTAACTTCATTACTTCTAAGAAGAACAAACAGCTGTGCATATGGTTAGTTTTAGTGTGGAAAGCATCACAGAACTACAATAGTACAAAGCAGTGCTGCAGAAATGCAACACTGGCCCTTTAAGCAAAACTACAGCACCAAGAATGTGTCCTACAGCACAGATATATATTAAAAAGGGAAAAAAAGCAACTAAAAAGCTTTAAGAAAATTCTAGGAGGGAGGAAGAGGAGCAATCCAACATGTTTGTTTTAGAAGAGACGACACATTCTGTTTGTCCCTCCCGCACACATCAACAGCAAGAGACAGGTAAAAAGGATGAATTATCCCCATTCTGGGATAGGAGATTACACTAAGTAGACAAAAAACACTGATACTTTGTACACGTAACACTTGCACTGTTCAGCCTCAGACAGAAGATGTTTGCACACTCAACACCGCAGAGAACACTGGCAGCAAGCATTCTAATATTTAGCTAGCAATGAAAAAGCACTGTGGTCACTCCAGCTCACTGGTTGGCCACCACTAATACTGAGTATCATTTTATGCAACACTACAACACATCATACAGCAAGCAACAGATCTTCAGCAAAGATACTTAAATATAAAATGTACCTATATAAACTAGTTTTAGTACCATCTGCTTTTCCTGTTATTTTTGTGGAATGGCGAGTTTCAAATAATTAAGACAAGAATTTCTGCAAGCACTGCAGGCCTGAATATCTGACCACCACAGAACCTTTACCTGCAATATGGCCACATGTTCCTCTTGCTTTTTACTTTAAAATTATGCATATGAAATCAGAATGTGAAAATCCCTAACCCACTGGTTGACTGAAGTTCTTCTAAAAGTGAGTTTGATGACAAAAAGTTATATTACAATTATCTCTCATACATTAACAAGAGAAACTAAATACAACTACAGATTTGTTTGAGTACCTGCAGACTTTGGATCTTCCATTCTTTGCCTGATCTGAGATGTCAAGCTCTGGATCAAGTAATAGACCTTGTCACATGTCTTTACAGGATTTTTAATAACCTGCATTGATTTTATCAATGATATGCTTCCAGATGGAGTAAGCTGCAATTTGATATAAACAAAAAATTACCTTAACAGAATATATTTGAAAGACCTCAGATAAGATGGAACATATGAAAGATTCCAGGTACCCGAGAAAAAGCATTCAAGCAGGTTACTGTTCTCTTTTTAATCATTTCTCAATTACATACTCCCTTTGAGGCATTACAAAAAGAAAATACATTAAAAGGTAGTAAGATTGACTAGAAATTCAAAGGTGACAGGAAATTCATACGGTAACGAATTCTATACAGTAAATGTGAGCTACTACAGGAATTCATAAACCTGCTTTTTTTGTTCCAAGACAGGAGAATTTTAAAGATGTTCAAAACTTTGTATATACTTAGCAAGGTTCCATATCTCCCTTTCAAGTAACTTCTGTATCCTAAAGCTTACGAAAAAAAGCTGTGAAAAATGTTGTCATTAGGCTACATGTCTCACAAAATACTTTTTGTTCCATAAAGTACCTTTCTTAGCAAAACTGGGGGGAAGAACCAAATTTGCAATAGCAATCAAACCTAAAAAAAAAGTTTGTTCCTGTTTTCAGTTTGTGTTTCTATAGGACTGCAGGACACAAACACAAAAAGACACCCTTTAAATGCACATATATCAAGAACATATAAGATGTTCTTTAGAAGTTACAAATTATACCATCCAGCATCACTAAAACAATAGTCAATATCCATGTAAGTGAGCCTTAGCCTCATTTTTTTGGAAAAGTCTGCAGAATCCAAAGTCAGCAATGAGATTAAACAGTAATTTATACACATAACACATATGTATTTGCACTTTCCTTCCTTTCCTAAAATGTGTAGAATAACTTGGATATGGAAAACTTCTGCCCTCTACCTAATAATAAGTAGTTTCTACCTCCGTATCATGTCCAAGTAAATCAAGGAATTGATTTATTTATACATAATAGAGAGAGGGGCACAGGAATAAACCCTATGTGGTTTTCCCAAATCAAAAGCAAGTTGAAATAACACCCACATATAAATGAACCTCACGAAAGTTATTATTGCTTTATAATCCCAAAGGTTAGTTCCTTCAGTGACTGAAGGACTGCTCTGTTAGTTCCAGCCACATTTCAAATCCCATGACATCTATATGGTAAACATCAGTAAATCCTTGACACCTTGTACCCACTCCCTTTTTCCAAGTACTGGTGAATCCACTGCTGGCAGTGGTTTGAATGATACTTTATACATTTAAATGAATCCACAGAGTATACAAGCAGGGTAGTAAAACTGTTCTTCATTAATTTGCTCTTCATATCTTTTCAAAAATAGCAGTTTAAGATTAAACCTCATTTGAGGACGTGTATTTAGCTGTTACATGAGATAGAGTGAAAACAATTGAAAGAGAGTAGTTTCTTCACAATAACAAATATTACTTATACTTAAAACCAGGAACAATTGCAAGTGTTCTGTACTAAGTCAACATAAACTGTATTACTATGCACTAATTTAGCATATAAATAAAGTATTTCATTCATTAGAAAGCATTCTACTGGTTTTCAGCATCTTAGTATTCTTAGTTTAAAAAAACCAAACCAAAACAAAAACCATGTAGCAGATTAAATATTGAAACAACTGCAGTAGGCAGGAAAACGTTTTGTAATACCACATACTGTCAAAGTATTACAAAAAATGTGAACAATATAACTTAATTTCTTGAATACTTAAAATATTTTTAATGGAACAGTGAAAAATACTTATAAACGAGGTCCCTATCTACTCCTATTTCAAAGTTTGTAGCTATTCTGATTATTCAATTTGCAAGACAAAATACCTACAGCACAATTAGTATGGCTTCCTCTGTAGTTCAAACTATTTGTGAGCACACAAATAATTTTTCAAAGTAGATATATAAAATCACTGCTCATTACTTTTACACAGGAATTTTTGTGGCTACTTATTTTATTTCATAGGAAACTAATCATATGCTAACCTTATCATAGTCATCAGCAGTAAATTCTCTGTCTCTCTGGAGAATTTCATGGAGTCTTGCTTTAACACGATGCTGACAGCTGCTTAAAGAATCACTGTCACTGTCCAACAGACCATTCATATTAGCACTTTTTACCATCTGGACAAGAATAGGAGTCAGCTCTCCCTCTAAGGCCAGTAGTCCCTGAAGCAAATAACACAACTATTCAGGCAAAACAGATAAGAATATGAGCATCTTAAAAAACCCAACCAAACCACTAATTTAAATTCGAGATGGTATCACTTGCATATGGGTTGGATAAACAGAGACACAACGAAGGTATTTGCATAGAAATGACCCCCAAAACACTGCCTTAGTGTGAATGATTGGTACAGATGGTGACATGTCAGAGCATACTCCCCAGCACCAGCTGAAGCAACCCAAATCACTGGGTGCCAACACTGCCCCTGGGAGGTGACAGCTGCTCAGGTCTTTGCAGAGACTCTGCAGAGGCAAAAGGCCTGTGAGTCACAGGACAACCAAAGGCCTTGAAAAAGAGGTGAATGGAGAATTCCAAAATGAAGAAGGCTAAAAACTTTCATGAATTTTCTGGCAACAGAAAGCCTCTGGAATAAGGAAGGAAATAGAGTGGTGTATCTTCAAGCCTGCTGACCAAGGAAAAAGCAGGTCAGGTGGTTGAAATATTTCTGTACAAACACATGCAGCATGGAATCAAATAGGAGAAACAGGAAGTCTGAAGACTTGTAGAGCTTAAAGCTAAGTCAGATTACAGAGATGTGGTAGAACAGTTCACATGAATGGCGTTTTGCTATAACTAGGTACAGGGCCTTTTGGAAGGGAGATAGAGTTAGGCTCTTCTTCAAGGAGTAGCTTGAACACCAGGTCTTCTGCTTTCAAACTAGTGACAAACAAGTTGAGAGCTTATTTGTAAGGATCAGAGGACAAATAAGCATAGGACAACAACAGGGTGGGCCTTTGCTACAGACCATCTGAAATAAAAGGCAAAATCGATAAAGCTTTCTTAACAAAACTGGAGAAAGCTTCCTGATTGCAGGCCCTGTTTTCCATGGGTGCGCTTGGCCCTGAATACCTCATGCATAGGCAATATTGCAGGGAACAAGCAATCCAGATTTCTGGAAAACAACCAGGACAATTCTTTCGACACAGGTTACTGATGAACTATTGAGCAGAGGCATTGCCCTGGAGCTGTTACTCAGAAGTGTCAGGAATGGGAAGGTCAATGGCACCCCTGGTAATTGAAATCTCATGTTATAACAGATCCTTGGACAAGTGAACAAGACAAATACTTGCATTAGAGCTCTGGTCTTCAAATGAGCAGACTTTAGCTTGTTCATGGAATTCTATGGATTTGTCGTGAAGGACACAGATGCCTAGGACATGGCTGTTTAATTAAAACCTGTCTTCATCTGCTCAAGAATTTCAAATGCTTGGCTCATTAACGGAATACTTTTTCACACTGAACTACTCTTTGAAAATACATTTTTCTGATAAACCATAAATCTCTTCCAGCTTTCAAAAGAAAAAACAGGTGTGAGAACATCAGAATTTTAAAACTGAAAATACCATTTCACATTGTACCTTTGCAAAAGCTGCTGCAGTCATCTGAACTCGTCCCTCGTCAGAAGCGTAGATCTTGAGATCATGTCGGTAAGTGCTGTGTAATCTAAGTAAACCACATCCAGGAAATCCAGCATAATCTCCTACCAAACAAACATTTTGCTCAAACTCTCATTTTCCACTGGATTATCTTCCAAAGTTATTTATGACATTCATCACTTTTAAAAAAAATGTTACTATAATTTTTTTTTACCTTGTCCACCTGGATACATACACCTGAAAGCTCTTCCAAGCTCCTCTGCTTGAACCCTGCCTGCAGGGGTCAATTCTCCTCCCCATTTTAGAACCAGAAGCAGGGATGGCTCATTTCTTCTATTATCTAATTGCACACAAAGAGAGGAGTTTAGCAATCAAGTAAATTGTAAGGTTTTTTTCCAAATGAACAAAAAATATTTGGTCTCTGCAGGGCTTCAGTAAAGGATCTCTTCAACATTATGAATCTTTAATAGCATTCTAACATTAATATTGACCTGGTAAACTAAACGGGCACTTTAAATAGTGAAAACCGAAGTAGTTAAACTATGAAGAAAATATAAGTGAAAAATATTTAGCATGCAGTCTGAAGCAGAAAGTAAATCAAGACAGAAAAACTAAAACAAATCGGATGCTAAACACTCTACAGCTTATACAAGTTTTAAAGATAGTAGTAATTGTTGAGTGAGATTTTCTTATCCTAGCTCAAAACACAATCTTAGTGAAATCACTGAAGTTTCTTTTCATGCTACTTTTCTATTACAAAAGAATAGTGTTAGAATAAACATTTAGTAAATAGTTTTAGGTATACAATTCAGCATGTTAAGAGACTGTAAATATCTGCCAACAATACAAACATTCATCCAAAACAAAATATCCCTTCTTCTTAACACCAAGACATGTCATACCACTAGTCCATGACTATTAAAATACACATGGTATTAAGTAATTAGGTGCAAAAGTAATGCAATACCTTCCTCCTCACTGGAAGTCTTAGGGCAGCCATGAGGAAGATATGTTAACTGAACTTTGCGATTGATGCCTGAAAAATGCCCATACCTGAAGTGGGGACAAGGAAATGAGAGAGAGGAAGTGGGAGAGAAACTTTTAAAATATTTTCCCCCAAAACTACTAAGATCTTGTAACAGGATATAATAAATCTATGCTGTTCACTGATTTGTGCATTTGACCACCATTTATTGAAGCAGTGCTTCGAACAAACATTAATTCAACAAGAACAGAATTAACAGAAGTAACAACTGTGCGATAATGAAATATCTTAAAATACGATCTACTACTATTTTTTTACAACTCTTAAAATTGGAAAACAAAATCCTAAACAACAACAAGCAGCACTGGCAGACTGCACAAGTAATTTATCTATTCAGACGCAAAATTACATTGGCTATCAAGAATCTGGTCTGACAGTGTAGATGGCTACTATTTTTTTAGCCCATTAAGTTCTCAAAGCAGAACTCAAGATTTCAAACAATCATCATAAATTTCAGTAATAGCTGTCTGCGCCCCGATAATTTTTTAAATTAAAATTATCCACTTCCATTTAGCATTCTAAGATTCCAGATCTTTAACAAATCTTGAAGCCTTATTTTTTTTCTGTTGTTTCCTGTTCGTTTGGTTGGGGTTTTATTTTTTTTAAGTTACTTAATATTTCAGGAATATTGTACAACGATTTATTTGCAATCCTCCAAGTCTGCTGTAAGTAGACAACTACACAGGATGAAAACTCTTAATGGCTCTATCAGACTTCTTATGTCACACTGCAAGAAGCAGACCCTTCATTTTAAAAACATGCAAGAAGACAAAATTTGATACCCAAGAGAGCAACCTTCTCATGTCAAAAGTATACTGAGACAGTAGTTACAGCAACAAGTTCAATTAAAAAGACAAGAAGAAAAAAAAGAGCAATGGCCTGGTTCAAACGTGACATCCTTTCTCTTCATAACCTTTGTACTTGAATTATTATATCATTACATATTTGATAACATTGCAATCCAGGTAGTAGCTGGTGAAACAGGTCAAAACACCAGACAGAACTTCGCTGAGGTCAAAACAGCAGACAGAACTTTGTTGCTATGAAACCTAAAAATTAGACACTTACATTTCTAACACAGTCTTTAGCTGTTCAAGTTTTGCTTTACTTTCTTCAATTTCAGAATCATTGTTTTGCCCAAGTTCTACAAGGAGCTGCCTTGCTATATCAAGCACTTCCTAAAGAACGGAAACATAGGATTTATTTAAATAAATTTCTATTTACAAAATACTACATCAAGAAAATAAAGACCAACTTGCCTGTAATTGTTTTGGTTTTTTCAGTTTTAGTTTTCCAGATTTATATCCATCACATTTTTCAAAGAGATCAAAAAATCTTTAAAAAAAGAAAAGTCATATAAAATTCAGTTAATAAATTAAAATAGTACTTGAACAAGTGCCTCTTAAAGTAGACTAAAATTAGCACCTTTATACTATATGAAAATCATGTTAAAACCTGCACTACAGAGGTTAAACCAGATTTTATTCAAATCCCATTTCCCCAGAAGGTTGAGAAATAAGAGCACTAAAAATGTTCTTTTACTAACTTTCTAAGTATTAAAAAAAAAAAAAGAATATTCTACATATTTTAATATGCAGCTAATGTGAATTCTTAACCTTCAAGAATGATCCTGAACAGAAGTAGGGACCAAAAAACAGAAAAGGAGCAGTCCTACACTTCTTCAGCATGTTTTGAATGTGAGAATCTAGTCACAAAATAATTAATTCTTTTTTACTGAAATTTCAACAAATTCCAGGTCAATTACATAACTCATTTTATAAATGCTAACATAAACATGGTATCTACCAGAAATTCTGAGTCATCATACTTTGACAAAACTAAAGAACAAAAAGGTGTTACTGTAAGATGACACCTCACACAAGACTAGTTATGATAAAAAGCGAAACGCAGAAGTCACGGTCTAAAGGAGAACCAGAAGTATTCTTTGCTGCATTATTTTGAATAAAGACATTTACAGATATAAACACATTTTCCTTAAGATCAAACAGGACAGTTCACAAGCCATGTGTTGAAGGAAATCTGTACAAGTAATTTGACAGTTCTGTTAGGAAGAGAGGTGCACGCTTTTTAATTAACTACAATATCAGTTAGATTTAAAAGAAAACAAAGCAAAAAACAACGTGCAATTATGCAATTCCTGCTCAACTCATTGCTTGCACAATCCCAAGAATCCTCTGCTTTAAAACATGGGCAATAATTTTTACCAAGATTCCACTGACCTCTGATGTTTTACCTCCATTTTCATTTTTTGCTTTGGTGTTCGGTCCCCGTGGCGTATTACAGCTATAACACATCTGAGCTCCATCCTGAAATTTCAAGAGAGTCATATTTCACCATTCTGCCTACAAAGGTCTTTTATTTAACATTAAACCAACCACAATCAAGACAACTGACAAAGTTGTAGACATCTGACATAACTACAGAAGTGATGGAAGGATATGTAAGAATATAAGGTTAACTGAAAATGATGTAAAGTGTAAAATATAAATACTGATTTTAACACTTAGGTAACTACAGAGTATCTATTTTAAGTAGTTTTTAAAACAGCAATTTTGAGGATCATTAAATGAGAGAGGATGTTTATTAGAAGCGCATATTAAGTTGGTGCTGGAACAGTGATTAGCAGTGGAAGCTATGCATAAAAGATGCTACACTTGAAAATCTGCTGTTCTATACTCAGCTTGACTAAGGGTGAGAAACTCTGACTGCTGGCATAGCAATTGTAATTCCTTCCTTGTTTTCAGCACACAAAACAAGCATTCATAGGCCAAAGTGGGCACACCTTGTAAAGAGAAAAAAAAATTCACACAAAAGTTACATCGGGAGTTTGCACAATCCAAGTGTAGCAACTGTTTTCTTACATTGTTCCAGAGGTGGTTGGCACAATAGGGATGTCTTCAGCTTCCAAAGGAATTGACCATGGTATCTGAAACTGGGGAGCAAGTTCTCTCATTATGATATTTCTAAAAAAAGGGGTTAAAAAGAAAAAAAAAAATCAAGTAAGTTTAAAGCACAGCTTACAAAACACACACAAACTCCAAAACAAATCAGTTATATATATATATATGTGCATTTTTATTAATGTAGTTTTAGAGTACTAGCAGCCATGAGCCTCTAGATGCACATTTTTCTTTTAATTGTATAATAAAAACCTACTTAAACAACAATTTAAAGCTACTACAGCTGCTACACAGATGTTAGACTACTGGCCCTGTATTTGTAATAAACATCAGCTTTTCAACTCCAGTTCCTAAAGGAGCTGCTTGGGTATGAATTAGTCTTGTTCTCTTAAATATGCAGACAATTAACTCCACTGCCCAGCTAAAAGTCTGATAATCATCAAGCCATCTCAAAGAGTAACTGGTACCTTTTACTGGTAACTTCTCAAAAGTCTCTGTGATAAAACTGGAAATATAGGTACAGTCTCTGGTAATAACCACAAAATTACAACACACTCTCCACCTCAAGAAGGTTGGTACATCTTGCTAATGTTCTGTTTCACAAGTGTCTCATAAAAATACACTGAACTTCAGATTAATACCTACATAAGAAGCAGTAACATGGAAGAAAACAATCGTGCATCCTAAAGTAGAATAAGACAAAGTTTATTGCTAAAAAGTGTGAAAAAACCTGCTGTGGCTTAACACTGTAGTGTATTACCTTAGAGAATAAATTGTGAGGAAAAAACAATAAGGTAACTTTTTTAAAAGAGAATTCAACAGCTACAACAATTTAAATAAAGAGAAATCAAAATGGGTCTGAGAATTGTAACTCTAACTCAAAAAGTGACTTAAAGCAACAGGACTACAGCTGTTATCTAGGATTTCAGCTTAGCTCTTCCTCGATAATAAGATTCCAGACCATTACATGATGCAGAAAGTCATGCTGTACCTCATCAGTGCAATCTTACTGTAAAGGCCAGTTTAACTGGCCAAAATGGGATCAGCCTACTTTGAGGACAGCACTTGCTTTTTAGTATTTATTTATTGACTTATGATTCTTGAATAATTGATTTACTTTATTGTTTAATGTAATTACTTATTTTATGTGATATTTAATTTTAAATAATTAATTTAGGAATAAGAAATCTGTAGTATATAAACTATACAACAGAGTGAAAAAGCAAATCTGAAATAAATCAGTAAACTCTTACCCCAATATCTTAGCACAATCATCATAGTACTTCATGGAGTTTTTCACAAAACTGAAGCCATTCACATCACAGACATAGGACTGTCCATTAGCACGCAGCAAATCAAAGCCACAAACTGTTTGCTGTTTTTAACAATAAGGGTTTAAGTAATTTATCACCTTCCTTAGAATTGTTTATTCTAAACAAACTTTATATTTTAACAGGGTATTCATCTGTAAACATGACAAAAATATGACACATTTTATACTTAATACCTTTTGTCAGTTCCATGTTAGATTCACTTATGTCATGCAAACATCTTCCCATTTTTAACTCTGTATCCCCAAATTGATTATACCCTTCCTGCATATCCCTAGCAGTATCAGTGTTGAATGTCAAGTTCACATATGCACAAACTTAACCTTCAAGATTTACAGCATAAGCAATGAGGGGCCTACAAATGCCCCTTTCTAACAGTGTTTTTCCCCTACACATAGTTTATAAGGGTGGCTGGCAAGAAATCACAAAAACGTTGGAAAAAACCCCATTTTAATCAAAAATTGACAGAATAGTTTTGACACTGACATACTACTGACATCATTAGTACAGGATACTAAAAGATATTTCAACAGATTACTCTTAAGACCTCAAAGTCCACTTTGCTGATAGAGATTCAAATCCTACAGGCTCCAGAATGCCATCACAGTTACATACAGGCAAGGAAATAGGCTGAAAGCCTTTTAATGGAACAGGTGAAAGGAGGGTAAAAGACCTAAGTTTTGAACAAAGGAATTTTAAAACCATACAAAAAATGGAAACTAATAAACACTTCAAATAAGGACCTAGTCATATCAATACCAAATTAATTTGTACCCACTGTAAATACTGGGTAACAAAAGTTACAAAAACTTTACTGAAACTGTGTTTGGTAATGGTAAAACCATTACCAAAAGGTGTGAAAATATTATGCATAGAATAGATACACTGTGAGCTAGCAAAGCACAACAGCAACATGTGAATTCAGGAAACCAATGCAATATAAACAACTCATCCAGAACTTTTCAGTATATTAAAGGAAGAATTTTTCTAGATTAAAAAGAGATGTTTAACTTTTCACCTTTGTAGGCGTTCTGCAGCCATTATCACTGCTGGCTCTGTGCTCTAAAACCCTACAGAAGTTTCATGTAACAACTAATTAACACTAAATGTTTGATCAGATAGGAAAGTAATCAGCTTACCTTAAAGGCAAGGCATACTTTCCAAGCAATTAACTTCTCTCTTGCATTCAGGATGACTGGATACCTCACTTCTTTTCCTTCACTATCTCGTTCTACCTTGCCATCCAGAGCTGGAGACTTCCGGGCCTCAGCATGAGCATAGTCTGGACCCACTGTATACACCTGAATTGAAAAACAGGAGCTCGTGATTCAGTGTGATTAAATTATGTTACACATATAAACACATTTTGCTAAATTTATCCCAAATGGGGTAACAACTTCAAAAGATACTAGCTGCTTTCATCATTGAAAAGGTCACACCAGAGTTTCCTCCTCAATGACATTCTCTGCCTTCAGAGAACATCCATTTGACAGCCTACAATAACACAAGAACAGTCATTATAAAACTTGGTGAATAAAAATTAATTTCTCAATTATGGTGGCACAGAGGTAAAGAATAACATTTTCCTCTCAAAAACATCTGCAGAACTTGGAGAACAGGTTAATTTGAGAATTACTTCAATTTACTTATGGAAATCTGGCTGCAGGAATAAGTGATCCTCCTCATTAAAAAAATATTTTTACATTTTAGACAGGACTAAACAAAGAAAAGATCTGCCCAGTTTCAGCATGACAAGGTAGAGAGAACAACTGTGTTATCTCCCCACTGCAGTTTTGATGCTCAGTGAAAGGAGTGGGGCATATGCTAGAAGAGACTCATCAGCAGCTGTCAAAAGTGGGCTACAGTCTCTTTAATTAAAAACAAAACTCCAAGCACTGATAAAAAAGTATTCAGCTAAACCAGATGATTGCAAATACCAATTTAGTGAATTTGGGCAAGAGGGTGAGTTAAGAGAAGCTGCCAAACTGTTGAGAAAATCTATTTTCTTGTTAAGAAAAGTTATTATTTTTTTTTCTGTGTTAAAAGCCCACAGCTGCTGCTTGATGACTACACTACAAGTAGTCAAAGAGATGCCATCCTTCATTTGCATCTCTTCATCTTGCAAGAAATGTTTTGGAAAGTTGGTAAAACTCTTATAAAAATGTCTGTAAACTCAAATTAACCTACTGCAAAGTGTTGCACAAAATAAGAATACACATTAGAATATAGTGACTTAAAGATCAGGATTTTTCTGAGAAGATGAAAAGAGCATTCACCAAGCAATACCAAGAAGTTGATTGCAATACAATAAAAGGGCTCTTTTGCCTAGGACTGGATTAGACCTCACACTCTCTACACCCACACTTTTTGTCTAAATCTCTTATGCATACTGTAAAGCATTTTTTTCACATGTTTTCAGATAGGCTTAAAATAGCCAGAATGAACACAAAGTAATCGTCATACATGGCTGGCTTAACACCTACTTTGTTATTGCTCTGTTTTATCATTATTTTATGATACCTAACCTTTATATCTGTTAAGAAAAAAATGAACAAAAGAGTGAGAATTATTACAAATAAGGTTAATGAAGGCTATTTTCTTCAACTTAATAAAATTTTAGCAAGTAACCTTTGTTTATTAATTAGCATACTAATATAGTTGGTAAAATCTTTTTAATTACAGATTTCTTTGTAACCTTTACCGTTCAGACGATATATCTAGGGAGCCTCTGTTAGCATGGGAAAGTAGATGCTGCTCTGCAACTAATACAATGCAAAAAAAAAAAAAAAAAAGACAGTATGTTGGGTAATAAGCCTCCAGCTAATCTACATTGCAAGTACTATGTTTAGCCAGAACTCAGCTCTGTGTTTAGCTAGAATCAGAATTACGTTCTTTACTAATGGACTCTATTAAAACAATTAAAATTAATCCCTGACAGAAAGATACACTATCATCTTTAAAACTGACAAGCTCTTTGATCACTCGATTGTTCTAAATATAAACAAGAACAAGCAGTTTTCATACCTTCACGTCAGTGCCATCTGTAGGCATGAATTCCTCATAAATATAGGAACCTGTTTTTCTCACACTGCTTTCAGGCGAATAAACACTGCTTCTGCTGCCAATCTGAAAGACATATTTTTCCATTAAAAATCTCATGGGCTACTGCTTGAGAAACTTCATAACTCCTTAATATAATGCAATTGTCCTGAGAAAACATCTTCTGTACCAAATGAAACAAGATTTTGATTGTTCTCAAAATTGTTTTTGTAAGATTCTTAAAGTGCATTCACAGTGTATGCTTCTTTTATCTTGAAGAATCTGCAGTGGCTGACAATCTACTGCAAGAAACAAGGGTTTTCATTCAATCTGCATGTTCTCCTGATATTAATCCTCTGATCTGCCAGTATTTCTAAGCAAGCAGGACATGACAGAATTACTCTGCAATCGTGTCAGACATCTACAGCTTTTTGACAGCTTTAGTACCACGCCCTCACCTTTCGAAAGAGCCTCTGGCTTCCACCCCCAGCAGATGTTGGATAATAAATGTAAACATTGTGGTCCTCAGCACTAACTGGCTTTTCTACAAAGGGCTTTTGGAAAATTTCTCCATTCACTTCCACGTGATCTTCTCCTTCAATCAAGTTGCATTCTGAAGAAACAGTGCAAAGAACTGAGATGTAATAGTGTGTTAATGGAACGAAATTTTTAAGAGATCTGAATTAATTTTGCAGGTTGAAATAAAAATATTGTATTACATTTTCATTTCTCTGATTTGTTACTGACTGCACAAAGACCTGATGATCATGTCTGCTGCACCAGGTCTAGATTATGTTATTTTAATACTATGTTCCTGAATCTCTGTTGATTCCTTCAGTGTCAGACAGGAAATAGACTTCTGCAGATGCCTAAGCTTGGATGGGTGGTATATTTTGGAAGTATTTTGGAGAATGGGAAGCACTGTTTGTCTTCTTCTTCAGTGCCTTTTTCTGAGCTATCAGGGAGCTAGCAGGTGGACAGTGCACATCCTGTGGTGTCAGATGCCAGTACCTTCCATAGGCTGAGAACTGTCTCATACTACGTGATTCATGCACCCTGCACAGAAGAGTCTCTGGTATCCGGGATCAGCAATCTCTTCAATCCTGGTTAATTGCATGCAGAAGCTTTTTATTTGACTTTAGTAGCACAAAAGTGTCCTATTCTCTGATTACACAGACATTTTAATGTGAAATTCCCTTGTCTTGACCTATCATTGCAATCTCTTACTGTTGATGTAAATTTTCATTTTAGTAGAAAAAGTTAGTTTGTTTTCAGCTACACAAAAAATTAATTCCAGTTTATACTCAGAGTATATCACCTGCAGATATGTCTGGAATAGATTTCCCTTACATGGCTGCTTATACTTAAGAAGAGAAAGTATTCAATAGCCTGACTTGTTTCTGCCTTCTAAGTAAAAATCACTAATTATTGTGGTAAATGTAACATCATGAATGCTGCTCCCTTTGCTGACATGTTAGAATCTCAGTTTGAGTAAGGAGGCCCTTAATATTCTAGCTGTTCTATGATATCTACAAGATGTAGGATGTCAGAATCATACTTTTCAGATGCAACCTGTACTGCCTTTGGCTGGCATGGAGTTAATTTTCTTCCCTGAAGCTGATATGGTGCTATGTTTTGAACTTGTGACCAGAACAAAAGTCTTGATGTTTTCATTAAGGCTAAACAGCACCTACACAGCCTCAAACCCCCTCCTTTTTCATACTGCCCCCCACAACAGTACTTAAAATGCTGGAGGAGAAATTAAACTCTGCATAAATTAATTGTCTAGCCAATGAAATTTAGCTTTCCACTATGTATGTACGGTTCTCCAGTGGAAACAAAAAGATGTTCATAGTTTAGCCATTGTATTTTTTTACCTTGGGGATTGTTTGGATCACGGTTCAGAACTGCATAGCGAGGAAGTAAAATGCCTTCAGCTTTAAGAATACCATAGACTTCTCTTCTAAAGAAAAGAACAAATGTTGCACAGTGAGCCAGCAAATCCTGTTAATATTTGCATTTTACAGTCCACAAGTAAAGGAGGAGAAAAATAAACACAATATTTTTTTAAATCACACAGGGTAAGATTACACATATAATACTCTACTTACTAATATAATGCTTTAAGGTCACCGACACAGCTGTACCTTTGCAGTGATCTCTTCAACATCAATAACAATGCGATTTGCAAAGCCAGTCCTTTCCTCTCCTCTCTGGCAGTGCAACAATTTGCATAGAGCAGTTCTCTTGTTAAAGGAGATTGTTAACATGAATGATTGAAAAAATTAATACAGAACAGCAACTAAAGGCATTCAAACAGCAAGTCTGCTCACTGCTCAGGAGTCTCCAGTGTTTATGTATTCAGCTTGCTATTGTTTTATTAATATTTATTATGCATGACTCCAAAAGAAAATCCACTTTCAATAACCACAGGATCTTTGAGTACCAACAAGTTCTGTCAAGTATCCTCTTTTCAGAAAAAAATACCATTAGTAAGTCACATGAATTGTACAATTATAGGAGCTTGTACAGTTATGTACATACATAGCTATGCTATATATATTTTCAGAGTTTAAAGCTTTTTATTTGGTAAGCTTTAGAAAAATGTATCACCAAATTTCTAACTTGGTAAATCTTCAGATGTATCAATATAAAAGCAGCAAAAGAACCCCACATGTGAAGACACATCCCAGGAAATTATGCACACATTAATGAAGCATAACATTCACTGTAATTTTATTTAGACTACTGTACAATTATAGAATCACAGGTTTGAATTGGAAGGGATGTCAAAAATCTAGTTCCAACCCTTTCTCCATGGGCAGGGAAAATACACTGGAACTGTTGCTATGCAATAACAACAAATCCTTCCAGTCTTTGAGAAAAATAGCTTGCTTTTACAGGCAATCAGTGTTACTTACCTGTCTTGTATGTGATACTGCATATTCAAGTCATTGATTATGAACGGATTCCTGAGTTTTGCATAGGCAACTGCTTTGTCCAGTGGAAATCCTAAAATGTTTATTAAAGCAAATAAATTAAAATCACAAAACAATACCAGTAAATAGTTTGGAACTTTAGCATTCAAGCTTTAAAATACAACTGGAGACTTAAGTGCAAGGATGCTCCCTCAAGTATAGACAAACACAATATCAGTTTAAGACAATCATGAAACTACAGCCTAATTTCTGTACAGTCTGCCAAAGTAGTGTTCCTGTCTTCAGTTCCCTCCTCCTCCTCACTCCACATGCCCTCCACTTCCACAAGGCCAGAACTAAGGCTTTGTTTGAAAATATGATTTTTAATTTCAGCCTACCCCTCTTTGGTTCATTCCCTGGCCTCACAATAAAACTCAGATACTAGCAGAGATACAGAAATTCAGAGACTCAACACTTCCACTGAGTGGAAGTGTTCACAATCACTGGACCAAGTGTTTGCCTTCACAATCACTGGACCAAGTGTTAGGTCACCATTTCCACTGGCTCCACAAGTATTTGCCAATGGAACAGCTATTTCAATACCATGTCAGATAGGACTTTCTCAAGCAATGAAAACAGTATCATTTCAAAAGCTTGTATTTTAAAAGTCAGTTGTATTATAGTAACAAGACAAATTAATCACTTGCTAGGAAAATACAATAAAACTACAAGATAAAAAAACATAAAAGCACCCTCAAATAGCTTAAAGAGTTTAAATGTCAAAAGTATTTATGGTATCATTAGAAGATTTACCTTTAGAGTGAAAAGAAATGAGACAGTCACACAGAGGCCAGTTTTCTACTGGCTCATTCAAGATAACATCCTCTTCAAATATCACCACAGTTATATACTTAAACATGGAGAGGCGCTCAAGAATTTCTTTCATTGGTTTGGACTTTGATTTCTTAGCCATTGAACAAATCCCAACCGCAATTTGTCTTTCTGGTGGCTGAAAAGGAGGTGGGGGGGAAGGTAAAATAATTATGTTTTCTTAGAACACAACAGGGTTTTAGCAGCACAATGCCAGAGTAGATATTTTCCATTAAAATTCACCTAATACTAACCTTTAGTTTAGTACTTAATCAGCTAAATTGCTAGCAGACAACAAAACGCAGCATGACAGCATATCACAATGCATCCTTATGAAAAGTGCCTCAAACAGGAAACTGTTTATTAGCTATATACTACTTTTTGAGTATTATATCAGGAAAAAACAGACACGATCAAAATCTAAGTCAGAAATGTCAAATTGGAACATCATCATACTTACAGATTACTCTAAAATTAACTAGCAATTAATTTTTTAACTATGTAATTTTTCTATGTCTACTTAATAGTCACAAGGCTTCTCATCACCTAATATTACAAGTCAATTATGAACAGGAAAACTAGTGAACCAGAAAATACTATTCTAGACTTCTGAACTCTTTAGTGCATAAACAGTTTCACCCTTCTTTATTTCTATATTTACCTTCATGTTAAACCTTCAATAATTTCATTCCCCCAGGGGTATTTCTAAAGGCAACAGCCAAACTACCCCTGTTTAAAAAGCAAGCAAACAAAAAACCACAGAACAATCCTTTAATTCAACTAACTGCTTTTTTGAAACACAGCCAACTACCTTCCCTTGCTAAAACAAACTTGCTGAATTGAGCTGTCTGAGCTGCTAATTTTGCACTACTACTTTGCATTTCCCAGAAGAGGTTTAGCAATATTGTCTTGAATTTAAATTTTTCAGGCACATTTATAATCAGTAAAAATTTAATCTGACTAGTCCCTAAAGTGAAATGACTAAAAGAAAAAGTGAAACACAGTTAAAAAATGCCATGACAACTCATCCATAATAAAATTAAGAGTTTGTCTTAAAGAAACCAAAAACTGGTAAGCACAGTGCTAAAATGCAATTCAGAACACTCTATGAGGATAATAAACTAAGGTATAGCTTCAGATTAATGTAGCATGCACTTCCTATACACCAAGACAGGGAAGAACAAACTAAAACATGAAAAGTAATTGTGAAGCAGTTGACAACACACAAAAGAAAAATTCTCAATAATTTTTTGCTATCAACTATCCAAATAAATAAAATGAAGGCTTATGCCATCAAGTTTGTTCCCAGAATCCAAATTAAGTCTGCAAAGCAGGCACAGCAACCTCAGTTGCCATGAAACTCTGTATTAAAATCAAGCACATGTACTTTAAAGTTCAAAGTATACTTAATTTTCAAGTGAGCTGTATTTCCAAACATTACTGACAGATTATTATCTGAATATGAACAATTTCTCCATTTCCACCACCATTTCAGTATTAAACTTATGTGAGCTTTTGCCATTTCAATGAAAAATAATGCTAGAGAACACACAGAACAGTACACAGGTGCCCCTAAAGTACATACAGAGTCATACTCTTCCTCCTCGTCTTCCCCATGGTCATAGAAGTGTTCATAATCTGTCGATCTGGCTGAATCCAATAATCCTTCTCCATCTTCTCCACCTACGAAGAATCTAGGGGGATCATTCTCCGTTGCATTAACTGACATGGTTACAAGATCTACGGAGATCTACATGGAAACTGCAGCCTCTCTGGTAGCCGAGATACTGGGCATGTTTCCTGCTGACCTGGGAACAATAATGTCCCTGCTTCTCGATGCTGCTTGTGCGTTGTGATCACGTTGTCTACCAGGCACTGTTTAACTGGTATCATCTGCTCATTATTGGTTTGAGTTGCTGCTTCCCTGAGATGATACAACTTTTTAACCTACAAGAAATATACAAACAAACAAAAGAAAAGGCACACTTGATAAACAGACATAAAATAAACCCTTCTCATTTAGAAAAAGTGTTTGGACATTTCCATACCTATGAACAAAGCATAAGAAATACAACCGTGCAGACTACACACAGTCTGCACTTTTACAGGTGTGTTTAGAGCAGGGGAATAATTTCAAAATTGGTATCAAACTACTGATGCAGAAATTTTAAAAATAGACAATATAACAGAAGTAAAAACTGGCAAATGGATTTTTTTTCTTAAGAACTGTAAGCTGCAGGGTATATATTTTATATGAAAAATAAACAAACAAAAATATTTTCCAATATTTGCAATATTTAACTCACTATCCTTGTTTCTGTTTTTTCCACATAAATTTTGTGAACAAATGGCAAACACACAAAAGTGCTAACAAAAACTATAAAGTCACAATTAGGACTATTCCTAAATAGAAATGTAATCTTTCAAAGCCTGAGTGAATCTTCTCTGTGAAAGCAGAATGTATGTGACAGCTTGATGTTTTTTTATTTTCAACAAAGCCCTGTCTTGTTTTCACAGTGAAAAATTAATAATTACAGAGATGTACACTTGCACTGTCTTCTGCCAGAAGTACTTCTAACCACTAATGTATCAGTGAAGTGGACACGTATTGTACCCTTTAAACCCGTCATGTGAAAATAAAATATTGGCAAAATAACTTGTACACAAAACCAGAGACCCAGAGCTCAGGCATCCGTTGTTTTAAGTAGGTATCTGTTGCTTTAAGTTGTACATGGCTTTATAACATTAATTAAAATGCATCACTATTACTTAGAGAATTAACAAGCAGTTACTTGTTTAGAAGCTCATCTCATCCAACGGGTTTAGGTTAAGTTGTTTATTAGTCAGATCATTACACAAGTGCCATTCAACAATGATGTCTCAGCAGAACTGAATTTGTCTTTAAATACCAGTCAAAATTACTTTGGCTGTCCTATGAACTAAGTGAAGCAACAGTAAATTCCCAATGGGGATCAACCACTCAGCTTCCTGGGAAAGGGGATGGTAAACAAAGCAAAAATTGCCCAGAAAGAATCTGTCCTAATTCAGAGGTTAAGTGTGGGTCAACAATACAGATGTTCAAGATTCAAAGCTGAAACTGAGGTCTGAACATCACGATCCTGGACTGACGACAGAGCATTAAAAAGATTTATTTCTTAATACTTTTTGCTATGTATCTGCTCTCCTTCAATTCTGCTAATAAAAAATTACTTTCCCTTAGAATGTGAAACTGCAGCTGTTTGCCCTTTGAGCAAAAAGAACAAAATGAAATTTCAAACACCTAATTCATCTGGCTCCTGTGAGAGTTAGGAATTGGGTGTTAAGGTAAATCAATCCTGTTTATGATAGGATGACAAAAGTGAGCTTTCCAAATCCCGTTTCTAGCAAGCTTCAGAAAGGCAGAAGTTATTGCCAACATGTACTGGCAACCATAGAATTTTGTAAAGGTATTAAAACCAAAAAGACCCTCCCCCAAAAAACTCTGGTAAAGCCTGAAAATTAAGTTTAATAGTTCCTCTTGTATCAGCTTCCTCCCATGACCCAAATTCTGTACACTGGAAACAATTTTCTTAATAGCTTTTTAAAACCTGAAGTTTTGCCATAAAGAAGGAAGAACAATGACCTGATGCAGATAAGCAGGAGGTCTTAAAAACAGTTTTTAAAGCTTTCTTTCCCCTACCTCTTCCTATAGTGCACTTTGTGAGGTCAATAGAACTTGTGAGGTTTGTGTGCAATTAATAATTAGTTATTTCATGGAGATCTCTAGTACTGTCCAAGTCTGTCTGACCCAAAAGGATTACTTCTCAAAGCAAGTGGAAACCATACAAATAGATTGAAGGGAAAGCGCAATATATTTGTCTAGAAATGACACAAAGCTATAACTTGACAAGCTTACTTCCTTAACAAACCTGTCTGAAACTCAGTGTCCTGCTACCTTCCTCATTCATCAATCTGGAGACTGTTGGTGTTACTGGTGGCAAATGCACTTGTGTCAAGAGAAGTTTCACTTGTGGAAAAGAGACTTTGAACAGCCACATAACATGTGCATTCCAAGCGAACTATTTTCCTCAAGATTAACATTGTTCACTCATCTGAAGGCGGATGAATAACTAGATTGCCACTCCATGCTACTGTCACTAGGCCCCCAGGTATTCATACAGTTTATGAAAATAACACCAAAGACAAAGGATCCAGAAAAGATACTGACAATTTTCAGTCTTGTAAGCTACTACCTGAATTCACGGAATTGCATATAAACTGGCATTCTGACTGCTGATGGTGACCAGATCTGCCCAACAGCAGAAGCTGTAAGCTACTGTCATTAGCATAAATTTGTGTCAGGATATATTTAAGAAATTAGCTATTTTTTAGAATTAATGCTTTCAGAGATAGGAATTAAAATTCTCTGCAAATGCTACAGTAAAAATGAGATATCCCCTTCTTTCTTGTGGTTTGTGAAATACAAAGAAACCAAGAAAAGAGACAAGTAAAGAGAAATACTAGAGCAAGAAAGTGACTGCAACTACAATGAACAACTTTCACAAGTCTTCCAAAAAACATCTACAGTTATCTGACATAAGAAATGCAGTAAGACTGCACTTGAATAAACACATGGGCTTCAACTTGTACACCAAGGAGAAATAATAAATGGCAGAGCAAGAAGATGGAGCTGCTTCCTGCTTCAAAGGTACTGCCAGTGCTGATAGGGGAAGCTTCTAGTACATGATGTCCTATGCAGAATTTCATCTTCCTGCCCCTGGAGCAGGGAAGAGTCTTCCCAGCACCATTTTTCTGTTTTAAGAAGTGAGCAGCAGTGCAATACAGGGGCAGAGACACTTTGCATTAGATCTTCTCATATCTGGTGCATGAGCACAAGCCTCAGACAGTCAAGGTCAGAAGATAACCTGTTTGTCTCAACCATGAAAGACTGCAACGTAAGCAAGATAAAACCCACGGCTTTGTGCTGGAATTTACATTGACCCACTTCCAAAGAGATAGCAGCAAGAACATCCAGGCAGCAATCTCCTACCGTGCAATGACCTCTCCAGGTAAAATTAACTAGACTATGTTCTCTTCAAACTTTACATGGGGCTTCTGTTTTACAGCTCACAGATTTAAAAGTCTTCAGTGATTTTGAGAAATGCAGTGTTGCACCTTAAAAGGATTTTCAATGAAATGCATGGCGTGTTCACAACATGATATAAGAACTCCAATGTTCACTTCAGTGCTGCACTACAGACTTTACTTGTAACAGAACATTTCTCCATTTCCACAAGAATATTCTAAACGAATTCTACCAGTATATTCTGAGAGAATAAGCCAAAACATAGACCTTGGTAAGTGTTAACAGACATACCCACAGTTTTTCTGTCCCCATTCCACATCTTTCAGCAGCTCAGGAATCCAGCCCTTGTGTTTCCCATGCTTACTTAGACCATAAAGATTAGCATTCCAGTAACTGTCAGCAACAAATCAGCTCAACACAGCAGCAATGGTCTGAACAGTCGTGAAAAAGGGGCTCAAAGTTTTTACAGCCACGTTTTGAATACTAATAAAAATACACACAACTCCTGTACAAACAGAAGCATTTCACTAGATTTTCTTCTGTGCCTTTACAGCTATCAGAAGAACAAACATACATTGCCCCTACTGCACACTAATGGAAACGAAAGGGAACAAAACTGGAGTAAAAATGCTTCTCATCTGCTATTGCAAGAAAAAAAAAATCCAGCACATCATGCATTAAATAGCTATAAAACACAGCCAACCATTCAGGAAAACAACTTTTCGAAATGCCATTATATCATAACAACTACAAAACACTTAGCGAGATTTACATTGTGGAATTTAACAAACAGGTAACGGTACAGGAATCATAAGTGTTGCTCATCTGTTACATGATTCTACACATATATATACATAAGAGTAACAAAACAGACCACTCCCCTGCACTCTACCCCTATATTGCTCCTTTTAAAGTTCCAATTTTTACCTCTGTAGGCACATTCCAACTGCATCCCTTACCAGTTTCCTCCAATTTAAATTAGGAAGTTAAACCCCAAATAATGTTAATAGCAATTTTTCAGGTAGTCTCAAGTGAGTTGAAAAAAAGTTTTCAACATTTTCCTGCTAGAACCACTATAGCCTAACATTTTCATTAACAGTACATTTAACAGCAAAAATGTTTGCCTCACTCCTGTTGAGGCATTTCACCCATTTTGGAATTCTAATTCTGCACCATGATTTATGGTGTAACAAACCACCAAAGACAGACAGTTTGTTGGGTTGCTGGTGAAGCAGAAAGTATGGTGACAGGGCAAGGGGGAAGCAAGGGGAGACAGTGAGAAGAAAGAACCAGTGGAGTCTGAGAGCTGACAGCACCAACTGCAATCCAAAGTGCTCTCCATGGATATGTAACACCTTTCTACAGATGATTCAAGGAAACTTGATAATACTTCAAACTTAAACGTGAGATTTTAGAACCAGTAACAAGAGCCCACACTCAAGAATAGCATTTCTTCAGGTCTGACAGATGACCAAGAAGAGACAAGAGCGCAAAAAGGCAGAAAAAGAGGGAAAGAATGCTAAGACACAGAAGCTGCTGAAGAGAGCGCTGTGAGAAAACCATACTTGACCTGTTTATTGCTGTACCTTACACTGCAAAAGATACATATTCTCTCTAATTTAAAATGTCTGCTGTGTCACACAGTCAATTACAAAAAAATTAACATTTACACATGGATGATGTTCTGTTCTACCACACATCCTGTGAGATGCTGAGTGGCAGCTGTCAGCCCCTTACTTAGACAGACTAAATTTAAACAAATTTGTTGAGCAGCTCTATCCCAAAGAATGTTACAGTTACAGCCTGATAATACTTTTGCACAATAACAAAAAACCCCCAAAACAACCCAAATCTCAACAAAAAACCCACAAACAAACAAATCAAACAGTAATCACAGAAGACACAAAGGGATATAAAGGTTTTCAATAATTACTGGAATTTATAAGGTCTAGCTATGCAACAACAAACTGAGAAAAGTCTTCTGCTCTCTTCACTAAATACAAACTTCAACAGCCTTATGAAGTTTATCACCACCTTCTGTAACTCGGCTCTGCTCAATAAAATCAAACAAGTAACTGCGCTGATGTACAACAGAAGTGGCAAGAAACAGGTTAAAAACAATTAACAAAGGAAAAAGATACATTACAAAGACCAGATCATACAGCATTACAAAAACTGCTACAATCCCGCATCAAACAAACATCAAGCTCTAGATTTCACAATATACTAACATCATGAAGAACCTTCCAGAAGAGAAGATTTGTTGCTTTCAGCCAGGCACTGGTTTCTCCCTACAAGCCAAGCACAGCCCTCAGACTGAGTGATGAAGAGCCATAATCTATGCAAATAACAACTGTGAACATATCAAGTTCCTTCTGTCTTCAGGAACACCGCAAATATTTTTTATAATGCATTACTATATAGTAGTTTATGTACTCCACCGAAAAAATTACAGCAGTTTCTATTCTAAAAGAGACTACCCACCTTTCCATTTCAGTTTACTGAGACCTGAAGAAACATTCCTAGGAATGAAGAAGAGCCACGAGCCTTCCTTGCCAGGTAAGTGCCTGCATGGAGTTAACTAGCAGAATTTTGGTAGTGGGTGAGCTGCAGGGGGGGCTTCTGTGAGAAGACATGAGAAGCTGACCCTGTGTTGGATAGAGCCAGTTCCACTCAGCCCCAGGATGGATCTGCTGCTGCCCAAAACTGAGCCCATCAGCCACCACTGGTGGTGTCTCTGCTATAACATATTTAAGAAAGGGTAAAAAACACTGCACAGCAGCTGAGAGGGGTGAGAACAACTGAGAGAAACAACTCTGCAGACGTCAAAGTCCTTAAGGAAGGAGGGGGAGGAGATGCACTAGGCATACAGATTCTCCTTCAGCCCATGGAGAAGAATCACTGGAAAGCAGGTGGTGCCCCTGCAGCCCATAGAGGTCCACAGTGGAGCAGATATCCACCTGCAGCCCACAGGGAACCCCATGCTGGAGCAGTGGGATGTGCCCTAAAGGAAGATGTAGCCCACAGAGAGCCTATGCTGGAGGTCGTAGCAGCCCATGGCCAGAACACATGGACAAGTACGCTGTTCCAAGCTGGAGCCCTGTTTTATACAGGAGATCATATTCAGTGTTCAAGTGGTTCTTTATGAACAAATAAATTCGTATATTAGAAAAGTAATGTAAAAAATGTGTCACTGTATAGTTAAGAATCATAGCATGGTTTGGGTTGGAGGGCACCTTAAAGACCATCTAATTCTAACCTCTGTGCTGCAGGCAGGGAACCTTCCACTAGACCAGGCTGCTCAGGGGTCCCATCCAGCCTGCCCTTGAATACTTCCAGGGATGGGTCATTCACAGCTTCTCTGGGCAACCTGTGCCAGTGCCTCACCATTCTCTCAGTAAAGAACTTCTTCCTAATACCTAATCCGAATCTTTCCTCCTTCAGCTTAAAGTCACTCCCTCCTCCTTGTCCTATCACTACAGGCCTTTGTAAAAAGTCCCTCTCCAGCCTTCTTGTAGTCTCCCTTTAGGTACTGGAAGGTACCCCAAGGTCTTCCCAAAGCCTTCTCTTCTCTGGGCTCAAAAGCCCCACTCCCACAGCCTGTCTTCACAGCAGAGGTGTTCCAGCCTCTGACCATCTTCATAGCCTCTGTACCTGCTCCAACAGATCCAAGTGCTTCTTATGTTGGGGACCCCAGGGCTGGATGCAGCACTGCAGGTGAGGTCTCACCAGAGCAGAGTAGAGGGCAAGAATCCTCTCTCTTTTCCTGCTGCCCACACTGCTTTGGGTGCAGCCCAGGACACAGCTGCCTTTCTGGACTGCCCGTGCATGTTTCTGGGTCACGCTGAGCTTCTTGTAAACCAACACTCCCAAATCCTTCTCTTCAGGGCTTCTCTCAATGCATTCTCTGCCCAGCCTGTATTTGTGCTTGGGATTGCCCCAACTCATGTGTAGGACCTTGCCCCTGTTGAACTTCATGAAATTCACACAGGCCCACTTCTCAAGCCTTCTGTCCAGATCCTTCTGGATGACATCCCTTCCCTCCATCCTGTCAAATGCACCACACGGCTCGGAGTCATTAGGAAACCTGCTGAGGGTGCCCTCGGCCCCACTGTCCATGTCACCAACATAGAGACAGTCCCAGTAGCAACCCCTGAGGAATGCTGCTCTTCCTGGTCTCCACTTGGTCAAGCTGTCAACTCAACACTTGGAGTGCGACCATCCAGCCAATTCCTTACACACTGAGTGGCTCATCTATCAAATTCACACCTCTCTGGTTTAGAGACAAGGATGTTGCAAAGACAGTATCAGATGCTTTCCACCAGTCCAGGTCAATGATGTCAACCCACTAGAGCACTCAAAATGTGTTTTCTGGGCAAAAAAAACCTCCTGCACTGTTCCTCACACTCCATCTTCAGCAGTAACATAAACATGCAGGTGCTTTTACACACAGTCTTTTCAGCTTGGTGGTGAGGACATGCTTCTGATAAACAGAAAACAGGCATTTGAAACCACTGAGACAGGACGGAACAGAAATAGTATTTGTCCTGTTCCAGTCAACTGTTCTAACCATTAGGTTACCAATCCAATTTCATTTTCCCAATGCACTATTTATTGGCATTTCCTACTGGAAACAACTCTGGTCAGTGTTATTTGGAGGTGCACTCAACATTCCTTTAAATTCTATGCAGCTAGGCTAACTGACTAGCTGCAGTTGCCTAAATCTTTCCTGGAGACCTGATTATTTTCCAAGAACTTTGCCACCTAAATGTTTGTGCCTTAAGTAAGACTTCAGTCTGACCCTCCATATTACAGTAGCTCAGGGGACAGAGCTCCTGAGAAGAGTTGTACCTTGCCATGTGATAAAAGCCCATCTGGTAAATATCACTCTATTACCTACAAGATAGAAAGGCAGTATTTTTACTTTTTTAAACTGGCAAACTACTACCAATTGACATCTGGCACGCATTACAAGCGTCTCCTGCACAATCAGAGAACACATAACCTTCACATTCATTAACCTCCAAGTTCCTTTCTAAATCAAACCCCATCAAACACATCACACAAAGGCATTTATATTTCTGGAAGGTTTGAATGTTTCAGGAAAGGCTGGCTTCCAAGTTTCTAGAGATCCCACTCAAAGATGTCAAAACAGCTTCTCCAGATTCGCACAAAGAACTTTACTTCAACTCCGTAGAGATGAAAGAGTTTTGGCAAAAAAAAAATCTATACCACAGTTCATTGGGTTCAGCCTCTGGAGCTCTGATCTGTTCTATCCACAGCTGCCAGAAGGAAGAAACTTTCTCCACAGAACGAACCAGACAGGCAAGACAAGCCAACCAGTATAAAAATCCATATTTCTCATATACTGAACTGTAAAAAGCATATTATATCACTGTATGCCACAAAAAAAGTTTTACATAGCAAGAAGAGCTTTGTTACTGGTTGAATCAAAACTTGTTTATTGAGACAGATGGATTCAATAGAATTTTGATACTGCGGGGGGGCAGTTTGGCGGGTTACTCGAGTAGAAAGATGACGCAGAAGGGAAGCAGAAGGGATGCAAGAAGAGGTGGAAACAGAGAAGTTTAAATAGATAAGGGGACACAATGCTTAGAAAGACACAACACAATGCAGAAACACTGTGACAAATGACTGTGAGAGGACATGAGACAGAAATGGTACGGATGAGAAAGGAAACCACTTACTTGCAGTGGTTGTGACACTGATCTCCCCCAGTCTTACTGCCTGAGTGAGGAGAGTCACTAACTAGAGTCAACTATTACAACTGCCAACCCCCCAGCACTTTCAAATCTTATGATACCTAGTAGAGTTCCCAGGTTCAGGAAAAAAAACACCACAGGCACAAAGAGAAACGTTAACACGGGGCCACTCACCCTCTCATTTCTCCCACCTCTGCTTCCAACAGGTTATTTTATAGTTCCAATATGTAATCGATTCTAGTTAAAACATGTAATCGAGTCTCAGCTTTGGGGCTAACCCTGCTTTTTCCTTTTTTTTTTTTTTTTCATTATAGACAGCAATCTCTCTTGCCCCCAGCTAATTCTGCACTGAATTCATCATCAGTTTTGGGACGTTAACAGCGTGCCCCAAACGCAGAGATCCGAAAGATGCTCCACTACCACTCCCCGTTCCCGTTTCGGCCGCACTACCTTTCACCCCGTGCCCCCCTGCACCAAAAGGCTTAACCCGGACGCCCGGTGTGGAAACCCTCTCCGAGAGACAAAGCGCTGCACAGAGCGCCCAGGGCCGTGCCCTCCGCATCCCTCGGAGCAGCTTCCAGCATTCCCAAGGGACACAGACGTGCCCCTGCGCTCGGGACCGGGCCCCCCGCACTCTCGCCCTGGCCCCACCGCTACAGGAGACTCCCGCTCGCCGCAGACACCGCGCCCCCGGGGACTGGAAGGACGGGGAAGGAAGGGGATGAGGAACAGGAGGGGAACAGGAGGGGAACAGGAGGGATCGGCAGCCTCACCTGCCCGCGGTGGCCCCGCGGCCCCTTCCCGAGGCGGCTCCGCCGCTGCCCCGCCCCCTCTTCCCCTCCCCCCTCCTCCCTCCCCTCCCCCCCCCCTCCCGCCACTTCCGGGGGCGCCACAAAAGTCCCGGGGCGCCGCCGTGGCCGCCGCTGCGGTTGTGCGTCTGCCAGTACCTCGTGCCGCTGGGCTGGTACCTCGGTACCTCTGCGGGAGCAGGTGGGTGCCCAGGGGCGCGGCGGTGCCCGGGCAGTGCCGGGCGGTGTCTCCGCGGAGGGGGCGGCGGGGGGAAGGCGGTGGCGGGCAGCAAAAAGGTCGCGTCGGCGCCGCTCAGCGCATGCGTGGGGGGGCTCGGTCGCGTAGCCCCCGGGGGACGGGCCGCGCGGGAGTGGCGCTCCCAGCGTGCCCCGCGCGGTGCATGCTGGGCGATGTAGTCTCGCGGGCGGGCGGGCGCCTTCCCGGCGGCAGTTCCGTGTCCAGGCATTCCGCACGACGCCTGGCGCTACCGCGGGCGGCGAAGCGCTGGTTTCGAGTTCCTACCCGCTAGGTCTCTCAGAAGACGGCCCCAGCCCTCTGTTGAGCTCCCACAGTCCATGGAGGGATGTAGGGGAATGTGCCTGTCTGATTTACAGGTTTTTGGAAGAGTGTGTTCCTGAAGCTCTGTGCTAAAGGGTGACCGCAAGAGAGCTGGAGAGGGACTTTTTACAAGGGCGTGTAGTGACAGGACAAGGGGGAACGGCTTCAAACTGAAAGAGAGAAAGTCTAGATCGGATATATGGAGATATTCCTGACTGCGAGGGTGATGAGGCACTAGAACAGGTTCCCTGAAGAAGCTGTGGATGCCCCATCCCTGGAAGTGTTTAATGCCAAGTTGGATGGGGCTTTTAGCAACCTGGTCTAGTGAAAAATGTCCCTGCAAATGTGAGAGGGTTGGAACTGATGATCTTTGAGGTCCCTTCCAACCCAAACCATTCTATGATTCAGGGTTCACTGGGGAATTACCATTTCTTATAGGAATTGCAGACAGAGGTAGGGGAATTAGTTGGAAGCTGGTCTAAAACAATAGTTTTGCAGGGACAAACTATTTTCCAGGATTGTGATTGTGCATAGGAGAAAATGGGCATTAAAGGGTGAAATAGCCAAGTGTTAGCAGGTACGATTGTTTTAGCCAAGACACTAGAGCAAAAGGAGCTCTGATTATATGGAAGTTTCATTCTCTTGCCAAAATACTTCCCTTGACTGAAAGGCAGTGAATTCTTTTCCAGCTTCAGAGGTACTAAAAATTGATTGCTCTTCTTATGTCTTTGATTTTTAGACTACCAGATACATTATGAGTTTTGATAGCCATAGCATATGAATTATCTGAATAAACAACAAAACTAGGAGGTTTTATAACTTGTTATTGTCAGGGCTGGTTTGTTTATTTGTTTGGTTTTAAGAGTGGTTTAAACCAAGTAAATTAGTAGGGACACAAGAAAATAAATATCCAGGAAGGAAGCTCATATAATGTTGTCCTCTTAGGCAGCAATCCAGCAGACTGTTGAAGCACTTAAGAGTTTGCTGGATCAGGATCCTACTAAATTAAAGCGCGTGGATGCTACATAGTATATTCTTTCATCCTTGTCTTCCCTAAGCTGTTCCAAACCCTTATAGCAGAAACTGCTGTTGCAGGAGTGAGAATGGGTCTGCTGTTTAGCTGAAGCTGTCAAAAATACCAGTTAAGTGACTTCTAAATATCAGAAACATGAATTTATTTCATGGCAGCCTCACCTTCCTTTCTGCTGTTAGTTAGTCAATTTACCAACCCAGTCCATTGGTTTGGCTTGTGCTATCAGATGTAAATTTACAGGAAGCTGCTGTGTTCTGGCTCCTCTCCTTCCCTGCTCTGAAACACCCTCTTTCCTCACAGGCAGGACTGTGGTGGCAAAAAGTGGATCTGTGCTAGTTGTCCCAGGTATGAAAATTTCGCTTTAAAACACTGATGTTGTACGTCAATAGACTTGGCTGGTTTTGAAAGCCAGCTCTGGGTTGTACAAAAATTATTCAGTGGGGCAAAGGTCTTGTCACATTTGGAACGTGAAGTTCCTGGCGTGCATTTGCCATTAATAACACAGCAGTGCTTGGCCCAGTTATACATGTAGATTATGTTATTCTGTAAATAACATACAGCATTTTATTTTCTGAGAGGAATGGAGTAAAGCAGGCATAAACACTCTTAATAGCTCTTTGCCCCCTTCCCACCACCTGCATAGTGAAGATAGGTGAGAATCTATAAACTGAAAAACCAGACATCTTGTCTTACACATTTTGCTTTCAAGTAGCATCACATGTACATTCCAGAGCGACTGGATACTGTCACTTCCCCACAATTATATGCCAGTTAGCAGGTATGGCAGACAAACTACCTACTCTTCTTAGCAGGTTATGTTGTCACAGTCCAGCCCTGGGACACTGGCAAGATAAGGAAGAAATTTGCTGTGGAAGTTTAAAGCTGGCTTGCTGCCAAGTCTCCAAAACTTGACAACAGAGCCTGCTTTCCAGAGAGGGGAAACAAAATCAAACAGCCAAGCTATAGCAAAATATATATATTTTACATATAAAACAGATATATACAGTGAGAATACTATATACCTATAACCCCAGAAACCCCAAATAGCTTCCTAAAAGGGAAGACGGGAAGGGAGAAGGGAAAAAAAGAACAAAAAAAGGACGCAAAGGGACAGAAACAAAACAGGTATGCACAATCTAAAAACCCAGTAACCAGCAGACTAAAGAACTGGCAAAATCTCACCACTTCCCTTGAGAAAGCAGGACAGTCAGACCTGGCCCAGCACCCTCCCCTCCTGCAGTGGCAGACAACAGCAGTCGATACAGGCCTCAACTTCAGAAAAGCAATACCACGTAGGGATCTACTGTTTTTGAACCTCACCGGAAGAGAAGAGAGCGAGGTCTCTCCGGTCGGCTTTATTTTTACCTCAGGTTACGTAAAGGAATAGCATGGAATACTTCCTTGGTCACCTCCCTAGTTCCTTCTTGGTTACAAGCTGGTCTCCAGAAAGGCCTAGGGTGAAAACTATCACATTTGCTTAATGCTGTGGATAAGTAGCATTCACTGTGACATGGCAGACGCCAAGCCTTATCCTGCTCCTGTAGACATTGATGAGAGTATGATCAAGCTGCTGTTTCATTCACATGTTCATTGCTGCTGGAACAGATTTGGAAAAAAGAAATAAAAAAAAATCACTGAAATCCTTTAAAGCCTGCATCAATAATTCTGCCTGTGAATATTTCTGATTTTCATTATTTGCTAATTATTTTGATGATATTCTTGCTAGACCCAAACGTTCCCTGTATCAGTGACCCATTTTACTAGTGACATTATAGCTTATGAATGTGATCAGGTAAGTCAGCCCATGTCAATTGTTATCTCGCATGCAGAACCTGATTTGGAACTTCAGAATCTCATTGTCAGATGAATTAATGAACAAAATACATTTCTGTCAGTTTCTAGTTAGGAAGTTGGTGTTTTTTCCTATTTGTCTATGTGGGTTTTTTTCAACTAAGGTGGATTTTTGGACACATCCAGTCTCCAGCACACCTGCATTTGAGGGCTATCCAAACATTGAAGAATGAGAAGAACAGTTTCCTTCTCTCTGGTGCTATTTCCTTCCCCTGTCCAATGAATGTAGTAGAAGTCCCCATTGTGTGGAAATTTTAAAACACAATTTGGTGAAAACAACTCTGCTTAGAACAAAATTAGTGTTTCGATCAGTATTTCTTATTGCTTAAGTTGAGAGTATGGGGGTATCAAGGGAAGTGCAGTGAATGGTGTAACATCCTCTTAGAGGCTACAGCCCCAGGATGCCTTTGAGCTACAAAGAAATCAGTGAAAACTGAGGATGTGCTCCTCTGACAGTGTCTCTGTCTCATAAATCCTGTGCATTTTGTTCAGATTGACAATGGTTCGCAGTGGAAAAAGTGGTGGGCTCCACCTGAAGCAAATTGCATACTACAAGAGAACAGGGGAGTATCATCCCACAACACTGTCAAGTGAAAGAAGTGGAATCAGGAGGGCAGCCAAAAAATTCATTTTTGAAGGTAAAAATATTCTCTCAGATTGCTCTGAAAATAGATATTTAGGTGAAGATTTGCTGATATGAGGAAAAAACAAAAGAAGTGGGATCTTGCTCTGCAGAGTTCTGTGATTTTTTTTTAATATGTTCTCTATAAAACAAACGCTCTGCATATCCCTGGTTAATGTATAACAGGATGTTTGTAAAAATGGAAGTTTGATCTCCTTCATTCCATTCCAAGAGGGATTTATGTATCTATCTGAAAGCCAAACCTTGTTCTACATACTCCAGAAATAGACAGCCATTGCAATCCATTATTCACAGGATTGCAGAAAGGGAAATCCAGATCTGCAGCTGTAGACAAGGAATGCTCCATCCTTTCTGGAGAATGCTGTGTATGGCTGGGCAGAAGTGCAAGGACAACTTTGCCATCAGTCACCTGAGAGCCTCTGTGCCCTTCCCAGCTTTCAGGCCCTGTGAGGAGATATCTGAGCCTCTGTAGTGTGCTGTGTTCTCTCAGCCCCATCAAACCTACCAATTCTATGTAGAGGGAACGGAGGAGTTAAAGCTGTGACTTACAGTGTAAGGTTGCTGGCAGGCACACAACAACTTCTCAAACAGCAAAAACTCAGCACTCCTACCTCCCCTTTCCACCCTTGTGTTTCAGTCAGACTTTCTGTGGGATCACTGTTTGCATTCTGACCTGCCCTTGTAACTCCTCAAGTCCACATCAATAAACATAGGTGAACTGATGGCTCTTCGGAGGAAATAATTTAAATATTTGTAAACAAAAAACTACATTTACACTGAAGTGAATTGAAGTTACTGTAATCAGTTCTGTTCCGAATCATGCTCAGGAGTTTTTTAAACTAAAGAAAAGGACAAAGCACTTGCACATAATTTGCTGGTGTTTTTTTTCCTTTCAGAAAATAAATTGTTCTATGTTGGAAAAGATAGAAAACAAATGCGCCTGGTAATTGTTTCTGATGAAGAGAAGAAAAAGGTGCTCAAGAAATGCCATGAAAATGCTGCTGGTGCTCATCATGGGATATCAAGGACACTGACTTTAGTGGAGTCTAATTACTACTGGACCTCTGTAACAAATGATGTCAAGCAGTGGGTATGGTCTAATAGCTACAGGATAATTTTTTATGTAGTCTTTTAGTTACAGATGTTTTGCAGTCCTATGGCTTTGGTACAGCAAGTACCCGGACTGCTTCATGATGAGGAAACATGAGCTCACAATCACACTGCAAATGGTCATCTTGGTGTTTCCTTTTTACCCCGTTACTACTGACAACATGGCTTTTACACTTCTCTACCTGCTGGTGGGGAGCCATGATGCCTTTGAAGGCAGATCCAGCCTTGGAGAGTGATTTCTCTTGACTTATCTTTGTTAGGATGCAATGTGCCATCCCAAGGATATGTGGCCAGAGTAGCTACTGGCAGATAAGAACATGAAAATGGTGTCTCTGCCTTACAATTAGTTGTGTTCACGAAATAGTTAAATCACTGCTAGGGAAAGTTCCTTCTCCTCTACCCAAAGACCCATGGACATGGTCCCTGGTAGAGTTCAATCCTTCAAGGAACGGTATGTAAATGTCCTTTAAGGCCAAATTACTGTTGCTGTAATTTGGGGCCTCTGGTGGTCTAGTGGTTAGGGTGCAGGACTCTCACCGCTGCGACCCGGGTTCGATTCCCAGCCCCCCGGGCAGATGGAGCTCGTCAGCCCTGTGTGGCAATCCATCCAAGAGAAGGTCACTCTAAACAAACCTACGTCCTGGGGACCTCACTGCCACTGTCCAAGCTTGCTCGGCCCCGGCAGATGAACCTCAGGATTAAAGGGTGGGCTCAGTTCAGCGCACACTGTGTCTCACCTAAAAAATCCACTGCGCAGGCTCGAAGGGTTAATGACCTTTCCCAAATCTTCGCTCACAAAGACTGGCCATTACTGTTGCTGTGGGTTTGTGACATCACCTGGATACTTTGGGGTCATATGCAACTGTAACATGAACTGAAGTTGAGTCTGTGCCTTCAACTCAGATTGTACAAAGGGCCTCTGTCATGGAGATAAAGCTGATCCATGTTATGCGGTAAGATTATGTATTGCCAGTGTTTTTCAGCCGCAGCATACATAGGTTAACCAAAAGGGACTTCCTTTTAGTCTAGGCTGCTTCATGCTTCCTTTAGTATTTACAGATGGTAATGGACTTGCAAGAGCACAGTGCTTTCAGGACAGAGGGAATTCAGCTATGAATTCCTGCACATGTCTTTCTCCTGGCCTTAGCTATTTGGTTTTATTTTGGTTTTATGCTGGGGCTGAAAAATCTGAGAGTAAAAAATTGTAAGAAAGGTGATAAATGAATTTGTTTTGCATTGCCTGGTCTGAGCTAATTTAGAGAGGAATAGTGGAGATCTGATTCTGATGATTGTCTTAAACTTTCACCTTTAGTTTTTATTGGTAACATCTTTCCTGATGTTTTCTCTAGGTGTATGCTTGCCAGCATTGCCAAGTGGCAAAGAACACAACCATCACTGGGCCCAAAACACAACCTTTCAAAACAGAAGACCCATGGACAGCAGTTACTATAGAGCTTATGGGACCTTTTAATGTTACCAACAGAAGTCACAAATACATCATAATTATGACAGATTTATTTACAAGATGGACTGTTATCTTACCACTGCGTGACACTTCAGCAGCTGAAATTGCTAAGGCACTCATAAATGTGTTTTTCTTGTATGGCCCACCTCAAAAAATGCCTATTGATGAAGGGAAGGAGCTCGTTTATCAGGTAAATGTTTACATGGTTGATTAATCTTTTTTTTTTCCCAAGAAAAAAAAATCTTCCTCTATATTGGATTTGAATTTTAGACCATTCCTGAGAAAGGCTCAAGTAGTTTTTTCTTCAATTTAAAAAGTAGAAAAGAAGTTAGTACATGACAAACCAGTTATTTGCAATTGTAACATTATGCAGTATTTCCCAGGGCTTTATTTTTTGGATAAAGCAAAATTATTTCCTGGCAGTCATAGTGAAGGTTTTGTCACTCATTTGAATTGGCGTGGGTTTTCACACTCCAGTGTGCTGTATTTCATTCATCCACATTGTCCAGTAAGCAATAGCTAAGGCTATTTTTGACATTGGCCTGTGGTTATTATGAAGAATTTACCATGCTTTGATCCTCTTAGAAATGGTAAGATCATCAGATTCTGATACAGAGGAAATGACAGATTAAGTGGCAGAAGTGTAGTTAGAAACTATGAATTACTGGCTCCTAAGCCATACTTACTCCTTTAGCTCTCACTCACAACCCTGGAGTATTTGGTGCCAATATGTATTAGGTATGTAAGACTTTCCTCAGTCACCATCATATCAACAAAAGCGGTGGAAAACAGTTTGTTTACTTGAAATAGGATAAAGGAGAAGGGAAATGTCCACTAATTGTGTCCTTTTTTCTTTTGAAGATAAATGAAGAACTCTTTGCACTGTTTGGAATGAAACAAATTGTATTGTCTTATCCTCAGACAGATGATGTAAATGAAAGAATGTCCAAGACAATCAAAGCTTTTCTTAGCAAGTACTGCATTGACTATCCAAATGATTGGGATGAACATTTGTCTGCTATTGCCTATGCTTTCAATTTGACAAATTTGGTATGTGAAGATTCTTCCTCTTTTGACTGAACTTCCCCAAAATGTCTGCAAAGCTGTGTGCTAAATTTGCTTGCTTTTGGTTCCCATTTAAATAGGAGCCAAATCAAAACACCCCGTATTTCCAAATGTTTAAACGTAACCCATATGTTGTTGAGCCAATGAATATATGCGTGGAAGGAGAATACAGTATGTTTGCCAAAATATTTGAAGCAACTAAAAAAGTCAGTCAAGCACTGGAAGAAGAGAAGACCTCAGATTGCCAGGTAAATGTTATCTATTCAAATTTTGCTAGTAAGAAGACTGGAGATAAAAGAGATGGAAAGGCTTGAAGCACAAAGTAGAACTAACCTCTTAAAACAATGTGGGAGTTTGTGTGGTGGTTTTTAATTTGTTTTCCTTCCTCTGTGATGGCTAGATTTCAGTGTAACAAATCTCATATGTATTTTGAAGGAGTAACCTGGCCAGTTGTCGAAAATTTACTATTTCTGACTTACAGGAGTAAAACAGTATCTACAGAAGCTGAAAACTGTTGCCTGTGGACTGTTGATTTAAGAAGATAAAGTCTATTTCTTCATAACTCTTCAGCCCTACATGATTATGAACTATACACATTGTGCAAGTTTGGAGCTGGCTTCCCGCCAAGTCTCCAAAACTTGACAACAAGGCCTGCTTCCCAGAGAGGGAAGAAAAAAACGAACCACAGGAAAAAAACTGAAAGAAGTTCAAACTAAACGGGATTCTATCAAAAATATATATATTTACAATTATATATATACAATTTGAATATATTATCCACAACAGGGAGCTCCCGAGGGGGAAAAAAAAGGGAAAAGGGAGGGGGAAACAGGGATAAAAAGAAGCCTAAAACCAAATAGCTCTTAAATATACCCGTTAATAGAGAGCTAGTCAATAAATATAAAAACGAATTAAATATTTCCCCGATCGGGACAGCAGAGCTGTGCAAGGCAGCAGCCAACTCCCGCACACCTCCCGGAGAGACCGGAGATAACGGCAGGTCTGAGTAGCAAGCACTGACCTATGTAAAAAAAGCCCGTCTACGGAGAGACCTGTCGCCTTCAGCCACCAGAAGAGAGAAGAGAGCGAACTCTCTTATCTGCGCCTTTTTATATGTTGTGTTACGGAAAGGAATAGCATGGAATACTTCCAAGTCATTACCCTAGTTCCTTCCTGGTTACAAGCTGGTCTCCAGGAAGGCCTAGGGTGAAAACTATCACACACATACAAAACCAATCGATGTTATGTTTATGCACTATTAACCAGTGCTATGAAAATGCATTGTTCCTTTTGGAAAGAAAGGAAATGTAATTTATATGTATCTTCCTGCAGGTGGAGAAAAACACCTCAGATGAACAAAAAGTCAGAAACAAAATCACAGTCAAAAGGAAGACACAACAATTAAATAGCCTGCAACTTAAAGTTGGTCATGAAGTCCTCAGGCAGAGAAAAAATTGGTGGAAAGATGGTCGTTTCCAGTCAGAATGGGTTGGTCCTTGTATTATAGATTATATCACAGAAAATGGCTGTGCAATATTAAGAGATGCCACAGGATCCAGGTTAAAAAGACCCATCAAAATGTCTCACCTCAAGCCATACATAAGAGGGTCCGGTGAAAAAGGTGTGTGTATGTATATATATATGTAATTTCTTTTAATTTATATTTTTATATATGTGAAAAAGATTGAGGTTTTTGTTTGGTTGTTTTTTTTTTAACTTCTCTGTTATGTCTTCGTGTTAGATTATGAGGATGAACAAGTATCATTCACTCATCAGTGGGAATTAAATTAACACTATATAATAATGTAATAACTGGTTTTCAGAAGGGAGAACAGTGACTGTGAGTGACGTCAAACCTATGCAGAGCATGGAACAGAGCTAATGAATCATGTCTGAAGTCTTTTTAAAAATAGGTTCTACTAAAGTTGCTTCTAATCTCTGGTCTGGCTCTATTCATCCTGGCTGGCTAAACATGCTAGAAATATAAGCAGGCTGAACTGTGTTCAAGAAGCATTTTCTAACAGTGTTTCTGTTTTGGTGTAGACAGAATTCACATCAGTTTTATTTTTTTGTTGTTTAGCCTGACTAGTGCAGATGGTAGATGTTTGGACTTTTTTTTTTTCAACATCTGAGTGTCCTCTAAAGGCCTTGAAGTAGAAAGACTACATGTCATCAATGTATTGCAGGTGTTCTGGAGCCTCACCCTTCTCTAATGTGGCCTGGATCAGTCCATGGCAGATGGTGGGACTGTGTTTCCACCCCTGGGGCAGTCAGTTCCAAGTGTACTGCACACCCCTCCAGGTGAAAGCAAACTGTGGCCTACACTCTGCTGCTAAGGGAATGGAGAAGAATGCGTTTGCGATGTCAATAGTGGCATACCACTTCGCTGTCTTGGACTCCAGCTCATACTGGAGCTCCAGCATGTCTGGAACAGCAGTGCTCAGCGGTGGGGTGACTTCATTCAGGCCACGATAGTCCACAGTCAGTCTCCATTCTCCGTTAGACTTACGCACGGGCCAGATGGGACTGTTGAAGGGTGAATGGGTCTTGCTGATCACCCCTTGGCTCTCCAGCTCACGAATCATCTTATGGACGGTGATCACAGAGTCTCGGTTCGTCCGGTACTGCCGGCGATGCACTATTGTGGTGGCGATTGGCACTTGCTGTTCCTCGACTTTCAGCAACCCTACGACCGAAGGGCTCTCCGAGAGGCCGGGCAACGAGTTCAACTGTTTAGCCACCTCGATCTCCACAGCAGCTATTCCAAAAGCCCATCTATGTCCCTTGGGGTCCTTGAAGTACCCGTTCTTGAGATAGTCAATGCCCAGGATACATGGGGCATCTGGACCAGTCACAATGGGGTGTTTCTGCCAGTCTTTCCTGGTCAAGCTCACCTCAGCTTCCACCATGGTCAACTCTTGAGACCCTCCAGTCACCCCAGAAATGGAAATAGTCTCTGGTCCCACATGTCCTGGGGGCATTAACGTACACTGAGCGCCAGTATCAACCAAAGCCTGATATTTCTGTGGGTCTGACATGCCAGGCCATCTGATCCACACAGTCCAATAGACACGGTTGTCCCGTGCCTCTACCTGGCTAGAGGCAGGGCCCCTCTAACATTCGTCTTCATCCTGCCAGTCATCGTTTTCCTCTTGCGAACGTCGATGGGAGGTGCCCTCTACCGGGTCAGATCCCTGCCCACAGGATACTGGTACGGCACTCACTTTCACAGACTTCCCCTTTTCTTTCTCTTTCGACTCTTGTACTCGGGCTGCTAGGGCCCGGGTAGGTTTCCTGTCCCACCGTCTCATATCTTCTCCATGGTCAGTTAAGAAGTACCACAGCTCAGTTCGTGAGGTCTGTCCGCTCTCTCTAGCTGGGGGGCATCTGGTTCTCACTGGGGCCGTATGGAAATTGTTTCCCTCAATCCTCTCTTTCAACCCTGTAGTTAATTCCTTGAGCTCGTTGATCATTGTCTCTACAGAGGAGATGCAGGCCTGTAGTGGTCCTTTGATCATACTGTCGTACAACCGAAGTTTATTTATTACAGACATCACTGGCTCCCGCTTCTCCCCAGCCTGTAATGATGTCAGGTAACCTTTATGTGTGGACGGCCCCATACGTGTGAAGCTCCACCACATCTGTGGTGTACACTTAACCTTGTCAGGATCGTTGGTGGGTTGCCCTTCCCCTCCAAACAATACTTCCAGCAATGCCATTTCCCTCAGCTGTAGGATTCCCTCTTCTATGGTCTTCCAGCCCGTGGTATAATGATCTGCCTGCAAAGAATCTCTGTAAATGAACCTCTCCCTCACACCGTCCAGAAGCCGTGCCCAGAGAGACAGGGACTTCGATTCCCTCACAAATACCTCCTCAATACCCACATCCTGGGCAACAGACCTCAAGAACCTCGCTTCACCACCATCAAGGTTTATGGCATCACCCGTAGAGTCCCAAACTCGGATCATCCAGGCCAGAACGGGCTCATTCGGTCGACGAGCAACGTCTGTCCATAAGTTCTGGAGGTTGTTATACGATAAAGACTCAGTGATGATTTCTGGCTCTGGAGCAGCCGCCTGTGGGGATCCTGCCTCCCCATCATCGTCAACTGGATGAGCTGATTTGGCTTTATATTTCTTCCTTTGGATGGGGGCAACTTCCGTTGGCTTGGTATGCCCCTTTGCTTTGGCCTTATCCTGAGTCACCTTGGTGTTAGGCATTTTGTTCTCATCCTTTCCTTTCCCCTGCAAGTGCTGCACCATACCAAGCAACTTCCTGTAGGCAATGGCCAAAGCCCCACATGCAGCTGCCAACTGCCTCTCCATGGATCCATCACTACTTCTCTCCCTCACGGCTTTCATTATTTTTGTAGGGTTCAAGAGTTGTTCAAGGGTGAGCTTCCATGTTATGGGAGCTGAGCAACTTTCTAGGAATTTACCCATGTCCTCCCATAACCCACGCCACTCAAGGTTTTCCACCCCTGGGGCGGGCTCCTGGACACCTTCTTGGTACTTCTTGGCCTTGGCTTCGTATATCAGGTATACTATAATGGCACAAACTAGGATGAAAAGCCCAACAATTGAAACGTCTCTGACATCTAAAAAGGATTTAAACTTCCCAGAGCCCATTGTATTGTATCCAAAAGGGAACTGAATAAAGAGTTGGGCGCATGCATTCCCCTGTGTTTCTCCATAGGAATGGGTGCTATTATCTTTAAAACCCCAGAGGAAACAGCTTAGGCTAGAGCAGTAGTGCACCCTTGAAGACATATTCCGGATGAAAATCACAGGTGCTGAGTTTGCCGTGTCATATACCCAGTGCACAAATTCAAAGGTACTTATCGCAATGAGAGTACTAGTATCTGAACTGAAACACATTGACAGGTGGGACAGATTTCTTGGCATGGTTATATACCAGAGGAAAGCAACAACCCCGAACATCATGGTGCCTACAAGTTCAAAGAGCGTATCAATCACACAAGGGGTTCAAAATGCGTATAGTTCACACAAAGGGTAGTTATTCTTTTTCCACCTTTCCTCTTTCTATGCCCCACGTTGGGCGCCAAAAATGTCCTAGTCTGATGAGACTGGAATGTTTGCTAAAGAGGATGAGTTATGAAATAGACCAAACTCCTCTCTCTCAGCAATTGTAAATTCAAAATTAAGGGGCTTTAATCGAGGAAATGTGGGGAAAAAAGAACAGAAGAAATAGCAACCCTTTATTAAAAGATATATGTATGTTGGGAACAGTAGTAACAAAACACACAAAAAAACTAGACAGTAGTCCTAGGAAAAGAAAACAAAAAAAAGTCTGAAGGAGTACTTCTTTGTCCTTTAGCAGTCCTAATCGTTGCCTGCAGGGGGCGTTGTTGGATCGTTAGAGGTGCAGAGCCTGCAGTACCTGCCGTGGTCGGCAGGGGGCGCTGTGGGATCGCTGGAAGGTGCAGGACCTGCAGTACCTGGTCGTGGTCGGCAGGGGGCGCTGTGGGATCGCTGGAAGGTGCAGGACCTGCAGTACCCGGTCGTGGTCGGCAGGGGGCGCTGTGGCTCCAGCAGTCACCCCGCGGGAAGGGGGGGCTGGAGAGAGCGGTCCCGGACCGCGTGAGGAAGCCGGGAAGGAGATGGGGGGTCCTTCCCTTAGTGGAGAAGAAAAGGAAGGCAGGCAGTGCACTCCCACGGGAACTCACCGCTGTCTCAAGTGGCGGGGACTCACCGCAGTCTCAGGTCGTGGTGTCTCAAAAAACTCCCCCTCCTCTCCCACGGGCAAGCAAACTCTCCGTTGAGGCACAGCAGCTCCGGGGAGCGGGACAGTCAGGCAGGTTGAAGCCAGCAGGATGAGAAGTTGAGCTGACCAGGATGAACAGCCAAAAGAAAACTAGACCTCCGGTCCCCCTCCCCAAAATGCCTGCCTGCACCCAGAGAGCCAACAACGCAGTCTGCCCCTCACCCCTCCGAACAGAACCAGCCCCCGCCTCCCTCTCCCATCTCTCCCAAATGGCCCATTAACCTAGTCAGGCTACATCCTTTGTAATGCTAATGACCTCCCTCTCCCCCCCCCCCGCCCCCCCTCTGTTTTTCCCTTGGAGTGGGGCAGGGGAAGAAAAATTCCCCTGATTTCCTAATCTATAACAGATAGCTAGAAATTCCCAAAGATTTGGGTAACCAACTTCTGCTCTTGGTCTTGGACCTCAGCATGTCCTTTTGCAGTGCTGCCATATTAGTCAAAAAGTGGCAGCTGTTTCTTTTGTGTTCATGCTGTCTTTGAGCCACCACAGGCATTTTGAGGAAAATAAACACTCAGTGTTAAGACTTATGTCACAGATCAAGGTGCTTTTTACATCAGGGTTCTTGAAAAGGAGAATAACTCCTACCCTGTCTGCATGTGTGATTAAGCTTTGGTTCTTGAAAATAAATAAACTACATTGAGATGGTAGTATCTTCCATCACATCTTAAAGCTCAGGGATGTACAAAGCTGAAACTAATTCTGGAATTTGATGTAAGAAGCTGATATTTATATCAGTTGTCAGCTGAAGATTTCATAACCAAGATACAAATTTTATGTCATGTCTGCAGGCCACTACTTTTTCTTGGACGATCACTCTGTGCCTTCCAGTTCTTCATAAAATTAATGATGCATGAGGAGGTAATCACAGGATAGCAAGCATGCAGATAACGTACAGCTATTACAATAACTTTGGTGAACTGTGTCACTGTATAAAAAGTTAGACATAGTTGTCTTTGTATTATCAGAACCTAATATGTTTACCACTGAATACTGCAGAAGCAGTGTGTAAACAGAGTTTCTTCCCCTTTTTTTCCAGGAAGTGACTGTCCTGGATTTGGCTGGGATAGTTTGGTTTCTTTTTATTTCTTCTTTTTTACTTACTTTTTACAACTTAAAAAAGCCTGTTGTGTTGCATTAAGACTTCCCAGCAAAAGCTTGGAGAGACAACGTTTCTCTGTGTGCATGCACAAAATGAAAGAATCTGCATGCCCATTCATTCAAGGTATTAGTTCAGCAGGTGACTATGACAGATGTCAACTTAGTCATCGATGTAGCTAAGAAAAGCTCTTTATGTGGAACATTGTAAGCATTTTGTGGACATAACAAGATGCCAAACATTTGGTACTCAATGAAATTAGGAAATTCACATTATCAGTCTGCTGTCACTCAAACGTTCTTCCCCTCTTCTGGGAATTGTTTTGAAAAGAAAGTTAGCACCTTACTAACATGTGAAGTATGACTTGAATAATCTGATCTAATGGCTCCTTTCCTTTTACAGACAACCATTACTTTCTACAAGGTGCAGTAGTTGTTGACCATGACTATATTGGCTTATCTGAAAGATCCAATAATTCAAGCCAACCAGACTCTGTTGCTGATGGGGAAATAAATGCCTACACAAGAGATGTCATGTCTGCTGTACAGATTTCACCTGCAGCCTGCAAAGAACAAGAATCAACAGATGGTAAACTCGAGTCTGAGTTGAGAGAAGATCATCGCGTTGAATCAAACACTGCAAAGCCAGAGCAATGGCCTTCACCTTGTTGGACGCTTCAGACCAAGATAGAGGATACTTAAGCATAGTCTTCTGTCACATATCATTGCCGAAACAGTTTGGATCTACCATGGCAGACTGAAAAAAAAAAAAATAGGTCCAAATTACTTAGCTAAATCCACTTTACTACTTTATGAACATGAGAGTTCTGCAGGTACCCACTGGTTAATTTTGCATAGGTGTTAAGAAGGAAATTCTTTGTTAGCAAAAACAGGCACACCCTAGTAAAAGCACGAGTTTTCATCATGTATTTGAATTTCAGATTTTGTTGGTAGAATGGCAGTGTGGCCATGCCTTACTGTTATCCTCTCAGGACAAAATGCCTCATTTCACTGTAATGACCTTTTTTGTTAATCCTTAGATGACTCATTCCTAATGTGCAGCAACACTGTGGGATGAATATAACCTAAACAATTTGGTGTAAATGTTGCCTTTACTGGAGAGAAGCTCATGTCTTCCTTTTCCTGTTACATAACAGTTTTCTATTCTTTCTGGGAAGCTGCAACTCTGCCTTTTACAACTTTTAATTTCTAGTCTAGCACACAGTTCTAAGATCTCACAAAATAATAAAGCTGTGAAATGAATTACATGTAATGTTCTGTGAATGAAAGAAGGAGGCCTTCATCTGCTCCCCACTTATCAAAACACTGCTAGGGAGAACAATTTTAATATTTCTAGCATGTAAAAAAAATCTTAAGAGCATTCAGTATTCCTTTGTCCTTTTTTTCACAAACTTGCAGTTTTCCATTACATTTACATGATCACTGAGCTTGTACAGGTTTGGAGATTTCCACTGACAGGTGAAGCACTGGTATTAACCTATTCTCTGATTTCCTTGAGCAAGTTGTTACTGGTCTGGACTTCCTGCTGAGAAGACTCTATTTCAAAGTCAGCTGAACAGGAATTTTTTTATGTGGGAAACTGATAAGTGTCAGTCAGTTCTTTTTACAGAGGACTGATACAAAGAGGAAGACAACTAGCAGAAAACTCAATTGAGAAATGCAGCCATTTCTATCCAATACTGTGGAAGATTTGCTTATCTTGCTCTCTGAATGTGTCTTATTTCTGCTGCTGAATGTCATGTGACTTACAACACAGGTGGAGGAAAGTACTATTTATTATGAGTTTTCAGTTAATCTTAGGTAATAAGAGTGGTCCTCAAGGCTAATTATGTACCTAACCCCCAGAGAAATTCATGCCTATGGTACAGTATGTCTTTGATATCATGGAATGCAGCTGTGTGAGAAAAGATCTCAGGATCATGACAGGAGACTTTCTTAAAATTCTAAAGGAAAATAATTAACACTCAAACTATTTTGTGTCTTCTGAAAATCCAGTCCTACAGATACAGGTTTTCTCCACTGAGACTGTTTCAGAGGGATGGTTCTGGGAGGCAGTACCCTCTTTCTGAATACATTGTGTGTGTGCACACATGGAATATATATATGTTTATGTAATAGTGCCTGCAAAAATAAATATTAGCATCAGTGATAAAACTGGAAAACAAGGCAGTTGTCTGTAAGATTCCTTCCTCCTTTGTTAGGTGCAAAAAAGAACCAGCCCCTCTTTTTTTTTAGTTCAAATGACGTGTTCCTTAATTGCACACAGTACAGCGAAGCTGTTTTGAGGGGAAGCTCTTTAGTAAAGCAAGGGATGTAGTGCTGTTAGAGCTACACTGGAGAGAGAGAAAATGCTGCAGAGAGATGGAAATGGGCAAAACAAAAAACATCATTTCACATACCATGTAATGCTGATCATTCTGGCTTCCTGGTACTTTTGATCTACTGTGTTAACAAGCAGTAGTGTCTCGTCAGTGCACTGAAATGTGGCCTTCTCTGCATGTGGGAGGCTCATTGAAATAAAATACAGGGGTTTCAAGCTTATTGATATGAAAAACAGTCAACGGAAACTGAAAAAAAGCCCTACTAGGAAATGCGAGACACTGCAAGCAGCACAGTGTTCTTGAGGAAGCTCGTGCTCCAGCCACAGTGAAGCGTGTGTTTGTGACCACAGTGAGGTGTGACCTGCCCACTCTTGGTTTGTATTTTAATCAACTTAGATAAATACACAAATGTCCTGTACTCTTTTTTACTGGCATAGAGATTTCATTTATGATAGGACAATAGCAAAATTTAATAACAGAATTCTTAGAAATTCTGTTGTGCCCTCTTGTGGCAAGTTGATAACAGGCTGGGAACAGAAAGGAGAACAACATGAAAGTAAGTGCAAATTTCCTCATACCTCCCAGCACAGAGCTGTGATCATTTATCCTTTGAGTGTTCTAAAAGCACTAATTACCAGCTCAGAGCTTGATGAAAAACACTATAAAAATACCTGCTAGTGAACAGACTGTACTAACACTCAAGACTCTTTTACTGTGGAATGAAGACTTTTTGCCTCTTGTTGGAATACTTCCTAAACTTTTGTCTACCATTTGCTCATTCTGTGTTAAGGTTTCTGCTTTCCAGCTACAGACGTTTTAAAATTTTTTCCTTCTTCTCCCTGGAACTGAATGTTCCCTGCAGGAGGGTACCAATGAGTCACAATTTGGTTTTCAGAGCAAGCAGTTACGAAATCTGGAAATACACTTTTGAGAACCAGATAAGTGCCTTTTACTCATTTGCTTTGGTGCCACATCTCTGTCAATGGCTTTCTGCAACAAACATTACTGTAATGACCAAGCATCAAAATTGTTGCATAGTAACCTCCTTGGTACTTTCAAATGGAATTTTTGCGGGACTGCAGCAAAATGGGTACATTCCCTTAATTGGCTACCTAAAAACAAAACCTGTGAGTTATCTTTAGGTGGTGAACACTCAGCAAGGCATGTGAGCAGCTGCCATTGTCTGTGGGCCTGAGAGTTTGGCTGCTCACCTCTGAATTCAACAGAAGGAAATGCCATGTCAGAAATCCCCAGGACCAGACACTGCTTTAAATTAGAAGGCTAAAATTTACACAAACAAGATTTATCAATGCCTTCAGGAAATGGGTACTGCACTCTTCTACACAGATTAGAAGACCCGATGGCCTGCTGTTTACATCTTGGTAATTAAACTATGTAGAAATTTGGAATGAAAAACAGTATACAAAAAACTTTAATTTGAAGAGGAAGGCACTTCCAGACAGTAACCTAATTTTAAAACATTTGATTCTGGAGCAGTTAATCCTGAGAATGCATTCCCCAGTCAGTTCTTCCCTCTTCTCTTGTTATAGGCTATAAATCCAATGAGGGAATTTTTCCTCCCTCTGCTCCACTGTAAGAAAAACGGAGTTCTAATGGGAAGGGGGTCAATTAACTTTACAAAAGGTCTGGCCTTTCCTAACTAATGGCGGGGGGGGGGGGGGGGGAGTTTGGGATTTTTTGGGGTAGCTAACCCAGCTCACGGGGGGAAGAAGTCAGTTTTGCTGGGTTCTCTCTCTGGGACAGAGACGGGGTAGCTGTCTTGTCTCCAACTCGGACCTGCTGCGTTTTCATCGAAGAGTTTTTGTGCTCTGGGAGAAGAAAGGAGGAGCCTTGGGACACCGTCAACTGAGGACAACAGTGAGTTCCGTGGGGGTGGACTGTTTTCCTTTCCCCCTTCTCCCACTGGGGGAAGGGTCCCCATTCTCTTTTCAGCTTCTCCCGCGACCCGAGACCACCCCCCAGACCCCTCCCGTGTGGTACCGCCAGAGCCCGACAGCGCCCCCTGCAGGCCAACACCGAGCACTGCAGGCTCTGCACCTCCAGTGACCCAACAGCGCCCCCTGCCGGCCGTGATTGGAACTGCGCTAAGGACAGAGAAGTGTTCAGACTTTTTCTTTTGTTTGAAGGGGACTTTTTGGGTATAGGACTATTGTCTAGGGGTTTTTTTTGTGTGTTCTGTTACTGTTCTTGCCAACATATATATATCTTTTAATAAAGGGTTGTTATTTCTTTTGTTTTTTTTCCACACTTCCTTGATTAAAGCCCCTTAATTTTGAATTTACAATTGCTTGGAGAGAAGAGTTTGGTTTGTCTCATAACTCATCCTCTTTAACAAACATTTCAGTCTCTTCAAACTGAGCCACTTCTCTCTCCTCTCAAATTCTACACAGATGAAGGGATCTGCAGCAATCTCAATGCACAGCAGAAGCAGGAATGCCAATAAAAAAGGAATGTAGGAAATACAGCATTCCCACTCTGCCAGGCAGTGCTGCCCTGCTACAGATTTCTAGTGCAGTGATTCGCAGATCAGTTGGATACAACTCTCCAAAATTCTACATTTCCACGTTCCAGTCGTTACTCACATGGTCCTTTTCTGGGTGCTTGACAAGAATCTCAAAACTTTCATCAGCAGGGCTGGAGCATTCAGAGTTGCAGCTCGTGGCAAGCACTAGTGCCTTGAATATATAAACTGATACCTAAATAACTGGGTTAAAAGGGAATAAATCAGATTTCACTAATTCACTAGCTGATTGTTTTTGACAATTGATGCCTTTGATCTCTCTATGCCTCACTTCCCCCTTCAGTACAGAGTGAGTAGCACCATCTCACTTTCCAGACTAGCTGAAAAAAATATTCATTACTTTTCACAAAGCTGGCAGGCATAGTGATGAAAGCCCCAATAAAAAAGTCCTTAATAAAATGAGTTCTATATTTTGTGCAGAATTTCAGTGATATGCAGTAAATAATACATGTGGTTCCCTACCAGACTGATTTTGAATGTCTGCCTAGTCAGAAACATCATCCATCACTCCCACGCATTAAAGACCAAGGAGAAGAGCAGAGCTCATAGTCACGGTATTATGCTGGCAATCTTAATTTTTTGTTTCAGAGTCTTAAATTCTGTGTGTTTGACTCCACAGGGAGCCATTAGGCATTTATTTTGGAGCATGCAGTGGTGCCCAGGCTTTCTCTGCCTCCCAGCTGGCACAGTCACATGGTGGCAGACTCAGCCTGTCTCCTGCAGGGCTGCACAGGGCTCGGAGGAGCTGCTGCCCCATTGGTTCTTCTGAGGCTTTTCTTTCCCAAACTATGTTCACAGCAGAATTTTTGCTAATTTTCAAATTGATAATTATGGAAGCATAAATATGTTTCTGAGAGCAAGACGGCCCACAGTTGTGTGAAGGCTGTGTGAGTGACCTCTCATGTGAGTCAGGGTACAAAAGTACTCTGCTTGTGCATCAGGTGGTTTGTACCACAGCTGCCAACTGTGGCAAACTTTCAGTACAGCTTTACAGCTTCCTAAGAACCAGACGCTTTGGTTGCTCAGAGCAAGATCTCTCAGCCTCTCTGAAAAAAGGCCATGCCTCCAGTTCCTTATGCACAGTGTGTGACCTGAGAGCTGGCTTGAGGAAACGTGGCAGAATTGTGGGATTCAGTCCTTTTCAGTACAAGAATTTTTCTCTTAAGCAGCAGTCTTAGGATGTGCCATGGTTGAGGGAAGCAGTAACAAACACGGGGAAGAGGATATCAAAGTATCAAACTGAGAATTGGAGTGGCCAGGGCAGGGTTCTGCCCTTAAAACCTAAATGATAAGTGGCACCAACTCTAGCCTCTTGCAGCTGTTGCCTTATCCCCATCCTGCCAAAATTCTTCTGTTCCAAAGAGTAGAAGAATTAGGTTTCTCATATGTGTCAGTTCAAAAAATAAATGTAGCCTGTAATTAATAATAAAATCCCTAGTTTGCTGAACTGTTACCACTGACTATTTGCTAGGAAAAAAATTGTTTCACTGCAAGTTAAAACAAAACTTGAGCACAGTGCCCTTGAAAAAGATTGCTTGTACATCATCTGTGTATTTTTTAAAAAGTTGTACAATGAAATCAGACAGAGCTTCACTCATAGGATTTTGTGCTTCATATGCAACTATTTAGTAAGAAACACTAGTGGAATGGAGCTAAAGAAAGGAGCAGTTCAGCAAAGTGCCTTCATGACCTGTAGTATTTAGAAAATACAGAGCTTCCAAATAGACTGCCATGCAGCTCTCCCTTGTACCTTTCCAAATATGTGTGTAACAAAGCCAGCTGGATGCACTTTTAGGTTTTCCAGCCACCATGTCCAGAAGTTTGCAGGTTTTGCTTGGATAAGTAGCTATCACTGGAGATTTTAAATCCTCTACACCGTCAACTCCCTTCTTTTCTTCCGCCAGTAATGCTTAGCTATACAGATGAATCTTAATTTTTCATCAGTATTAGAGAGCAGTTTAAAGAGCAGTTGCAGAGTAAATTTTACTAACAAATTTTGATAACTTACAAAGAGAAAAAATATTTTCACATTTAAGAACTATAAAAAATGCCTAATAGGTTAAGGCAAATCAGGCTGCTAAAATTCCAGGGTTCACTAGCATCTGTTTTACACAGAAAATACAGTGGCCTAATTTCGGCTCTTAATTTTAATTGACTTGAATATTTGGTTCTGGTGGGGTTTTTTTTATTGGTACATTACATGAATCCACACAAACTGTGAGCTACTTCATAACATAATCTTTCAAATTTTAAACTATGTCCTAATGTGCATTTAAATAACAAAGTAACAAAGTTACTTTTGCATTGCTCAGCAGTGATCTGCTTTCCACAACCTGTACTGCTAATACATATGTAGTCTTGCAAATGAGTTCCCACATTGGTGATTATTACCTTGCCATTCAAACACACAAGTCCCTTCTCTGTAGCATAACCCAGTTTAATCCTAATCCTCTGTAGCGTGTCAGACATTACTGACCTAAAGGTTTTGAGAAAACATAAATAAATCTAGCTTTGGCAAGCAAGAAGCTGTTGCAATTTACCACATTGATCCATAAATCCTCATTGACTCTACAGTGCACTGCTTGATTAGAAAACTACTTAATCAAGATGCTTCAAAAGGAATCAGTTTACACCTAATGCTACTTGGGGCAAGGACAACTTCTTAATTGGGATCATAATTCCATTTAATTGGGAAACCTTCAGGTGTCTTGGACAGAGGCACTCTCTGCTGGATTAGGAACTGGCTGGAGGGCCGGGCCCAGAGAGTGGTGGTGAATGGTGCTGTGTCCAGTTGTTGGCCAGTCACTAGTGGTGTCCCCCAGGGATCAGTGTTGGGCTCAGTCCTGTTTAATATCTTTATTGATGATTTAGATGAGGGGATTGAGTCCATCATCAGCAAATTTGCAGATGACACCAAGCTTGGGGGGAGTGCCAATCAGCTAGAAGGCAGGAGGGCTCTGCAGAAGGACCTGGATAGGTTGGAGAGTTGGGGTGATTCCAGCGGGATGAGGTTCAACAAGGCCAAGTGCCGGGTCCTGCACTTTGGCCACAACAACCCCATGCAGCGCTACAGGCTGGGCACAGAGTGGTTGGAGAGCAGCCAGGCAGAAAGGGACCTGGGGGTACTGACTGAAAGGAAGCTGAACATGAGCCAGCAGTGTGCCCAGGTGGCCAAGAAGGCCAATGGCATCCTGGCCTGGATCAGGAACAATGTGGCCAACAGGTGCAGGGAAGCGATTCTTCCCCTGGACTCAGCACTGGTGAGGCCACACCTGGAGTGCTGTGTCCAGCTCTGGGCCTCTCAGTTCAGGAAGGATATTGAGGTCCTGGAGCAGGTCCAGAGAAGAGCAACAAGGCTGGTGAAGGGACTCGAGCACAAGTCCTATGAGGAGAGGCTGAGGGAGCTGGGGCTGTTCAGCCTGGAGGAGGCTCGGGGGAGACCTCATCACTCTCTACAACTCCATGAAAGGAGGTTGTAGCCAGGTGGGCGTCAGTCTCTTCTCCCAGGCAACCAGCAGTAGGACAAGAGGGCATGGTCTTAAACTGTGCCAGGAGAGGGTTAGGTTGGATATTAGGAAATTTTTTACAGAGAGAGTAATCAGACGTTGGAATGGGCTGCCCAGGTGGATTCTCCATCCCTGGAAGTTTTTAAGATGAGACTGGATGTGGCACTTAGTGCCATAGTCTAGTAACCACAGCAGTGTTGGATCAAGGGCTGTACTTGATGATCTTGGAGGTCTTTTCCAACCCTGTTGATTCTATGATCCTATGATTCATGGATGACAACCTGTGCATTACAGTTCAGTGCATCATCCTCATGGCAGTTTGCAGTTGTCCCAGCCCACTCTCCCTTACAGATGGTTCAAAGCAAGGTGCCCAAAATTGCCCAACACTGCCTGCCAGTGGATTACAGCGACCTTCCCATCGCTCTACAGGATTTCCCAAATGTCAGACTATTTAAAATAGGGAGATGCTTAACACAGGACAACCACACGGAAAGGTGCTTTAGCTACTTGATCAGCCTAATTTTAATGAAAATATTTAGCTTCTACAGTAGCCAAGATTCCTGCATCTTAAATAGGTTTAAGGAAAGATTAATTGACAGTTCATCAAAGTTACTATCATGTCTTTTAAATCTTAAATGTGCAATTACATGTTGTTCATTAAAAAGCAGTCTTATCTGGGACAACTGCATAAACTGAATTAAACACATGCACTCCAAATCCAGTAATCTGGATGAATAACCAGTATTCAACATTTAATACGATAAATAATATTAGCACATAGAACTTGCCAGGATGGAGGATGGTTTGCTGGCTTATTAACACAAAAACAATTATTCAGAAAGCTTGTGCCTTCCTTTTAATGTGAATTTCTATTGCAGTATGAGGTCTCTGGTACATTCTTTTCTTAAGATGCAGTTTTAATAAAAGAAAGAACATTCAGTGCCTTCAAGCAGGTTCAGATTTCCTGCCGTTGTACCCCTATGAAATTAGAGCATGTAACTTGAGGTGCTGAAGTTTGATTACTGCTGGAAAGTAGTTGGTTGCCTGTCAGTGCAGTTACTAAAAATCACAGAATGGCTTGGGTTGGAAGGGACCTTAAAGATCACCTAATCCTGTGCCCCTGACATGGGCAGAGACACCGTCCACTAGACCAGGTTGCTCAGCACCTCACTCAGCCTGGCTTTGAACACTTCCAGGAATGGAGCATCCACAACTGCTCTGGGCAACCTGTGCGAGTGCCTCACCACCCTCATGGTAAAGAATTTCTCCCTAATGTCCAATTGAGTTTAAAACCATTGCCCCTGTCCTATCATTATAGGTCTTGGTAAAAAGTCTCTGTCTTTCTTATAAGCCCACTTTAAGTACCAAAAGGCTAAAATGAGATCTTTGGGGAACCTTCTCTTCTCCAGACTGAACAACTCCAGCTCTCTCAGCCTGCCTTCACAGGAGAGGCGCTTCAGCCTCTGATCATCTTTTTGGCCTCCTCTGGACTCGCTCCAACAGGTCCACATCCTTCATATGTTAGGGACCCCAGAGCTGGATGCAGCAAGTGGATGATCCAAGTAGGATCTCACCAGACCAGAGGGGCAGAATCACCTCCCTTGATCTGCTTCACTTCAGGCATCCCAGGAATACAGTTGACACCAATCTCAGAATTCCAGAGAGCTGAGATTATGACTAACTCTCAGTTAATCTGTTTTAGCTTGTACTTGCAATTAAACTGTGTTTGTATGTTTCCCTCTCAACAAAGCATTTTTTAAAACTGGAGATATGGATCTAATAATAATACTCTGAAAGCAGAGAACACCCAACATCAGATGGACATAATGTGAACTACCCAAATGTTAGAAAAATACACCCTTACTGATTGCTTTTGAGAAAAGCCTGTGATCTTTCAGAACTGATGCCATATAGACCACCTATTATAGCAGTGCCACCACAGCTTTCTTAATTGCCGTCACTGAACTTTCTGTAAACTAGTGACTTGCCATCTTTGCAGACAGCTTCCCAACTACCTTATCTGTTTTCATTAACATACAAGAAGATCAAGGCCACAGCTAAAAATAACACTGCATTACTTTCAAAAGTGAGAAAGAAACAGACTGTTTTCCTTGCAACAATAGGAAAATAGAAATCAGCAGGAGAGAAAGCAGCTTAAAAGTATGCACTAAATACATTTCACATGAAGCTGAGCCTGTACTCCAGCATTTCAGAAGGCTATCCTGGAGATTTTGCTTGAAAAGAAATCAGCTTGTCAAGGATTTTAAGTTTTTTGTTCAAGAAAAAGGAGATTTATAGATTCTTGCTGGGGGAAGAAATCTACCTTTCGCTACACTATCATTACCTTTATTCCCCCAAAACCACCACCACAAGGAACCTAACACCTATTTTTCAATCCCAGCACCAGCAATAGCCTATTACAGCACCTGCAATGACGGTAATGAAAACTGTTTCATAAAACCCTGTGGCAATTACAGCTGTGTACAGTCTGCCCATAATAGAGGTTTAAAAGGACATTAATTATGCTCTGATCCTCAAAGTAGACTGATTAGTCATGGTGACGTACACGATGATTCACGCTCCAGATGACTCATACAGAAAGAGTAATTATGTAGCAGGACTTCTATAAGTCTCTCTTCTTTCTCTTCAAGGAGAGAGCTCATTACAGGGCTGAGGGCTCCTGTTGTATGAATGAAAAGGAAGTGCGGAGAAAAAAGAAAACCAATACTTCCAATCAGGTAGTATTAGATGCCTACCCTGGCTAATTTGCATATTTAATTTGAGACACAGGTTTCCTCTTAGCTCTGACCATGTTTTATTAAGCAAACACCCTGCAGTTTTATTATACAAAATTCCTCTTTAAATGTTTAAGCTTGACTTTGTACATGTATGTTGATTATTAGTCTTAAGAAAAAAAACCAAAAACCAAAACAAAAAAATCCCCCTGTGACATAGCAAAATATTTCTTCAGCTTCCATACAAAATAGCATTTTTTTTCTCTGCTGGTAGAACACATTAAAATTTTTACTCTATTAAGTGGCCTGTGTAACTTTTACAAAAGTTGGATACAAAAAAAAAGTAAGCAAAAATTCCAATATACACTCCGACAGCTAATGCTCTGCGAATACTTTATTACACAAATTACATTCAGCTTCTCAAAATAGTGTTCTGACAGTGATACAATCTAAAAATAAGACATTCCAGAAACACATCAAGTTAGGAAGAAGAAAAAAATTAAATAGAGACTTTTTTCTTTCCTTCAATGCAATATAATGTTAGTGATTTTAAAAAAATAGAAGAAGACTTAGCAGCTTCATTTTCTTGTGGCACTGTATTTTCTCTGTACTGCAACAGGTTAAGGACGTTGAAGAGGAAAGGCACAAAACAGAAATTGGCAACTGAATAATTATGGGAAAACTATTTTGATGAAGCAGATAGTAAGACTTATTTACAAGATCCCCATATTTGATGATAAAATACTACTGCTTTAAATCAGTCCTGTAATTAGAAGACTTTGCTTTATTAAGATGTTCACATAAAAACCAACGGCACTGATATGGAACTTCCATACACTGCTCCACTTAAAAAACATAACCAAACCAAACAAAACTTAAAGGAACCAGTGTACAGCCCCACAGAGACTAGAACAGTTTACAATTAAATACACAAAATCTTAAACGTGCTTAAGGGAAAAGGAATTCGACATTCTGGGTTGATTGTATAATGGAGAACTCAAAGGCTGGTTTCAGGATGATGAAGGTGCTGGTGGGGGTGGAGATGCTGAACACTCTTCCTCAGAATCTGTGCCATCATCTTCATCTTTCTCTTGATCACTCCCCTCTGTGCTCAGTCGGTCAAACCCTTTTCGGCTGTAGCCTTTGTGACTTGCAAAGAAGTTCCCAAGGTTAATGCCACCACCACCTTTCCCTGTGGAAAGGAAAGGCTTTATTGCAAGGTTTGTAGGAGGGGAATCAAGATCTGTCTACTAATATAACAGTATAGTGGTGGCCTTCCAGAAACTGTTTTTAAAGATCAGCACGTGATCCACAAACACTAAGTATAGATATCACGACAGAAGAAGGAAATTCATATTTGAAGTAGAAGTTTCAAACTATTTTTTTCAGCATCCATTGTTTCATTAAGTCTTTACAGAGACTACAGGTGTTCCTACTTGTTTGCCCATAGTCTCAAAATGCTTAATTTAATTCACCAGATCCATGACTACTTATTATAGCCACCTCCTTACCACTGCTAGTGACACATCTTCTTTGGTAGGGAGATAATGACAGATTAAAGGTGTTGTAAAAGACATTTCCAAAACACACCTGACCTTTGCCCACAATCGTTCCTCTGAGAAAGTTCCACCAAATCCGTTATTTAACATGAATACAGAAAATAGCCTCCAGTTACTGCATTTTAAAAGATCTTCAGTGATGAGACTTACCTCTGAGTCTGCCTAAAATTCTGCCTGAACTTGAATCAAGTTTGTGTTCCTCATCAGCTGAAAAATAAGGTAAATTTAAAAAATAAGCTAAACTCCCCAACATACTATGATTAAATAATTATTTTCTGATATGAAGCACAGACATTCAAACAAATCAATCAACAACTCTGAGAAGCCAGTAGTGGCAGTATTGCAGTAGCCTAGAGTGTTAGCATATTTGATATGCTATTTAGCACAACTGATATGCTAAACATCTTTGAATACAAAGAGTCAGGAAGCTGCATGCTGAAATTTTCAGATAAAATACATGAAATTCAATTGCACAGCCTTGTTAGATTGCTGAATTATTGCTGAATTGCCTATTCTGTCACAGTAGGTCCTGACCAGTGGCAGAACCGTGTTATTTGTCTCTTCCATGTACATTTTCTTCTCTGGATGAGACTGTCTTGATAAAACAATTTTGTGATACAAAATAAGAAGCGTAGTGATAAAACTTCTATTGCAATTTACCAATTTATGAAAAATAATGTTATTTTACAGTATGAATTAAGAACAAATTTACACTGCTTATAAGTACCAATTAAAGCTGCGGGAGCAATGGGTGAAAGTGCACTATGGAAACATGTCTGACTTACAAAGTGCACTAGGTAGTAGTGAACAATAATATATAATCTCTTGTAAATGTTATCTGTTTGCATTTTGCTTATACCTCTGTAATACCCACAGAGTCTTTTGCTCTCAGCAATTTCAAGATCCCACACTAGAAAATCAAACTATGCTCAGGTATTAATATTTATGTATTCTAGACAATATAACAGGAATACATGCTCTCAGGTGTTTCTGAGATAACAATTTTTGGCTTGACACCAATTATAGATTTTGATATATGTTCTGAAGAAGTGGTGGCTTGAGATGCACTACTAAAGGCATGGGGGATGCAGGTGTTGTGTGCACATGATTCTTAGTTCACGTGCAACACCACTGCAGCTGTTTAGGAGGGTAAAGAGACAGTAAGATTCTCTCTTCACACCGTCATCCCTCAGTGTTCAGCAAATGTTTTGAACTGGAATAATAAAAGCCTATTCTCTAAAACAGTTACTCACAGTTACCTCCATAGACAGTTGTCTTCCTCCACCGAATAAATATTAAAATTGCCAGCAGGACAACAACAGGGATAATTAGAAGAGTTGTAATAAGGACAAAGGAAACTCCAGTGCTGCTGGCCTGTTGGACCAAGGGTTGTTTATCCGCATCCTTTAGAGAGTGTGCTGATTCTGGCTTGTTTTTCAATCTCACTTCTGCAACTGCTTCTGATTCTTTAAAAAGAAAGCAATTTCTGTATGTAACCCATATGCATCAAGCTACACAGAATAAGGCATTCTAGGAAAGATCAAGCTAGTTGAATAAGTGTTGAGTAACAAGGAAACAAAAGATAAACCCTTACAGAGACATTTTTGGCTCTTGCTCTTGTTATCCCAAATATAAGGCAGGGAGAGTCTGAATGATACCTCTCACTAGCAAAGATTCCCTCCCCTCTTCTCAAGTGGGGAAAGGAGAGGTGTCAGAGACAGTTTTGTCTTAAAAAGCACCCATCATTTAAAATACAAGGAATTCCTCCAAAGATCTACTTTTGAAATAGGTGTGTGGTGTAGTATCAATTAAATATCTCTTTTTGATAATAACACTTCCATAAAAATATGGAAAGCTAGTATATACAGAACGGAAAAGTTTAAAGTTCTTTTAATAAAACTGTGACAAAGGGTTAAATTTTCACTACTGTTACATCTCATGAAAGAACTTTGGTTCTGTAAATCTGGAGAGCTCTTGAACACTGCATCCAGTCATTCCTGACTAATTTGTTAACTCTCCACCTACAAGGAGAAAAACTATTTCAGAAAAAACCTTTATGCTGTTTTATGTGTGTATCACATGCTTTGTGATAACTTTTAGCGAGTAAAACTGCCCAGCTATATATTTTGATGTTGGACTGAACAGCGTGTCTTAACAAGCAGCTGCATCACAAACGCACTCTGAATCAAATCTGTTTTGATTCTGTATCAAAATTAAAATGAAGTTCTATTTTGAAAGAATAGCAAAAACTTCAATTTACGCTCAACATCAATACAACTATAACAATATCACTGTTATTACAAGTACCAGGATAACAATGATACAGTGGAAACACACTGTCTGTTTAAGTAGTAGTTACAGCCAAGGAAAATTTTCCTCCACCATCTTGCGCAAATCTATGGTTCTCCACATATTTTCCCCCATGTCACAGCAGTACAAGCATTAGTGACAGTCTGTCAACCAGGATGCTGTGAGAGTGCAGGCCACGCCTGCCCATTTATTAAGCAGAGGCTGCCACAAAGTCCATTGGCTCTTTTATTCCAGTGGAGTTGAAAGATGTTAATTTCAGTCTACCTACTCTAATCATTTTTAGAGATTGTTACTTAAAACCTTTTTCTCACCCTGGTGATAATATTGTTTTTTTAATCTGTGACATTTGAAGGGTCAGCTAAAGAAGGCCGAAAAAGCATTAATATATCCCTGCCTATACAGCGTGCTGTAATGCCAGCACTTCCCTCTTGAGTGCTTCAGGTGGGCTCATGTACCAACAGAGATAAAATAAAAGATTAACAGTTTTGGCAGTAAAGATTTCATTGTTTCATAATGTTAGTCTTCCTGATTCTACTTTCCCAGGCAACTATCAGCAAGACAAGAGGGCATGGTCTCAAGTTGTGCCAGGGGAGGTTTAGGTTAGATATTAGAAAGAATTTCTTTACAGAGACGTGGTCAGACATTGGAATGGGCTGCCCAGGGAAGTAGTGGATTCTCCGTCCCTGGAGATTTTTAAAAAGAGACTGGATGTGGGACTTAGTGCCATGGTCTAGCAACTGCAGCGGTGTTGGATCAAGGGTTGGACTTGATGATCTCAGAGGTCCCTTCCAACCCAGCTGATTCTAGGATTCTGTGATTTATTCTATATGCTTTCAATTGGCAATTGGGATATTTTGGTACCTTCCTCTGTCCGCATATACGTGGCTAAAGCAAACTACACAAGCTCTGAATTTAACCAAAGAAAACCAGTTATGAACATTTTATAAAAGCTTTTATAAATAGTACCATAGCCTGGTACTGCTTTTCTGAAAGGCAAATGAACATTTCCCTTTCAACATAAAAGACCTATGTAACAGAATACAAATGGCTGAAATTACTTTTCATCTACATGAATTGCTATTTTACTTTTGTATTTCTTTATCTCCTTATATAGTTTCTACATGGTTTTCTTTTCATTTTTCTTCTTTGTTTTTTTTTTTCTTTTTCTTAGTTTTCATGCAGATAAATTAAGAAATAAGAATAGTAAATCTATGGTAACAAATCTAAATAGAAAAAATGGTATTTCTTGACATATGGTGTGACTGGCAAGGCTATGTACTGAAAGACTATACAAAAAGATAAACCAATTGTCACTTCAAATAACCCTTTTTTGGTGGTTAAGGGTTGTGGAGCAGGGGGGAGGGTGACGGGGAGTTACTATCACAGTTATATTTCAGAGCTATTTCTGCATCAAAGGGAGTTTCCATAGATACCAATCTGGACCATACCAGATGGTGGTATGGAATTAATCCACCAGTTAAATTTTTATCTTAGTATCTGTGAAGCACTTGTCATCACCGAAAATGAAATGTTTAGATTGGCTGTAAAATGGCAGCTACCAGGTAACACCGTCACAAGCTGCTTTCCAGAGCCTCCTATGCCAACTCATGAAAACGAAACAGTCAAACAGTTAGTATTTTTCCCCTCCAACTTGGCAGAAGCAGCCCTAGTCTCTGTGAACACACTCATTCCTTCATTTCATTATGAATCAGACTAACCTTTAATTTCCTGTACCTCAATACCAGCCTTTTTAACTGACCGATGTTCCACTTCTGTAAAACAAAATCATTCTTCAGGACAACTGACATTTCAGAAGGACAGTCAGTGACATTTTTCTGCTAGCTTTCTCAAAGGTACAGCACAATCCTACAGTAAACAATTCCATCAGCACCAAGGAGAGTCAATATAAACCATTCAATAGCTCACAAGCTATGAGAAAAGAAGAAAGACCTTGATTCATGAAAGGTGCTTGCAATAATCAACTCATGCACCACAGAGACATTTTATGGGTATGTCTAAAGGTTCAAGGATTTCCACAAAAATAAAACTGTTCATTATAATCAAAATCACAATGGATTAAAGGCTGGTTGAATTCAGGTTTCTTAGCTACTTCAGTTTTATACTGCAGCAAAAACTAAAAAGAAAATTATATACAAGGACTTCTCTCATCAAACCTGTAATACTTCCATGATTTTTTTATTCTCATGTTTCTCTGAATAAAAGCCTAGGAGCGTTCTTGTTCAGTTTACTAGATGTGGAAAAAACAACATCCAGTCAGAATTACAATTTATCTGGTCCAGTCTCCTGTTATTAAGTGCTGTTGATACCAGATGCCCCAAAGGAAAATCCATGAATTATAAACAGACAAATACGGAATAACTAGCTTAGTCATTTATAGCAGTAGACTCATATTGGATGACTAACATCCTGAAGCCTAAGGCTTTATCTATCTCATAAATTTTTTATCCCATATAATGCAGCAGTGGATTATATTTTTATTCCTGTAAAACATACAACCCCTCTCTGAATTCTACTAAATTGATGTCTGACTAATCAGGTCCCTCTCCCTGAAGTCAGGCTGCTTGCCTTGGAGGTTACTAGATTAACACTGGTAAATGTTTCCTCTGTGTGGAAATAGGACTTCAAATTATACTAGAATAATTTTCTAATGATAAGTACTCCCAATGAAATGAATATAAACTTTAAGTTGACTTGTGTCTTCACTTCATCCCCTGGGAGTTTCCTATATGATAATCTCAAAGGAAGCAGTTGAACTCTAAGCAAATGATACACTGAAATTACCAAAATGTCTTTGTTTAAGCAGGTACTGACATGACAAGGGATAGATCTAGCATAGGGCAAATGCATTTTAATCCCTTCTGTGACAAACAAACCCATATGTTCAAGACTCTTCTTTGTCAGACCATTCAGCAATGCTGAAGGATGGTCTTCTAATGAAAACTGAGCAGCAGCACACAACTTCTGCAGGAAGAGCTTGTAGTGTAACTAAATCACTGTCACTAAGCCACTAGGTTCTTGGCCAGTGACACCAGGTAAGTGGTACTGACACGAAGATACAAAATGTGAAGCTGTGATATTAAGAACAAAAAGAACATACTTTCTGTGGATGCAAACTTCCACACGGCTCTGGCATGAACATCTCCAACGAACACTGTTCTGTCTTCTGAAGCAACAATATCATGTGGCATCTCAAAGCTCTGTGAAGACAAGCAGTCACAGGTCACCCATAAGTGTCTACATGCTCATGAGGCCTCCTTAACCCTGAACTAGAGACTGGTCAAATTCATCCTTCCTTGGACTGGAAAATGCAGCAGGTGCTGGTGTGGAGGCCTAACATATGTGAAAGGAGAGGGATTCCATTCGTATTGAATGTTTGCCTTCTCCAGGGATAAAGACATGGAGATTATTTGATGTACTAATGCTAAAAAAATTTCTATTTTAATAATATTTCTATTCATAATATTGCACTCAATTTTATCCTGTGACATACACATTTTCAAAAATAATCTTGGTTTGAAGCCCAAATATTTAGTTTTTCTTGGAGTTTATATGCAACACAGCTATTTGCTATATACTCAGAAAAAATAACTCTCAGTAATATAATTTAAAACTGGACTGCAAATAAAGAGTGTATGTGTTACCCATGAGTGGGATTATTAACATTCATTCTTTAGTCTAAGAGCATATATGAAAATGGGATTAAAAAAAAACCCATAATTTTTATGTACAATATCGTATGAAGGATATTTAGCCTTAAATTCCACACTAGTATTCTGTAAAAAAGGGATGTAACCATATAGTTGCATATTAACACTGCTTAGGAATATGCTCTATTTTTTGACAAATTACTAGCATCTAAATATATGTGTATTTCAATTCCTTCATTATTCTCTTAAATTAGCTTTTAAGAATGTCTGGAAGCAATTAAGTAGGCTTATCCTGACTGAAGGCATTATCTGTAGGAATCATCTTGAGGGTATATAATTTTCAAATGTATACCACATGTAGAAACTAAGACCCAAAACTCTACTGTCTTTATTAAATTAGTATTATAAAGAATTCCATTTGAATACCTTATATTATAAAACACCTTATTTCCTGCAGTAGTCTTATGAAAGTTGGAAAAGTAGGATGTTACCAACGTTCTCATATATATAACTATATGCAACAGGCACTCTGTGTAATACTCTACCTTTCTAAGTGGAATGAAAAAATCAATTATTTCTCCAGTAGAGAAGTTCATCACAAATCCTTGCACTGGTTCTGCCTCTCCAGGATAAGGCATTCCATTAACTGCGAAGAGGAGACCACCTGCAACAACATACACTTGCCTTAGAACCCACATGCAGCAAACTGCAGTGAAGATGAACTGTAATGGTTTAGATGAAAAAAGTCTCTCTAAGAGACAGAAAAGTTAACTCAACAGGAAACTAAACTGCCAGAGGAAAGACAAGTGAGGTATAACACTTGAAAGTCTGCCATTTAAGAGATGTACATTTAGTCCAAACGAGAAGAATAAGCAAAGTAAAATTTTACAGATTGGTTAAATGTACAAGGAATGTGAAAGTGTTAAAAAATAATTTGAAGAATACTTTGCTAAGGATGGTTGATCTGATAGGCAGAAGATCTTTCAATGCATCAAGAGCAGAAAGTCAGCTTGGGAATCACTGGGACCACAAGAGGAAAAGGTGTGAAAGGTGGACTCAGGGATTAGGGGCCTGTGCCAAAGAAGCTGGTTTCAGCAGATTTTTTTCTGTTTAATATGTTGGGAAGATTATGACACTCATTTTTTTTCCTAGCAAAGAGGTCAGAGGAGCCAGCTCAACTGCAAGGATATATGCAAAAGGTATTAGACAAGTTGGAGGTTAATAATTCACCAGGTTTAGATGGCATTTACTCAAATTCAGAAGGAAGCCAAATTGGAAATCACAGACCTTAGGACAAGTTAAGTAAACCAGCACTGCAAACAGCTATTCCTCCAAAAGACTAAAAGAATGCTGAATTAATGCTCACCTACAAGAAGGACTCAAAAGGGTGCCTGTTAACACATGTTAACAATTCTGGCTTCCATCTCCAGTGAGATGGTAGAATCCATAAAGAAGAGTAAGACGTGGGCAAGCGTGGCCTGTCAGAAACAAGCTCGTACAGCTTCTCTAAGGATTATGCCTCAGCTCTGAACAGGGAGAAAAAGCACAGAGCTAAAGCAGATTCTGCAGTCATACTTAGGTTTTCAGAAAACACTCGGCAAGGTAGTGCATCAGAGGTTATTAATGAATGTGAGTTATCACAGGGCTGAATGAAAGATCCATTAATGAACAGGAAGCAAAGAACAGAGCTTACAGGCAGAGCTCATATATTTCTTCAGGACAGAGAAGTCTGAATAGTGTGATCTTGTAGGGATCACAGTCAGAAACAATTTTATTCAATAGTCTTCATCAGTGACCAGAAAAATGGGATGAACAATGAAATCAACCAGTCTGAGGAATATACTGAGTTCTGCAGAGTAGTCAAAAGCTTGATGATACTGAGAAAGTCTGGAAAGACTTTTTACAAGTGAGTTGTCAAACAAGGGGCAGAAGAGCTTCAGCAAAGAGAAGTATGAAGTGATTCTTTTGCAAAAAAGTAATTTAAATCATGCCTATGTGATGTTTAAGCTTGGAACTGGCAGCTACAGCTCAGGAGAGACATCTCCAAGCCACTACTGAAACATTTCTCAAATCTCTGGCTCCATGTACAGTGTCAGCCAAAATTTCAATAGAATGTCTGGCATCCAATTAGGAATGGAAGGGACAGTTGTGCCACTATGCAAAAACTCAGCATGCCCACATCTTGAGTACTGAGTGTTATCCTGCATCTCAAGGAGGTCCCAAAGAAGCTGAAGATGCAAGAAGAGAAAGGCAACTACAATACTCAAGGGGTTGAAGCAATTAAATGGCTTATGAGAAGGGACTAAGGTGGGATGGGGTTCTTCGGTTTGAAGAGGATAAGTCAAGTTGAAGAGGCACCAGCTTTGGTGAGTGGAACTGTTATTCAACTCCCAAATACTGGGACTGAGAAGCACTCAATGAAACTAGGTCACTTTTTCATATTAAAAAAAAATAAAGTAGGTAATGAACTTCTGGAGCCTGTAACCACAGGAGGCCTATGAGCCAGACAGTACAAGTCAGTTCAAAATGAGACTAAGAAAACTCATGGGCAATAGCTCTATAGAAAGATACTATGAAGAAAAGGTCAGAGTCTACCTCCTAACACTGCTAAATAAAGGGCTTGTGGATACATGCTGAGTAGGAGAGGAATGGACCACAAAATGCAGCCAGGCTTACACATCCTCCTCAGAATGCCTCTTTTGCTCCCACCATCAGTCAGAGCCAGGAGAATCAAGTATCTCCTCTAGCACAGTATTTTTTTACATTCTTGGCAGATGCAAAAGAGATAACCCTGATATTAAATCTGAGGAATCAGGAACCAGACATGCCAAAATTCCTTATCCAGTTTTAACATTTACATTACTTTTAGAATCAGTATTAAAATCTAATCTCAAAGCTTAATACAGTAATTGTAATCTAAACTGTGATATTAAACCCACAATTTTTTCAAGCTGTTTGCTTTCAGTTTTTCTGTTTCATGAAACCCAAAACCTTTCCTGGTAATTTGGAACATTTTAATTTTTTTTCTCTTCAATGGAGTTTGAAATGAATATTTTAAAATGTTATTGTTAGTAATAATATGCTATTATTAACTAATTGACTGTGCAGTCACCAGGAACCAACAAGATCATCTGCTTGTTGACATCACATTTAGGGAGTCTAATCAGTCATTTCTCAGAAGCAGAGATTATATGCAAGCTTCCCCCATCTGCAAGTAGGAAAACAGGTAGTTCTCAAATTTTCCATTGCATCAGGTCTAATTTGCAAGAGAATTAATATCTGCCCTAAGATAACATGACAGCACTCTTCATGAAATAACACTGAAACACTCTGACATCCTGGCACAGGAAATACTTGAAATCTGAAGAACAGCAAGATTACCTGGAACATATGAAACTGCAAACAACTCTCTTCCAAATGATTTGTGTTTGATCTCTCTTGTGAACTCCCCGGTCTCTAATCTGAAGCACTGAATTCGACCATTTTCCCGGTCTGCAACGCACAGCTGACTGAAGTCAGGGATCAGGGCTAAGCTGTGGGGGATATGAAACTGTCCAGGTCTGGCTCTGCCTAGAGAAGACTCTGCAATACAAAAGATCCAGGTTTGTGTTAAAGTATGCACTGAAATGATCAGCTTTCCTTAGAAACAGCAGAATGACAAATAAGGCAATATAGCACCAGGAAAAGACCAAGGTCAGCTTGCTTTCTTCTCCAGCACTTTTACTGTTTTAGGTAGATAAATCACAGTAGCCTACTGCAGTTTCTTTGTAAATCCTGAATTTATGAATTTGCTATTTCCCTATAATATTCAACATAGTTTAATGCCTGATACATAAATCTGAGTCAGGTAGAAATGTAATTATTCATAAAACTTAAAATAGATGGAATCATGGCATAAATCTTGCAAAAATGATAAAGGCTTATATTATTTTATTAAATGTTTAAGAAAAAAATTACTTTTGTGAAAGACAGACCTTTTTCTTGATAAAATAGGACATGCCAGTGCTCATACTGAAAGGAAGCTAAAAAATCCCCACTTCTTAATCTCAGTAAATATATAACTACTAAAAGTAGCTGTATGAAGAGCCAAGAGAAAATCTGAATGCAATGACAAGGCTGAAATTCAGGTGAGGCCTGGAAGATATTTCAGTGATAGAAATTCATTAAAAAAATTAACAGTAACATCAGCAATCTTGTGGTTCATGACGAGTTCGTGGTAACAGCAGTATGGGTAAAGTGTCAAGAGCTCTGATTGTACCTTCTCCCCACTGCATCACGTACAGTCCATCTGGAGAGAACTGAATAATTCGGCTGTTACAGTAGCCATCAGAGACATAAATGCTGCTAGTGATTGGATCCACGGCCACATCAGTTGGTTGACAGAAATGATTTTTGTCACTTCCCGGTTGCAAAGCCACTCCCAAGGTCAGTAATGGCTCTTTGCCTTCTGTTCCCAGTTTGAAAACCTTTTTTTTCAGTCAACAGGAAAAGAGAAGAGGTTTCAGTCATGGTAGGTGAAATCTAAGAGGGATGACTGTCTAGGGAAAAATATCTATCACTGTGTGTAAAGTAAATTTATATACCAAACTTAATCTTAATATATTGACTATAATATATATTACCAGTTTGTCAATAGTGTGGATTCTAGAAAATTTCTGCTTAAAATATAATTCTCCTGTCATTACAAAGTAAATGAGCTAGTTTCACATTCTACTTTTAAGTACATCAATAAGCAAAAGATGCAGCAGAAAAACCCAGAGGGGTCTTTACAGGCTTGAGAGGGGCCCATGTGAACCTTATGAAGTTCAATGACACCAAAAGCAATGTCCTGCACCCGTGCTGGGGCAGTCCCAGCCAAAAAATACAGGCTGGGCAGAGAATGGATTGAGAGCAGCCCAGAAGAGAAGGTGTTGGTTGGCCAGAAACTCAACACAAGTTAGCAGTGTGCACTTGCAGCCCAGAAAGGCAACTATGTCCTGGGCTGCATCCAAAGCACTGTGGGCAGTAGGTCAAGGGAGGGGATTCTCCCTCTCTACTCTGCTCTGGTGAGACCCCATCTGCAGTGCTGCATCCAGCTCTGGGGCCCCAACAGAAAAAGCACATAGATCTGTTGGAGCAGGTCCAGATGAAGCCACAAAGATGATCAGAGGGACGGAGCACCTCTTGTATAAGGACAGGCTGAGTTAGGGCTGTTCAGCCTGGAGAAGGGAAAGCTTCGGGAAGACTTTATAGCACCTGCCAATACTTAAAGGGGCTCCTTCCACTATGCTTCAAAGAGATCTGGAAAGGGACTTTTCACAAGGACATATAGGGACAAGAGAAGGGGGAATGGCTTTAAAATGAAAGAGAGTAGATTTAGATTGGATATCATGAAGAAATTCTTTACTGTGAGGGTGGTGAGGCATTGGAACAGGCTGCCCAGAGAAGCTGTGGATATCCCATCCCAGAAGTGTTCAAGGACAGGTTGGACGGGGCTTTGAGCAACCTTGTCTACTGGATGGTGTGGGTGGAATGAGGTGAACTTTAAGGTCCCTTCAACCCAGGCCATTCTATGATTTCTACATTCTATGTCCATGTCACAAATTATTCAACAGGACTATATTCCATGAAGTGCACAGGGGTGAATTTCTGCAGGCATATTCTAACGTTATTCTTAACAGGCTTAGATAAGCAATTTATGTTAAATCTCTAGGAAAACAAAAACACTTTTTTGTGAAATATTAAGGTCCTGGTACTAAAGTTTCAGACACATACCTGATGAAGGGCTACATCAGTGACCCAGTAGTTACCATTTTTATCTATACTCAAACCATGTGGTAAATAAAATCTGCAAGCGCAAATATAGAAGAAACAAATATAGAAGAACAAAGTTAAAATCATTTTCACGGAAGAAAATTATACAGATAAGAAGATTTCACTTTTTACCTACAGATCAAAAAATGCTGTACAAAATAACTACATTTAATATTTAATGAAAAATACAGCTTTACAGGATGGAATTTTCTTGACAAGAGCATCTCAGCTTGAAATTCAGTTGATTTCTAGCATCTCACTCAGGCTACCTTGGCATCTATGAGGACAATGTACAATACTCATGAGCTCTGCTTTCTGTTCATCTGGCTGGTAGATTAAATTGTATGAATTACTAGAAAGAAGAGGTGGTAAAGGTGGAAAATTATTAGTTGTTTATTTTATATTTATTTGTTTATTTAAATAAACTCAGAGGCTATAATTGTACAACGTAATATAAACCACATGAGAATGGGTTTAGGAACTCTTTAGTGTAAAATATACAGAAATATTAGTTCAATTAATAAAAGTAAAAAAACCCAAACTTACAGACTTTTGCCTGTGGAATGGAGCAGTTTTGCATTACTTGGATTCAGCACAAGAATCGTGTTCTGTTCAATTGGTCCAAGACCTCTTTGTTGATAAACAAATTTGCTGTCAAAAGAACTACACAAAAACAGTGGAATAGAAAGCCAGCATTAGAAAAATATACATACAACTTATGAAAGTCGAGTTTTGTAGTTCAGTTCCAGTGGGGGGTTATTGGATTGGTTTTTTCTTTAGATATAAGCCTTATTACATCACTGTATGATTGCGAGAGTTAATAGCATTGTATGTCTGCATTTCCTACTGAGGTTATGACTTCCAAACTAAAGGAGCACTGAATCAACACAGCAAGAATTAAGAAAATCAACAATTAAAACTCCTCTTTTTTTTTTTTTTTTCTCTGATTCTTTGCCGTGGCAAACCTGAAATGGAAAATCCAACCATGTAGCCTAAGAAAAAAAAAAATAACTCATGACCAAGGCATAAGTGCCAGTAAAACCAGCTATACTTTGTGCCATCTAAGGCAATGTGTACCTGTTTGTGTGTTTTTTGCTTTTTCTCTTTTCAAACAGTTCAATATTTTGTTAGAGCTTCCTAGTACAAGATTCAGGTCTTATGGTTCTTATCCTTCTCTGAGTATGCTTACAGAAGATTATAAGATATGATGTGTATTTCTACCCCCACAACACTACCTGGAAAATATTAATAAACAACATTTAAGCATGTCACTATTTCAGACATAAGGAACCAGGATTAACTTTCCAGAAGACATTTACAAGGCACAAAAGTATCATACTTCCAAAAATATAGTTTCTGTACCCTTACAGAGAAGTTGGCTATTACTCTAACCTGTTAAAAAATACGTTCAGCGTTTAGTGAAGGTAAACAGAGTGTAAAATATGTTGAACAAAATTTAAGTCTAAATATTAGAAAATGGTATTTCACTGTGGATGACAAATGCATGAATACAAGACATACTTCCCACTCCCACCTTGTATTTTTAAATCCATTTGTTAATCTCAAGAGAAATCCAGCTATGATTGATGCTACATGGTAAACAAGAATATACTTTGTAGTCACAGAGAAGCCTATGAATAAAGCTATTAAAATGATATATTGTACAGTTCTAGCAGCTTCACATTTCCATAGCATTAAATATTTATATGTCTAGAATTTTTAATGTGGAAAAGCAATATTGGCTTCATATATAACCAGACAAATCTATGACACAATGTGTTTAAGCTTGTGCATAGGCCATGATTAAAAAATAATATTTAGATATTGCCATTACTTATTGTAACTATTTGTAACTATTTAATTTCTGGCAGAAATAACTTCTGATAGAATCCTTTTTTACTATGAATGGTTAAGCCCAAGGTGAGTTACTAAAACTCTCTACTGACTTTTCCTAAACACTCTGGTGCCATCAGGCTATAGGGAGACATTGGATTAACAGTACTGGCACACAATGGCCTACTGGTGTGTACCTGCTTGTTTGACAACAATTGTTTTATTCTTTACCATCAATGATAGTAATCTGCCATAACAAGTTATCTCGGTTTTAAACAGTTTTATTTTAAAAGGAGTCCAACATTGGTAAGGACTTGCTGTAGGTATGAATGACCACAACTGGAGAACCAACACTGCATAGACTGAACTAATCTTATTTTAATCTACACAGACAACCACAGAAAAGAGTATCAGTGATGGCAGGTATTGTACAAAAAAAAACCAACCAGAAAACACAGTTGTATCTCTGGAGAACTGACTATCTAGACAACTTAAAATAATTATTGTCTTTCCGTGTTATGATTTCAGTTCTTAGTAACACTGCTGTCCAGACTTCTATTCCCAGCTTTCCTGGGAACTGAGTGCTTTCAGTGTAAATAAGAGATTGTAAGGTATGTTATGCAAAGAAAGCCTAGTGAACTCTGAAATGAGATTTTGGGAGTGATCTTCCATGCATCTTCTCCTAGAAAGGAAGTCTGACAGGGAGGACAACTGGCATGCTACAGAGTCACAGTCACTCTTCCTCCCAGCATTTGAGACCAATTTCCAGGCAATCAATGTTCCTTTGTTTTAACTGACAAATAAGAACACAAACAATGCTGACTACTTCTAGCTTAAAAGGAGCAAGATCAAAACCAAGATCAAGACCAGAATAACTGAACACCTTACTATTATATGTCATATTGCTCTGCATCATGGTTTTCTAATAGGTTCTGAACTTTGATATTGAAGGACAAGTAAAATCTGCTGCATATTTCACTATTTCCAATTTCAAACCTCAATGTAATCCCACAGTTTTGTTTCTACTTCTCAGCTGGCCATTTCATACTAATACAAACAAATTATTGCTAAATTTACCATCCTTCTGGTGGGCTACCTATTAAATTTAGACAGACCACCTGACTTCATAAAACCTGAAAGCATAACCCTAAGCTCTATTCTTGATCAATATCCATTACCATTGTGGTACTGTGCTCAGCCTGAATTTACCTGTCTATCTTGTTAAGAATGCAGTAACAAGAATGTAGCCCATATTATTTAATATATTCTTTATAAATTCCATGAAGAGGATATATTTTTCATCATAAAATGCAAAATAACTTCCAACTGATTCATTGCTTAGACACCTGAATAGTTCTGGTTTGTTTCATTCTGCCCAGCACGAGCTGCATATAGCAAGGACTGTTCCAAAAGTGAGGAGACAATGTGGTAGAAGAATTTGACTTATTTAAGATGACTTTTTTTTTTTTAATCAGGAGCAGAAGGAATGCTACCGCCACTGCAAAGCTGCTACTATATTACAGGGCTTGTCACTGCATAACTGCTTTTCTAAAGCAGACAGAAGTTACTTTGAATGTACAACAGCACATTCAACCAGCTATATTTAGTGAAACAAGGATCTACCTTTTGTGGCAGATGTTAATAATGCCTTGGAAACATTTGTGCATAGCCTAACAGCACAGATAATTTTTGTTTAATTTGCTTCTATACTATGCGGGTGAAGCACTGAAACAGAAAATAAATTCTGGGCTTTCAGGCTATTGATTTATCACATTTATGATTTGGCAAGGAATATTATACTCAATTAACTGTATTTTCAGCTAATGATAAATGTTGACTTAAAAGCCTCGTAACTTCTTATGCCTCCCCCATATGACTGTCATGATAAACACCTTTCAAATACTAATCTTTTCTTGGAAAATGAGAACACCCATTAGTCCTTCCTTTTTCAGCACAAGCCATGAAAGGGACCCAAAACGATTTCTTATGCCCATGACATACCCAAAGACAAAAAGGGAAGGCTGACTGGGTGAGCACATTTTGTGCCTCTTCTCTGTGCCACAAGATATGGAACAACAGCTTAACCACCAACGTGTTTTCCCAATACATTTTAAAGTCACCATATTCTGTACATATATATATATATATGGCCAGTCTTCGTGAGCGAAGATTTGGGAAAGGTCATTAACCCTTCGAGCCTGCGCAGTGGATTTTTTAGGTGAGACACAGCGTGCGCTGAACTGAGCCCACCCTTTAATCCTGAGGTTCATCTGCCGGGTCCAAGCAAGCTTGGACAGTGGCAGTGAGGGCCTCAGGACGTAGGTTTGTTTAGAGTGACCTTCTCTTAGATGGATTGCCTCACAGGGCTGACGAGCTCCATCTGCCCGGGGGGCTGGGAATCGAACCCGGGTCGCAGCAGTGAGAGTCCTGCACCCTAACCACTAGACCACCAGGGGCCCCGCTATATTCTGTACAAAACAGTGGTTTTAGTCTAGCTGACTTAAGGGCCCCTACCAACTGATTTACTGTGCTTCACAAAAAGAAATAAAAACCCCTAAAACTTGTGAAAAAAACCTCTCATGAGTTAGAATTTAATGTTTAGTCACCTTTACAGACGGCCCAAAACAGCAGCTTATCTCACATCTTACAGTGACTGCTGAGGATAAAGCTGAGTTAAGTGAACATGTAGTGCTACTGAGCACAGCTGGTAGGGATGTGGATTTCCAGACTACAGACCACAACTCTGATCATCTTCTGCACCCACAACTCAAGTTTTGTGCTCTGGATTGTTGCTATACCTCAATTGCCAGACACTCAAAAATACAAGTACCATTCTATTTTCAAATATTTTTTCAATTCTTTCTTCAACAACACAAAGAACAGCACTCACATTCATGCACAGGAGGACAAAAAAACGAATTCAGTATCAGCTTTAATGGAATACTTAAAGTCTGAGTAATACGAGTTGCATAATGCATTATCCTTTCAAATTTTATAGTCTATATTTATGTCTACTTGAGCTGGAGAGATCACTGATGTATGAGAAAAATGTATGAGAAGTAAATTATTGCTTTACCTGCTGCATTATGTTATTTAGCTGAAAACCCAAATAACTTACTTACTTTCACAAAACACTATTCTAAGCACAATTTCTTGTAATAACATTGAGAATGCTGCCTTTCCATTTTTTAGAAACTATGCTACCTTAAAATGAATTCATTGGGATTTGAAAAAAACTCCTTACCAATTAGCCTTTTAGTTATGTATACGGAGAACAGATGCTTAGAGAGAAGATAAAACCTCACATTTAAAAAGGGTACTCCATACTCATCTCTTCCGGTGAGCTTGTGATATGTTTACATTTTTTGCAGGAGCGCCCATTGGGCAAAACTTCAAAACATCCAGGGGTTTCCACCCCTTGGGGTCTACCACTTTTCAGCCTCTGGGGGAAAAACCAAGGTCCAAACCACCACACAACCAAAGAACTGAATTTTAAATGGAAAAAGAACTGTCTTTCCTTGAGAAGGTCTACATACAGCACACACCAGTTTGACCTTCTAACTTGCCATTCATCAAGAGTCTCTACTTACTTTTCATCCCAAACGTGATCACCTCTGTGGAAGACAACAAGGTTATTTTCAGGGTCCAGAGCCAACCCAGAAACTTGGCCTAGTTTGAGGTCTAACCCAGGCCACTCCACAGCCTCTTCTATGTGAAAATCTGATGAAAAAAACAAATAAAACCAGACAATTATGTAGCATATTTATAAAAAAACACCAAACATGGTTAACTGGCATTTGGTACAGACTATTGGGAATTACATGGACATTTTCTTACATATAGTATTTTCATTAATGCATTGCAATTTAATCCAAGCATAGCTCTAATACAGTAAAGCATTAACAAGCACTGGCATCTTGCTACACATAGGATGATAGAAATGTCAAACCCACCTTTGACTCCATTTTTTTTCCTCCATCTTATGAGGATACATGGACACAGACTCTAGAATTTTTAGGTGCTCTATAAATATTTTCTATACTGAAAGATTACAAAAATATACAACTACAATCCAAAATAATTAGGCAAATTTAAATACTAAGCTATCAGTGTTTTATTAAAAATGCATAACAAATAACATGAATGACTAAATCAACTACTAGTAGAAGTGATTGATTCATGATCTTTTTTTTCTATAAAGTTTTTAACACTAAGAAAAACATACAGAGAAAAAAGAAAAACATCAAAGAGAAACAAATAAAACAGTAATTATGTGAAGTTTTTCTACAACATTTCTTACAGCCAACATATGCACTAGCTCTGGATAGTGCTCATATCCTAATTCAAATACTACATGCATAAGTAGGAAACAGATGTCTAAATCTGACTAAAAAGATGAAGAAGGGTAGAATATCTGTCATTGTTTACGGCATAACACACTGTTTTTAAGAAGAAATACTCTACAGCTTTTGAGTAACACGAATCTGATTTCCATACTAAATCAACAGCACAGGATTCAGCAAGTGAACCACTACTGAAAGGTCAAATACTTCTTGTGATTGCCTTAAAGTGCAAAACTCCTCAACTAAGAGAGATTAATTTAGTCTCAACTTAAAAATTAATATTTAAAAGATAAAAATATGGTTACTTCAATATCTGCTTTACGTAAAAACAGACTCACACTGAAAAAAGGCAAAAACAGTTAAAAATTTTAAAAACTTGCAGAGAGTTAACTACAAGGATTATTTTCTCGCAGACTTACTGCTTAAATACTATTTTAAGTGGTTGCTCCTACGTTGCTCTGGCAGTATATTGAGACAAATGAACTATATTACCAAAAATAAAAAATGTAATGACAAGAAAAATCCCCCTAATTCCAATTAAAGAAAAAAAGAAAAATTCAAAAATGCCTTCTACATGTTAGGAAATCCATCACTGCTTCCTTTCAGAAATTAATTTTTTCAGCATAATTTAGTATTTTTAAAATGCATACTTTGTATGTAGGTACATATAGTCAAACTGATGCTGAATAAGCAATCTCTTGGAAGTTATGTGAAACTGCTTCACTAATATTCAACATGTTTTGATAGCATCACGCTGTACTTTTCAACTTTCAGTTCACCCAAGTTTGCTGTGATCCTAAACACTAATCACTGGGGTACCATCTGGGCAGGTGAAACACACTCATGAAGTGCCAGGGCATCCATGCTTTGAACAAAAGGCAGATCACACACCTTAACACACAGCACCCAAGGAGTTTGAGAGGGTTCAGTTGGAAGTGATCTTTCAGTGAAAGCAAAAATTAAATGGAACACAATGTCTAAAATCTATAGGCCACCTGTGCAACCCATCTGTTGTGATAAGCATACCCTCCCCTTCCATCTCACTTGGAAGAGATGCAGTCTGAGCAGTAACTACAAGGATGCAGTGGAGGGAAAATCATTCTCCACAATCTACACAATGGAAATACAAAATCAATGCTGAAAACCTAGTGCAAACTAGGAGATAGGAGTTTTAGATATCATAGCTAGAGTTGGTGACAGAAAAAATCTAGAGGTTTACACAAACCCAAAATAAACCTGAGGCAAATGTAGTGAATCCGAGACAGTAATCAGAAACTTCTAAAATAAGATGTTCTGCTCTGTAGAAATCTTAGCTGAACAAAAGCTCCAAGCTAAAATAAAAGCCATTAAGAAAAAATTGATATATATACACCCTTCTGCTCAGTTCACAACAGGTGCAGTGCCAGGTATATGCATGGATGCTTGAATTTTGAAAGGAATAAAAAGAGGGAAATCCAGTGTATGCTTCTTCACTTACTCATCCCATATCAGTTCAAGCTAAATTGAAGTAAACTTGTCTATGTTTCATGTCAGAGTGCCCCTTAGTTCCCAAGCCTTTTCAAAAAACCTAGAAAAAAATAAAAGGCTGAACATAGGAACCCTAAATTTTGGCTTCTGTAAAATTTAGTCTCCCAAAAGGCATGTACTAAAAGATTTCTGACATATCGAATGTACAGTGAAATACAATTTATCACGAGAGCTCCAGCCTCTATACAACCTTTAGATTTCATCAAATGTTTCCACAATTGGTTAATTATTGTTACATTTTCTTTTCCCTTTCCAAGTCTCATACTGAAAGTCCTTTGATACAGATTTATCTTAAGGCAATTAGCTTTTTACAAAATCTCACTAAATTTAGACTTTGTTTATCTAAGACTTATTACTATTTCCCTACAAAAATAAGTGGTCTACAGAATAGTTTCACGTGAGACCAAAGAAAATTACTTTTCCCATTAAAATAATTTACAATTTCTTTAAAAAGATCACCAGTTTTGTTGTAAATGAGATCCCTAAGTACCAGATCTTCCTTCTTTCAATTTAGAGTAGTTCCTTTCTTATAAAAAAAATTAAATAAAGAATGACATAGATTTAGAACATCCAAGTCATCCTGTAATCCTCCACAAATGAAAGATTAAAGCCTTATTTATTGGCAAAATTACAATTTGCTGTCCAGAATTCCCTGAAAGATCTTTCAAGCTTTTAGCATTACAAATTTTAAGTCATATTGCATTACTCTCTGCCACCAGAGAAATAATTTGAATCTTGACAAATCTAAGGAAGCACTGCACAAAGAAGTTTTTAAAATTGGAAAATTACACTCTTTGCCTTAATTAGGAGTTATAATTGTACTGGTTGCATGTTAAACAACTTGACTGATTAGTGACCAGTCTCAGGGTAGCAACCAGGAAGTAGTATAAAGTTACAAACATAACATTTATAACAACTTTACTTAACATATTGGTCATTTGCTTTTTCAAGACAGTTACATGTTTAAAACTGGAATATTTGCAAGAGTAAAAATATTAAACTATTTTAATTCTGGTAATTATTGAACAGTTAATTGAAATTAATTTAACAACAAAGTCTTGCCCTAACAATACTGGGAATTTTTTCAATTCAATACAGAAAAGCATTTTACAAAGGGTGCAATTTTTTTCTTAAATTAAGACAACTTTAAGTTCCACTTCTTCCTCTGAAGAGGAAAATTGTGTTACGGAAGATTTTGTTCTTACATATGTAAATACTTCCCTAAGCAGAAACTAAACGTGCTTAAAGATATTATTGCTACAAAAGTTCTTTTGCCAAAAGATGGCGCTGGCACCTTTTTCAGGTCAGAACTTCTGTCCTTAGAAGTATCGCAGACACTAACCTCCCCCCCAAACAATGCTAATTAAGGAAATTTGAGCTTTCTTTTCTGCTGTATCTCAAAATCGCATCATTTGAAAGTCCTTTTATTAACTAATCCTCCACCAACAAATTACCCACGTATGAATATGTGGCTACTAATGTAGCCAAGCAAATGCTTTCTGTAGTTAGAATTCATGCCATGAGATGCGCCACACTAAACCATTTATTTAGTTCACTGAGACTTTCTCCTCTGAATCAGTGAAAACAGAAGGGAATTTTTGTCTTTGCCTTCTACATACCACGTGTTATTAGTCTGAGCTAACTGCTTTTGCAGAAATGCTCATGCACTTGGCTCTTCTGAGCACTTAATTCCAGTGAGGTTTATGGAATTATTTATGATTTACACTTATGTCAGGCACATGGTAACATCCCACCTGTTTTTTTGCCCCTATGTCAACCGGCTCTACTTTAAGTGCATAGCATAACATAGCATTGGAAAGTCCTTGTCTTTACTTTTCAGTTGAACACAAATCCAGGATTTTGCTAAGCTTGATTATTGTAACAGAGTCTCATGTAAGTGGAGACAATACATGTTAACATTACGAACAGAAATAAAAATCAAGTGGATTATGAATAATACACATTTGTGTACAAGAGTACTTAGAAACATCAGGCTGGGTGGTTGCAACAAAAAAGCAGGCATGTGCGGCCACAGCTTACACATACAGATGGTTTCCATGCATACATTCCAGTTTATTTTACGAGATACTTGTCATATGTTGCATTATCTGGCTTTCCACATTAGCAGGTAAGGCTAAGCACAGTCAATATCACAGAGACCAAAATGCAAGTAAAACAAACACAATAGTTCCATGGTTTCTGCTGTCTTAGAAACCTGAAGGGAAACAACTGTAATTCTAGAATAATAAAACAGCCTGTCTGAGAATATTTGGATAGCCAAGCCCAATTTGAAATCAATATGCAGAAAATTTTACTTCTGAAGAACTTTTCAGGATTAACTACTGCTCTTTCTGAATAAGAGAAAGATATCCGATAGAATTGCAGGAATACCTTTTATAAAATTGTGTATCTGACAAACGAAGTTAATCAGAAAACTCATAAAATGTATTGATTATTCCATTGACCATTTAATAGTAGTTACTTGTATTAAAGTTCTTCATTTCCTGTGACTACTATATCCTGTATTTACCTTGTTTTAGTATAACTGATATAAAATCATTAAGTAAAAGTCTTCAGAGTCAAAAAATACTCTATTGTCCAGAAAGTACTGGTATTGTGCCATCAGTAGACTTTCTTTCTTGACACATGGAGGGGGAAAGAACCCCAATGAAACACCTCTAGAGGGAGAACACTTCCATAATTAGGAAAATTGCCATGTAAAATACTTCCACCAAGCCTCAACTGATACTCCCTTCAGATTTTGCTAATGTGGATCACAGCTCTTACAGTGCATTTCATTGTACAAAATTAACACCTAACCCACCTCCTGTATGTTCTTTTTCCCAGCTTCCCTCACCATGTTTAGACTGCTGCAAAGAGAAATGTCTGTTTTCTGGTGGCCTCAAAGTAGACTCTAGTCTGTGAAATTTGTGAATTCTGTCTCTGAGAAGAATAGTATCGTCCCTCTCATCATGATTTGTGATCTCTCTGGCAAGATCCTTCTTTTGGACTACATTAGCAATCTCAGCTACAAGATCCGATTCTGCCTTTTCTGTAGGTTTATGTTTATGCATATGCACAACATCTTCCCTTTCTCCTAGCAGCTTGGAAAGGAGTGAATAGAAATCACCTGTACAGAAAAGAGAAAAGATAACAGGAAAGGAGGAAGAGAAATAATTATAGCAAACCGTGTAACTTTAGAAAGCTTCAGCAAAATATACGGTAACAAAGTTATTCAAACAGTTATTGGTAAAAGTAGTAAAGAGAAACTGTTCCAGCCTCAGGAACAGAATGAGTTTCTGGTACGAAAGATAAACTCAAATTGTTATTGACTTTACATCACATATAAATTCCCACTTTTACCTGATACTCTGGCATCAAAAAATCATCACCTCTGCACAAATGTTCCTGGAAACATGGAACAAGAGAAAAACGAAAAGGGAAAGGGAAGAGAAAAAGAGAAAGGGAAAAGGAAAATAGTACGCACATTTCAGTAAAAGAATATTTATGATGGAATTATCTGGATTTTCCAGGCTACTGCAGAGTTACTATATTTTCACAAAACAAAGAGGGAAAAATTGTATAGTTTTATCAATTTTTTGCTTACAAAGACAATAATAGACCATCAGAATACATTTCAAAGCATATGGTTTTGAAATCTGTCATGTATAAGAAGCTTAGGCCGTAAAAAACCAAAATTTCACATTTGCAAACAGATTCCATAGCACCCACTGTAGAAAAAAGACAAACTAGTAAAACAGAATGATCCATTAAACTTGCATTTATTAATTCAGTCGGAGTCCTGTCCCTCCTCTTAATCCAAATGATAACAGTCTTTAGCCATGATATCATCTGGCAATGCAGGGAACAGTATTTTTATCTCCATAACATTCTTAGGCATCAACAAGAATTTCTGTTAATTCCAGAATAATAGCTCAAAGCACAAAAAATGAAAACAGAATTTATTAACCAAGTATCTTGGCTTAAAATCAACTGCATCATTTGAATGGAAAGAGACATTCAGTGTGCTTTAAGAGTTAATGCAAGTAGGTATACTTCTATTGCAAGTACAATTCATTCAATTAAAAATTTGTATTATTCTATGGCAGGCTGTATAAGACATTTTCTAGAAAAGCAAAACTATAACTAATGAAGCTTTCACAAGAAACAAACAAACAAAAAAACAAAACAAAGGAAAAAAAAAACAACAAACAAAACCATCCAGAACCAGAAATCATCACTTGCAGCCTGGGACAGAGTAAATTAAGTCTTGTAAATGAACCTAAAAGGATCTGTCATATTATTAAACAGTCCCACTTCAATGATTTTGAGTAGGATTCCGTTCCTTGCCCTTGGAAATGAAATATCCCAGATGACATCTTCTGTCAGAAAATAATTACTGAAGAAACAAGGCCCATTTCAATGAAATTAACAAAGCAGATTAGAGAGAAAATCGTTAAGCTATATAACAAATATGAATTATTTGCTTCAAATGCAATTGTGAAGCTAGAGCACCCCATCATCTTAATATTGTCATTCAACGAGTCCAAGTACTGATTCAAAACAAATACAAATATTTTAGAACTATGATATCATAGGAGTTTTGGATAGAAACCCTATTTATTCTGAGAAAGGTTTCCAATTACATTAATCAGGTTCAATAGTCTCTACTTAAAGCATCCAATAATTGGTGCTGAAGTAGAAACACAGCTGGAATTTCCTTTACTTAGGAAACATTTGGTACTAAAATACTCTATATTGGCCTTTTTTTCCAACATTTGAAAAAATAAATGTGTTTCATATGTACAAATGTTTTAGTTTTATCTATGGCTGGAGACCCACAGGCCAACTGACTTCCCTACAAACAATTATTTCCAACAAGAGGTCTCAGTGGTAAAAGCAGTGTTCTGCTCAACATAACTGTGAAAAATCACCCTTTAATCAGCAAGTCTAGCCTATTTTAAACTGCAGGCCTTTTTAAAGCAAGTTTAGTGATAGTTGCCCAGTTCACCCTCTCCTATTTCTGTGCCAACAGTCTAATCAACTAACTTGTAATTAGTGGTTGCAAAAGGACAGCATACTACAGTTTGTATAAAGGTTTCAGAACCCTAACTCACAGCACATATGCTCATTCTACTTGAATGAAGAAGTGCTTCAGCCAAAGGCATTGCATTCTAGCTCTGTTGTGCAACCACACAAAACAGATAAAAAAGAGCTTTAGCTTACTTGTCTGATATTAGCTCCTACAAAACAAACTGGTACAACATAGGGCTCAATAGAGGACAAGAATAAAAGACAGCAAGGGAATTCAACTTAAAAACAAGGCAAGTCCAGAGAACAATTTTTAAGAAAAATAAGAAATTCTAGTAGTCTTTATAGAAGCTGTTAATCAGGGATTCAACTCCAAGTAGGTTGATCAGAACTGATTCAATAATCATAAAATATATGAGGAACCTTCAAACAGTGGAGTACAGAGTAAGGCAGTTTGAGTACATTGCTATCAGTAGCTATAAATGAGATATTTTCTAAGCTGAGCTTGTCCTGTTGGTGCTTTCATTAACCAGGGGTTCTGTAACCACAGCAGATATTTAAGAACTGTTTGAATGTATGGAAGAAGGTGTGCCTGAGAGAGTGGAAGTGTCCTGAATTGTGATCCTTTCCTCAAGTAAATGTGTTTGAGGAAATGAGTATGAAATCTCTATACCTTAAGTCTAAAAGATATCCATCTACATATCTGCCCAGTATCTCCATATTCTTGGCACAAACGCAAGGCTGAAGTCTTCTGTCAATTTCTTGGCATCTTGAACAACTCAAGAGTATTTACATAGCACAGATGTGTGCAGATGTGAAAGTGAAGAATTTAAGTTTCCTGATAACTTAATGTATGCAGCTGTAGCCTGAAGTCCACACATTGAATGGAGGTCCCATATTATTTGAGACCAACATTTTTCGGCTTTGCTCGTGATCTCTAGGCAGATTCCAATAAATTTGTAAGCAGTGTAATTTTAAGAAGTAGCTCAGAATTCACTACAGATTAACTAGCAAATAGCAGACTCATTTGGATTCTGATTAACAGTTGCTCTCTGCAAAGCAACATCCAGCAAACATCAAAGCACAATCTTGTGTTGCTACTTTACAGCTGTCTTTTACCAGCTGGAACAGTTGAAAGATGCTGCTTGCCTGAAGATGCTCAGTGGGAAAGGAACAGCAGCAAGATGCAATGTGTCATCTGTTTGGTCTAGTTTGAGATGAGTCAGCCTGGACTTTAGAATGCCTGGATATGACTGGACGAAGACATGGGTGAATAAACAACTTCTCTTATTGAAAAAACCGTATTCTACCACTGCAGTGTCTGGGAAGCTGCTTGATTAGGTCATTTTCAGAGAGGATACTTACAGGCACCTCTTATGGGTAAGCTATCAGAACACTTCCCTCTACATAAAAGATGATTGGTTACAAATACCTACAAGTTTACTCTCTTCTGGAAGAAGTGATAGCAGTTGAGACCAACATCTCCAGAATGAAACAATGCACAACCATATTCCAGTAAGTTTAAACTTCTGATGGTGGTTTTACACTAGCAAAACTCTTCTACAGAACAGCATTTTGGTAAACAGTCGTACAAACAAATAAAATCATAACATTGGTAACTTCATTGAAAAACACGAGTTGAACTTCATCTGATCTCAATACAAGGTCAGATTAGTTTAAGGTTAATAAAGCAGTTTACATATGTAATGTTTTTAGTCATGTGGTTTAGTTTTAGGCAGTCCTGTGAGGAGCAGGGAGTTGGTCTTAACGATCCTTATAGGTCTCTTCCAAATCGAGATGTTCTAGGATTCTATGTCTAAAACCAGTCCTTTTTTTTCCAGTGCTAGAGCCCAAGTTCCTCAATCTGCAGTGAGCAGTCGCTGTCCGTGGTCCTTCAGCAGCACACCATTGTGCTGATGGAAGCACCAGTATCCAGTTTAGATGAAGTATCTAGCCATGGTGCTGCAGGATCAAGCTACATAGCTGGGAATTTCAGCCACGGTAAGCCTGTCCAGAGAGCCTGAATGAGTACCTGTTAAGATACATAGGTGAAACTCATTTTGCTGCATTTTAGAAAAAAAGGCAAGACACTGTGGTGGTGTCTGAGAATTTTCATCTCCAGAATCTCTATTTTTATCATAATGCCTGCACAGCGTCACTGAGACAGTTCAGATAGGCTCCCCAGCATGTTACTGGCATTCCAGACTTTATGTCGTTCCTTCCAAATTTATGTCTTGGTCCTATCACAATAGGATCGGGAAAGAACCTTTCATAGCTAACTTTGGGCTTCCCAATTATCTCTGAATAAAATGGAGTGTATTCTGAGACTGCATGCTTCTTGTTCAGTGGGTTCAACTGGCAAAAGTGGTCAGGGATTCTGCCTTTTCCAAAGTACTGAAATCATGGTCTAAATGACATGGTCTACAACTATGACTTTGTCTCACTTTAAAGCTCATGTAATGTCCATGTAATATTAATTTTCTTTGCCTTCTTTGGCTCCTAGATGAAGCTACCAAGGTCACTGTAACAGGCATACATAAAATAACATTGCTGGTTTAAAAGAAGGGAATAAAGGCATGGAAAGACATTGCATAACTGAACAAGGTCTAATGCCTGGACACAGTTTGACATAACAGGCCAAAACAATTTCCAAAATGTCTTCTAGTCTGCTATTATTTTTCATGCAAATCGTGATCTAATCTGTTGCTTTGATGAAAGCATTGGAAAGATTCATGAGAACCAAAAAATATTAAGTAATATTAAGGTTGTTTTCTTTCTGAAGGCATTTGAGGGGCTGGAAGAAATAGATAGGAAATGAAAAGATTAAGCTACTCTAGAGATTCTTGGCCATCCTCACTGCCCTAAGTAATCTGCACTTAGAGCACAGCCAAACTGACATGTCTGAAGAACCAGGAATTGCATCTGCTCTCAAGGCATTTCTAAGCAGCTTACAGAGCTAAAAAAAGGATGGAAGAAAAGGTAAAAAAAAAAAAAGTTTCTCTTGTTTTCTATGTCTGCATGTCCCTAACAAGGGGGTTTACTACTACTGCAATGTAAATGCACTTCCTTCAGGTTTTATTCATCCTTTTTTGTTTTTTCTTAATCTGTCAAAATATTTTAATGTAGAAACGTTTTGAGAGTTCAAGCACAGTTTTTAAAATCAATGGGTTATAGGAGTTTGTAACTGGGAAATGTTAAAGCTCAGTATGAAGGAAGACAAAGAATCTTCACTGAGGATTACACTTTGTTACAGATACGTGTTCATCACCAAATCAGAACCTGAGACTCAAACCCAAAGCTGCTTGCAGGCATCTAACTGCCCTATTCTTTTCTTTCCTTCCCAATCAGTAATAAGTTCATGACAAGCACCAATCATTTTGTTACAATAAAACATATTTATCAGCTACTGCTAGATGACTAGTAATAAACACAACGGTTTTACTACACAGGACCTTACTGTGCTTATTTGGATATATTACAGACATTGGTAATTCAGGCACAGGGTACACCAGTTCCACTCAAATTTCTATTTCATGCAGTACATACTTTTAAATACATTTAGACTCACAAAATGACATATGTGAGAGTATGTTTATTATGAAAAGTAGTTCTGCCATCTTCAATTTCTTTCTTTTAAGCATCATTATGCTTTATTTAAAAAAACCCAAAAGACAGAAAAATTATAAAAAAGGAAAATATTTTGCCAACAACAACAACAATAAATATATAATGTTGGTTTGGTTTAAATTTGTGATATGACTTCATAATTTCTCTGAACTCTTCCTGTACTAATACAGTGTACACTTTCCATTTCTTCAGACATGCTAACGCTATTAAAAGCAGGTTTTGTAGTTTTCATTGATAAGTAGCCTTTATATTACAGAAAATACAAAGGAAATATCCCTCTACAGTTTTAAGAACCAGAGAACATAAACCAGATGTCAGACGGTGAAGACTGAAACACTGAATTTAAAATTACTTCTTTCCACGCTTGTTATATTCTTTTCCTGCTTAGGTATGTGCTGAAGATGCTTTTATAGAGATTACCTTATCCTAACCAAATCAAAGACTCATCTTTCATTTATAACTTTGAGCAGGATCACTCAGTGCTGAAACAGCAAGCAAATTCTCTGAGATTCTGAATCTTCCTAATTACAATTCTTTAATGATGTGTATCGCTCTGAGTATCTTTCAGTAGCAGTTTCTTCCAAGGTTTAATTCAGTCACTTTTATCTTACTTTTGTACTCTATTTAAGGGACCTCATATTATCTCTGAGCACCAAACATGCATCCCAAGCCTGAAAACATCTGAAGATTTTCTTGTATGTCAGGCCTTAATATAAAATAGTCTCTAATTTCATTCTATGCAACCCACACCAATACTGGAAAGTGAATCTGTCTTCTGGTTTGAGCCTCTCCTAAGAATTTTAAACTACCTACCAAACTAAGCTCCTCTGTTTTCTTACAACCAGACACACAACAAAATTATGACAAGTTCATTTTAGAAAGTAATGTAACCCGTGCTGGCAGAAAAATACACCAAGTCTCATCGGTTGATGTTCCTTGCACAGATTTGTCATATAATATTACGAAAAAAATACACCACTTCATTGAAAGTTGCTGCTCTGCTTGAAAAACTAAGTACCTGCCTGCACACTGATTCTCTCTTCCTCTTCAACACCTATCCCACAAGACTTTGTAGGCCTCCCCCACCCTTTTTTTTTCCTGAAGGAAGCAAAAGAGAGATGAGGCAGAAAGAGGAGGAGCTATACCTTGTTCTTCCACTTAAATCAATTGGAAATTTCTATCCCAGATACAAAAAACCCTCATTCAGTACACTTTTATTGTATGAGCTTTTCACAGAAATGCACAACTGAACAACTTAGAACAGACATTTCAGTTTCCCAGCTCAGTAACTTCTGAATGCTGGACTCAAACTATAATATTATTTTAAATGTATGAGGTTTAACAGGATTTCAGTTAAAACACTCAGCATGAGTCTATCTGAGACATTCCAAAAGAGAGATCTTAAGTTCACTTACATTGAACTTTCCCATTTGAACTCCTGGAATAACTTGTTCTCATGGCAATCATGAAATAATGAGGGATAAGGGAAAAAAACGCACTACACTGGCAGTACAACTGACTAATCCTGAGAGCAAAAGAACTGCTACTTTGACTCTCACTTCAGATTTCATCATCAGAGGCAAAAAATAAGTAACTATTTTGGTACTGACTCCTCAGTTCCCTAAGTCAGAGAGAAGTAAAAATGTACTTTTGTAACTGTCACAATAAACATAATACTAGAAGTAAAATGAAAATTCTCTTTTCTCTCCCATCTATGTGTAAGTAGTGTATACAGGCCTACACACACTCTTCCAAAACAAACCCAAAATCTAATTTTTGGTTTATATGCTGCTAGCAAATTTTTAGCTCAAGCCAACCTCGAATTTTCCTTTAAAACATTTGAACACAATTATATTTATTTTACCAGGAAAAAAATTTGCCCCTTCTGCTTCAAAAAGTTTATGATTACATCTAATGAGATACCATATTGTGAGCCAGCCAACAAACTAAGTACTGGACATGTGATTAACCATCACCTGTCTATTTCTTCCTTGTTTTAAAGAAACTACTCTTGCTATTATGTTTTTAATGTTTACACGCACAGCTTTCAGGTACACCAGCAGTGAAATTTCTCAGTAGTAAAGGTTGCTTCACTGCTTCCACACCAAAACAAACCAGAACTCCATTATACTATATTATGCCACAGCTTACAGCCAGGAAAGTGATGAACAAGCAGAATGAAACACATTTAGGCCTTTTTTCCACAGGTAAAGACATACAGCACAGATAGTGAATGTTGACAAAAAACCACCACAGCACTACTGTCTCTATTGAGTACAATTAAATCAAACTTCTACTGATGAACAAAAAATAAACATACATAGTATTTGTTTTACTATGGACCTTGTGCTTTGGCAGGAAGAGTAAACTCTCCAATATGCACAAATGTTTAAATCAGTTGCATTTCCTACAATAATTCACTTCCTATGAACAGTTTACCTTCACCATACAATGATGCTGCTGTTTGAGAAACAATATAATGAGGTCACTTTCATGAAGGTAAGTTCAGTTAAATTTTAACATGACAGGGATTTAGCTTTATCTTGATGTGGAGTGGTGCTTTGCTTTGTGATGTTTACTGCCTATTTCAATATATTTGCATTGCTTATTAATGTGCTTCTGATGAGTGAAGATAATGAAATTGAAAATTTAATGTAAAAGCCATGATAGTATCTGGAGGTACCAATATAATAAACTACTTGTGTGGCAGGAGGTACCACTAAACCTATGCCCAGGCAAACATGTGATACATATAGTATTAGCAGGCAGATACATGGCAGGATTTTTTGTTTTCCCTTTTTGAGGCAAATGCCTAGATTTAAGAATACTAACATAAAAATTGTCTCTTTGAGGACACCTCTAACCCCCAGATTTGTAAGTACCTCCATGGCAGCATAATTTAACAACTATTTCAGTTTTAGTGAAGTAACGGTGTTTACTTTGGTTACCTGAAACTAAGAAGGGAAACATAAGTTGCTACAACATAGTGAATCATAGAGGAAAGAAACACATGCAAGATAAAACACAGAATTATGGAAAAATTGTTGAAGTGCTTTCTTCCGAGCAAATCAAAAGCAGAATTTACTGAGCAACAGCTCAGCACCAACGGAACTAATCAAAGCCTCAGTTTTAGTAGCTCTGTGTTTTGTAGATAAGGTTATCACACACAGTATGTCACGCCAGACCATAAATGGAAAGACTTACGTCCTTTACCTCAGCAAAAGTTTGAATTTGTATAACGACCTTAGCCTCAGTGGCTAAGGTATTTTCTTCTGTGAAGCTTAGGAGGTCTCCCCTCAGTCCCTCCAACCTATAGAATTTTCTTGTCATTAAGGCCTTGTTCAAATTTGGTTGATATTGGCTGACTCACTAAATTTACTGGAGGAGATGGACAAATTGGCAGCACAACTGCATAAAACTGATTGCCCCACAAAACTGACTCCAATTGCTATGTAATTTTTATAGCATTTTAGCAGACTGTTTTCAGCTCCTGGTTTTCCCAGTGTATCTTATCAGGTGCTCATGAGCTCGCAGAACCAAAACACACTTTTTAAACCAGCCACCCAACCTTCCCTCTTTGGAGACAAAACCAAAATCAAACCTGATCTGATTTTGCATTTTGCTTTTTTTTTCTTTTTGCTTTCTCAGACATAATTCAACTGAAGTTAGAGCTGTATCAATATAAAATTGAAGATAGGCTCCTGTAAACGATGGAAGAATTTACCTTAAGCTAACAATTAAGAATATGAAATGAAATTCTCTCACGGCAACTCTTGTGTTTTGGTATGTCATATCATGAACCCAACTGATTTCAAATGGACAAAACAATGCACTGTGTTTCCATAGAAACATGTTAGATGAGGATATATACTAAACAGTGGTCTCAGCAAACCAAACTGCATTGCAGAAACATGCCTTTGAAATATATTTCAAAGACAAATGAAAAAGATTTTAAAAGCAGGACCTTGTTTCAACATTTTTTTTCAAATACTAATGAATTCAATAAAACACACAGATAACCAGAACCTTGACCAAATGTCAATGCACTTATTAGTAACATAAGGGTGAAGCAGCTTGTCAGCATAAACCTTGATGTAAATTTGGAAAAAAATAGCTCATTCTGCTCTGAAACATGCTTAAGGAGTTTGAATTGTTTTTCTTTCTTAAAAAATACATCTTGAATTGACTAAGACAAATTTTGGGTATGTTATTGCAAATATTGTCCCTAGGTGTTCACCTTACCTTGAGTCAAGATGATTTTACACTCTAGAAGCTACTTTTTTTGTAACTGTAACTTAATTGAGTTAACTCTGCAAAGTGGCAGAGTACATATAAAATCTAACCCCTTTGTGAGACATTACCAAAAATTCTAAACACTGTCCCAATCTTTGCTCTCCTTAAAGGCAAAAGGAAATTTGCCTTTATTTAGTCTTTGAACTTCAACACTGTTCAATGAAAAGGGTAGGAAACTGTAGCTGATGAGACGTCTTCTCCTTAGTGCCAAGAAAAATCTTGACACTAAAGCAGTATTTATCTAATAGCATATGACTCAAAAGAACTTTAAAGTACAGTCTTAATGTATCTCTGAAACATAAATAATATTCAGAGTATTTCTGAAAGGTTTATAACAGTCCTGGATTTTTTTTCTGCAACTAAGTACTACACACATTTCTGCATGAGTTGTTAGGCATATATGCACATATACACAAATACAATGAAAAATAATTCAGTATTAAACATTAGCTGTGCTCAACTCACTGCATGTACAACAATGAAGCATAAGAACATTTTCCCGTTACATATGTAGTAATACAAAGTGAGAAATCACTGAAGAGCTAAGAGCAGAGCATTACATATAGAATATATGCACGCACACATAAATTTTAACCTTTGTTAGAAAATTAAACAAAGAACAGGAAAACCTAATGAGATTAAAATGCACTCATAAATTTTACTTGCAAGGTTAGAGATCAGCGGTAGACTATTCTTTTTTTATTATTATTTATATAGCATTAAACCATATTAGTTTCATAGAACATTGCAAATTGTATCAATTAAAGAGAAATAAATTAAAAAATTTATAACTCATTAGCAATCAAGATATAACTTATCAGTATTTTACATTAGTGAGTCCTTTACTTGACATAGAAATAAACAAGTACCTACCCTGATCCAAAATCTCTTTCTCTTCTTTTTTTGCCTGCTGCAGCAAAGAACTTCGATCACCATCCTTGGTTTCTGAAAAATAGGTTTAGGATATGATGTTATCCTCTGCATGTGAAGGGAATTGAGTATCTCTGTACTGGGGAAAAAATGCCCCTCTACAATGAACATTTCGTATTTTTATCTCTCCATAGTAGTTGTACCAAACAATGCAGCAGTAAAAGAACTGGAATAAAAAGTTAAGATTTGTACTTCAAGCATAGAAATAGAAATAAACACAGAAATAAAAGATGTGCACAGAAATAAACAAGCACATACCCTGATCCAAAATCTCTTCCTCTTCTTTTTTGGCCTGCTGCAGCAAGGAACTTGTATCACTATCCTTGGTTTCTGAAAAAGGGGTTTTAGGATATGATGTTAACCTCTGCATGTGTAGGCAATTGAGTACCTCCCTACTGGGGAAAAAAATGCCCTTCTGAAATGAACATATCCATTCAAAGTTTACCAAACAATGCAGCAGTAAGATTACTTCTGTATAATACTGTTGTTGCAGCTTATATGACTACTAATGTTCAATGTAAACATCCAATTCCTTCCATAAGGCAGTGGGATCCAAAAACTATGGAAATGTTATGATTCGGTTTTGTAGGAAATAGGCAAACATTAAAAAATTGTTAATATAAAGTTTAGCACAGAAAAAGAGGCCAATCTTTAGTGTACACAGCTTATACAGCTATAAAAATGTTGGAAGCTGGAAGTCAAAAACAGGAAGAAATGGACAAAAGACTATGGCACACATTTCCACCAAAATGAACAGTGGAGTCCCATAATGGTTTATTAGTTAGCAATTTGAATTTTATGCAGAATTACATTACCTCTATGAGAATTTTGCATATCAAAACAACACAGGGAAACACATCAGTGAGCATAAGACGACTTGAATAAAATGGATTACAAGTATTTCTCACCTTCGTGATGCCCATGTGTCATCTTCAGCATGTCAGACTTGATTGGAACAGGAATATTTGCCTCCTGTGGAATATTTCTGAACATCTCAGGGTTTGCATTCTGAGTGCAGGTCATATATGAGACAGCATGCTTGGCTTCCATATAGTACATAATGTAAAAATTACACATTTCATCATTGGCTGTACCCCTACACAACACAGAAAAGACGTGACACTTAAAAAAAAAGGACCTGAATATAGCTGCTATTTAATTCATCCTACTTGTTTATTAGAATATTAAAAAGTAGCAATGAAACGTTTAGATGTCCCACACTAAAAAATGTAATACCTTCACTGCAGCGAATACCAAAAGTTTCTTTTGGTTTATACTGAAGAATACACGCTCCCCATGTACCTCAGAAATTCCTAACAATTTTGTTTTGATTCTACAGAAAATTGCATCACCTATTTAAACTGCTCTTCCTTCTCATTTCCCCAGTATATTCCACATAGTCCACACTGTGTGATTAACTATATGCACACGTTCTGATGAAATATGACAGAACTGCTTCATTCATTACATCACTATTCATACACTTCTCTGTCAATCTTGGGCAAATGTCATTCGAAATTGTTGCAAATAACATCTATGTTTGATTTCAGTGGCTATCTTCTATGACAAATCTTCCCCCTGCCCCCATGTTCAAATGTATCCGTTTATTGTCCAATCACACTGGTTCTAAAGCAGCAAAACTTAATTTCATTACATATTAAAACACCATAAGTATCTCTTAAAGAGAATATAGCACTGTCATCTTGAGAATAACTTGTTCATAAGCTTCTGTAACAAAAACATGACTGCAAGGGGAATGATTAAACACTAGCAAAACACAGTTCCTTCACAGTTCCTTGCATGTATTTGAAACAGAAGAGGCTCTTCTGTACTGATACATAATCCTGTCTTCAATAGAAAAAACAGCTGGTGCAAGGAAGATTTTTTCTGAAAAAAAATTACTTTGTGAAGCAGACCATACAGGGCTTTTTTACAACTGTGATCTGTTCCTGTTTTTATCTCTACCGTATGAGGTGACACCTTTTATTTAGAGCTAGAATCCTGACAATGGAATAAACTGGGACTTTTAAAGAAAAGTTCCCAAAACACAGGGTTTTACATTGAGATTTTTTAATTAACTTTCACAATTAACCAGTGAGCCATACTCATAAAAGTGATACAGGGGTGGCCTATTAGCTGTTTGCAAAAGACGTCAGTGCTGACTTTTCCAGCAGCATCCTGCAGCATTCATTTATTCACCATAGCAACAATAATGACACAAGCCAGAGGGGAGACAGGGGGAACAGAGGAGAAGAGACTGTTTCAGAAGGGGAGTTGGTATTTTTCCATGCATTGAAAGTTTAGCATTCCTTGGAGGCCACAAAAATGAGGCTCTGACTGGGCAAGCTCTGCTTAAGCTCTTAGAAAGCATTAACTTCACTGCTGGACCTCCAATGTCTGTCACTGTAATTGCTTCATCTTTGAAACTCAAATAGAAAAGGGGATGTGGAAACCACATGAAACCTGGTTCACCTGACATGTGTTACTGTGTCTAAGTGTTTGTGCTGGTTTAATTCCAGGTGGCAACTAAGTACCACACAGGCCCTCACTCCCCCCAGTCCTGCCCACCTCAGAGTGGGATGAAGTAAAACTTGTAGTAAAGTATAATAATACTAAATAATAATAAATAAATAACACTGAATAATAGTAATACTAAAACTACTAATAATAGTAATATCATGGTCAGTCTTCGCGAACGAAGATTTGGGAAAGGTCTTTACCCTTCGAGCCTGCACAGTGGATTTTTTAGGTGAGACACAGCGTGCGCTGAACTGAGCCCACCCTTTAATCCTGAGGTTCATCTGCCGGGGCCGAGCAAGCTTGGACAGTGGCAGCGAGGTCCTCAGGACGTAGGTTTGTTTAGAGTGACCTTCTCTTAGATGGATTGCCACACAGGGCTGACGAGCTCCATCTGCCCGGGGAAGTCCCCTGACCGGGAATCGAACCCGGACTACGGTGGTGAGAGCGCCACATCCTAACCACTAGACCACCAGGGGGCCCCAATAATAGTAATAAATAATATGTTATTTATACTGTATATTTATATGTGATATAACAATTATATACACATAATAAAAATAATAAAATACTAATTATAATAATAACGATAACTGCAATGAAAAGGACAGAGACTTTTCCTATTGAAAGCATACTAGTACATTGAAAGAAAATATCCTAATTGTCCTAAGACTGCTTCTTAAACTGTAAGGATTATTCAGCAAACAGGAACTACTTTTGCAGGTTCCAGAAATGCGACAGAAACTTTTTGAACTTGTGAATAAAAGATCAAAAATTAAATTAAGGTTTTAGATACTTTTTTTAGTGTTACAACCTTTGTAAAAACCTCTTCTCAACTAATTTTACCTCAGCTGTTACTCATCAGTATTTTAACTATTCACTGCAAAGCCATAAATCCATGTTGAATCCTTAACCTTCTACTGAGATACAATCTTAGGGTGCTCGGTGCACTAAAATTTCTTTCCTTGGGATGCTGTAGCACATACTCCCAGAGTGGAGAGATTTCTACAGAGTATCTTCATATCTCTACATATACAATAACTTACAGTTCAAAGAGCCAGAGACAGTTAAGAGAATATTAATATTACATCTATTTTTAAAGCTGTATTTGTCAACTTGATCTTATAGGGGTGCGTCTGCCACCTGCAGCTGAATAGCACCGCTGACTAACACCGTTCAGATTTTCCTTTTTATCATTATTATTAATTTCTGGTTTGATTGTTCTTCATAAAAGCCTGTACATTTTTATATTGAAAAAAGGTAACTGGCGTATTGGTCCAAATTTTTAAGGCTAGATTTTACATCAGGTCAAACTATCAGAATTTTATAAGCTTCTATAAACTTTCTTTCCAGAATAATCCAGAGAAACTGGGAAGCTTTATTATTTCACTATAAACAGTCAATAATGTCACCTTATTAAAAATGTACTTTCTGGAATTGATATTCTCTATCCTTCTCTAAGTGCAGATCAGCCCAACATCTAAGTAAGGTGTTTGGCAGCAAAGCTTCACTGGAGAAATGCTCTGAACACTTCAGCGAAGTGAATATTCTCGTAAGTAAAGCCAGTGAACATTGTGTAGAGTTAAATCTTGAATAGACTAGAAACAAAACAGAACATTCTGGCAGAAAATGTGTCTTAGAATTACCTTGGAAGAAGATATGAAACAAACACATTTCTCCATAGAACCAGTATCCTGGAAAAACACAGTGAGGAAATGGAGCAAACAGACAAAATTTACCCTATATGTGTCTCTGTAGTTCTGCCTTCCCCACTGAACACACATCTGGCTGCCAGGATATCATCATAGCTCACATCTACTGGATGTTCTACTGGGTAGAAAGCCTGAAAGACAGGATGATTCACCATAATCAGTGGAAGTGTTTCATATCATTTACATCAATATGCACTGATGAGAATGACAGTGATACCCATGTGAAATGGGTTTTGCATCATAATCTAATTGTGATAATAGTACTTAGCAACATTCACTCCCAGTGGCACCACAACATGTACCAGTGGAAACAGCAGGATGCAGATCCGTGGGCACACTATTTCCAATTCAGCTTCTCAGTTTTGAATAAAGATAATTAAAATTTACAGTTAGAATTACAAAAAACAACCAACCTGTGGTAGTTGCGGACTCTGTCTACCAATCAATGTCCATTGACCGTTTCTCACTCTGTATCCACTCACTACTTTACCTGTAAGATACAGGTGAACAAGAGACATAAACATGTTGCAGTGTCAGCATTTTTCTGTTAAGTATTTGATACTCCTATGTTGAAAAAAACCTCTTACCTAGTCTGTGTGTATGAACTCTGTAGGCAAAAAGGTGCATTGGAAATCTTTTGTAATGGCAGGCAATGTCTGCATCAACCACTGTTAAAATATGACAGCAATAAACAATGACAAACATATTATTTATCAAACAGATAAAAGTTACAAACATATTATTTATCAAACAGATAAAAGTTACATTACTGTACTCATTCAGTATGGTTTACAACAAGTATACCTACACTGGACAACAGACAACTTCAAAAGATAATAGATAACATCTTATATTTCTGTAGTGTCTATCTCAAGAAATCTGCAAATAAAACCCAATAAAATATAATAAAGGTCAGTTGAAAATTACTTTCTGTGACGTACATACAAAATTGGGCTGAAAGCCAGAAGTATTTTTTCCAGTGTACACTACCAATATTTAACAAAATAAAGTAATACATTTGCTTACAGACTATGTTGAGGGACACTTAAAATAAACATGTAAACTTTCAGGGGAAAACTAAAATAAACTGATATAATTCTAAACTAATGAAATTTACAATGAAAGCTTGATTTTAAAGGCCCAGACTTAGAGGTCTAGGGTTAGACACAGACTTTGGTAGGGAAGTGTTGTACAGTGTTTGAAGACTAGTACTTGTGTTAGGTACAGTACATATTGCTACTACTAAGGAAGAGCCTACAGAAAAATCCCTTTGCCGATGCCTCTCTGAGAGGTGTCTGCATGTTTCCTGTTCTAACAAACCTCATGCTCTACTTAACAACTGTAAATATGATTGAACGTGAGAAGGCAGCTATCAACAGGGACAGAACTGTTTGTCTGTCCCTTTGATCAAAGATTCTGGAGGGTGTTTGGGTATTAATTTGGTATGTTTTCATGTTAAAGGGCAAAATATGTGAAGTTTCAATTCAGATTTAAAAATGTTTCAAGTTTCTGAGTTCACTAAACAGTTGGAGTCAGCTGAGCATTTGATCACCTCAATCTTATTTAGGCAGCTAACTGTAAATGGGACAAATGGTGTTCTCAGCTATCTAATTTAAAATCGTGGTATAACAGAGGAAAATGTAAAGTCAGTGTTCAACTTCCTTAAAACAGAACGTAGCACGGTAGCCTGAAGAAGGGATACTGGGACTATCCAAGCTAAGTTTCAGATAAAATCCACTGAGTAGGATTCTGAATCGAAACTGTTAGGAAACTTTCTTTTACAATGTTTTTTCAGCATTTTGACCTTTTAACCGACCAGCAACATAGGAATAAAATTCTTAAACAGCAACTCCTTACTGGTAGAAATTCATTCATTAAAACTGAACTCTTAGTAGAATCACAAGTATCATGGATGACAAATACAGATGAAGAAGAGTCCAAAATATTCTATGGCTTTCTAGGAGGAAAAGAAGGAAAATAGGTAGAGACTTTTTTGTAAGATGAAAGTAAATCAAAGAAATACTCTTAGGAACCCTAGAATCTTCAAAGTTGCACAGATCATTATTGTTTTGTACAACATTGTGTTCCTACAGCATTGATTGCCTTTATTGATGTAGTCATCAGGAAATATGATACAATCTTCAACATAATTATTTTTTCATAATTTGCTTAATTAAGTAACTAATTTGTCCATCTAGAATTCAAGAAGTCTCTACTAAATTTTCTTCTTCAAAAACTAATAAAAATAAATCAGATGTTGAAATTATATAATCCCTTTGTAGAACAATGACTCACCTTTCTCGCCTGGTGGTATGACAGTGTTTACAGACATCATCAGATACATTCCAGCAATCAAAGGCTGCCTGCAATTCAAAACCCAAGCTCTGGTAAACAAGTACTCTGCAAGTGACACGATACGCAATACCATTTAACACCACTAATGTCTAAATGTTGAATTACATCTGAAACAGGTCTGCTGAGAAAGAAGCTGTTATACAGCACCTCCTCCTCCCTCCTTTTTTTCATACAGTGCTACAATTCTTAAAGCATTTTTTGCAAAGTATATGAAATAGGACAAAACTATCATCTACATAATTGCTGTTCTTGTCCCAGATTTCTAAATATGATGTTCTTAAACTGGATTAGCTCAGTACTGATAGCACCACTTGACTGTCAAGTTTCTTAGCAGAAATTACATCTTTTGCCAACAGATATCACATAACTTCAAAATTCTTAATATTGTGAAGTATGTATTTTTTTTATTTCACATGTTTTCAAAGGAATCCATACCTTCCATTCTGATGAAAAAAATAATAGATATTTTTAAAGATACTCACTTTTGATGTGTCAGATGTAAAGTTACACCAGAGCAGTCCTTGTGTTTATCTGTACAAATCATGAAACAGTTTAATAATTAGCAACTTGAAGCCCTGCAGATTATTACATATTAATAAGATTCTTTTACTGTGTAAAAAATATCAGAACAAGTTTTAATCTTATTGTTTGCAGTCAAACCTTTGTACTATGTAAACATTACTCAAATTGCACAAACCTGAACATCACAGTACTGCATTTGTAGCAAAATCCTAATACAGAGCAAAACTGTGGTGGATGAAAAACTGACTGCTTTTTTGACAGTAGAAATTCTGGATCTTCATGAACTAGCATCTGAGAGATGAAACAGCATTGTGTTTACAACAGCAGAAAAAGTTGTTTAGCTTCAAACAAAACTGTATTTTGATAACAGTTAGAAAAATGAAAGATTTGTAAAAAGTGATGACATTAGTCATTAATAATGCAACTGCCAGAAATCCTTGTAATAAAGTCAAGAGGTGAATTTAAGATACTAATACAGAAAGTGATTCTGTTTAACACTGGATATCCCAGAAGGTGAGTAAAAATAGCTATTTTATTTGTTAATGTACTGTATCTTCATTATCTTATATGTTTGATGTTTTAATATAAAAATAAAATTGTCTGTGTAGTTACTCAATTTTACTTGCTGATCTAGGAGTTCAATCTTCGTTCTTTTTTAAGGAAGTTTATTTTTCGTATGTATATAACAATAACAGCTGTAGTTAGAAGATGGGTCTAATTCCAAAGGAAGTAAATAGAAAATTCTGAAAAAATATCCTCTAACAGTATATGCTTCAGATGAGAAAGAGAACAGAGTAGCTTTGGATCTGCTGACAAGTGGTTACTTCAGAGAGTTTTTCCTCCCACCAATAGCTAGATTCCAAACTGAAAAAAGTAGTGCATTTGAACAGAAGCAAGGATAATGATCAGATTGGGACAAAACAGGGAGACCTTACTGATTAAAAAGTATCAGTTTAGTTTTTCAAACATTAGTTATTTCAGTCACACGCCATCCCACTACTACGGGCTCTGTTTTTTACTCACCACTGTTACTAGAATTTATTAGAATTTGTTTTCCATATGTTCACAATGCAAGTGTATAAATTAATACATGTGTTACGCATGTGAATTAGTTGCTAACACAATTTCACTAGGCTCATCATTATGGCATTTGCAAATTCTCTGCTACTTGACCTTTGTGCATCCCACAAACACTTTTGGATTTAAAAATCTGAATCAGTAAACCTTTGAAAATAACAATAAAAAGGGAGTCTTCACTATCCACAGAAAAGCAAAGCTACAATGGTAGCTCTTCCATCAAGATTTCCTACTACTTTAGTTGTATTGAATAGGTGTCATGCAAGAATATGCACGAGTTTTCAATCACAGATAATAAATGTTTCTTTCAAATTGCCAAATTAAGAATCCAAAAGCACCAGAAAGACTAAGCTATTAGGACATAAGTAGGGAAATGGCTGGAAAACATTCAAGAGAAAGAGAAATTAAATTCTTTGTCAGTGGTTTTAGAAAAAGTTCAAGATATGTGTTTACTGTTCATCTTCTACTCTTCACTGTAGGAAGCTTCACTTACAGTTTCAATACCTCTATGGTTGCTACAAAGTTCTTTGTGAAGTCTCTTTTGCCACACCCTCCTCGTTTCATACCAAATTTTTTTGACTGAACTTTTGGCTATTCACATAATACAGGTGATGCTGCAGAACTCAGTTTTCATAAGTTTAACATTGTTAGAAAGTCTGCACTATATCAATTTCAATGAAAATTGGAAAATGCTTGCTTCCTCTCAGAACATTATCATTTGAAGTAATAAAATTAGAAGAATTAAAATGCAATCAGTAATTTTGCATCTCTCAGTTTTGGAATTTTAGTTGAAAACATCACCATCTGGTCTTTTGAAGATTGCTGCAAAAACTATCCCAAGAAAATAAAACCAAACCTGTCATGTGCCAAATATGAGTCATGTCTGAAAAATTTAACCTTTACTATGTCATAATACCTCTTTTAAAAATAGCACAGCAGGAAGAAGGAAAGAACTCCACTCCAATATACTTAAGTTTGGCAATATTAAGGTATTTTAACACTATTTACATTTTCAGACTATGAAAAAGATTTTATTCAGTTAGATTTCATCTAACTGGAGAAATTTCAAAATGAAGTGAAGATAGTGGTAAAGTTGTGGTTGTTACTATACAAGGCAACCATCTAAATCAGTATCAGGAGAAACACAAATCAACTTGTGGCACAAGTATTTGATCTGCAGTGCTGTTTTAAGAGCAAAATAACAGATGGACACTTTGGTCTACAGTTTTAGGGAATTCCTACAGCAATTTATTATTTTGTTTGTACTTATATTTAGCCATGACTTGGCTAAACATTTTTCTAACAACTACAGAATGGAAATGATGTTTTCTTGATTCTCCTTCCCTACAGCTTTGAAATACTCAAAGCTCTGAACCCTCCACCCAAGAATGCTGACTATAGTGGGGTCATGTCAGTTCTCAGGGCTAATTCTTTTCAAGCTTCACTGTCTGACCTAAGCAAAAATACGTTTAAACAATGCACAAACCAAACAAAATGTAGCATCTCTTTTGCGATCTGTCAGTCCAGCCTAACTGCTTTGATTTCTTTGTTTCAGATATTCAGTACACATGCACTGCTCTGGGACAAAGAAGTTACTAGTTACTATTTGCCATATGGCAAAGACTGGAAAATGCATTTTTATATAACTCAGAAACAGGTTCAAATGAAAGCAAACCATCCATGCAGAATTTCCAACTCAAATGAAACCAGAAGTTGTGCTTATGACTGCCTTGTGTAGTGTCCAATTATAACACAATCATATTATATATTCCCAGCTCTTATTTACCTACGTCAAACAAAATAGACTGTGAAGGAGCAAGATTCAGGATGGGAACAGTTCCAGGCATGGAGGAAGATATACAGTGATTGTCAGGACTTTATTATACGGACTTTACAGTTTTTATGTGCTTATAAATATACACGCTTATAAATATACACATTGTATGTTGCCCTGGGCGTGCCCAGGCATGCCTGCTTCCCTGCTCCCTTTCCTTCCCCGGCTCCTCCCACATTCCTCCCCCTTTTGCCTGTGTCCCTATCCCAATTTGTTCCCCCATTTGTCTGTCTCATGCTCCACCTCATGTTCTGGCCCTTTCCCTGCCTGAACTGACAAAAATCCTGTACACGCCTCAATAAAGGATTCCATCTACACCTCTACTTTGTCTCCGAACCCATCCATGCTGTGTTACGGCCCCATCCCCCCTCGGACCATGGCAATCGACGGTGCATGTTAAAATGGCTTCAGATTTTAAATATATCCTTTTCAAAAATTGTACATGACAACATTGTAATGGTCACTCCAAGTTTAACTGCCAATAAATGTTTAAAGTAGTTAAAAAGAATCACCTATGCTACTCCTGTTTATAATATTTTCTAGGAGAAATATCTCAAATACTAGAAATACTCGAGTTTGTCAAATGAAATACTCATATGTGAAGTGAAGGCAAATTATCCTGAAGAGAAACACTCTCATTCTGTAAGCTGATTTTGACAGGACTTGCAATACAAGTCTGACAAGCTTCCTGCTAAATCTGTCTATCCAGATCAACAATCCTGAACTCTTTAATTACATGCATGATAATCTGCCATAGACTTCCATGGCTTTGTAGATGCTTAAAATTATATGGTTCGGGTTTTTTTTACTCATAAAAACAAACACTCTTCAAAACCTACTTTCTTTGCACTTTTGGTACACAGATTATAAACTACTGAACACTGCTCAAACTATTTATTCAGCTTCATTATTCTATTTCTAATATTTCATAGGAACAGTATAACACTCACACATGGCAACTAGAATACTTAAAATCTTTCACTGTAACAGTGCAGCAGTTTTTATGAAGCTCCAAACCCCTTGTTATTTCAAAGTCAGCCTTTGATTTGTACCAGAATCTCCACATACAGTCTCAGAATTGGCTTTGCCTCACTAAAGATAACAAGTAGCCTCAAAGGTAAGCACAACCTCTGAGCAAGGCAATTCCAAAGCTAATGCCCACAGGGAAGTAACTTTGTTCAAGTTATATTTAAAAAGCAAAGACATGCAGCATAAAAATGAACTTGAAGTCTTGGTAAAGAATGAGACAAATTCAGTATGTTGCATTCAATACTGATAGCTAGTATAATATACACAAAAAAAAACTAGCTCAATTTGTTTTTTTCATGGAAGTGAAGGTGCTTGCAATTGCCAAGCTGTTCACTCATCCAAAATCAATTCAGCAAAATTCTTTTTAGAAGTCTAGTAACATGTAGAATGAAACTCTACCTTTATTCAAAATGCAAACACAGTCCCCCCACTCACATTTTCACAACTTACTTTCCAAATAGAAAGGAGACTAACAATTGCTGAAACTGACTCAGCGTAATTTTTTAACAGTTGAATACCTCATAAGGGTCACAGATGATTGATTTGCTAAGAGGATATCATAATATGTCATAGCCATGAATATCTGTGAATATGCAAAATTAATTTTATTCAAGACACTAGGATATTCAAAAGAATATCAAAGAGAAGCACACTGAATCTAATGTTCAAAATAAGGCTACAACTCAATGGCAATGTACAACTCACAGACTTATGAAGAAACAGATATTTTTAAGATATCTGCCAGCTTGGTGGCCCAAAATAATTACTCTCCCCAACCGAAAAAACCCAAAACCTAACCCAACACAAAGAACCACACACACCCTGCACAAAAGCAGGTAAATCTATGTTAGTATATGTAATATGGGTATCATAATTTTTGTATGGAATGATAGCAGGGAAAAATAAATCTATCCTCATGGAAAAAAATGGGAGTTAGAGAAGGAGCTGAGAATGCAAATGTTGTTCCTTGTGCAAGAAGGAGAGAGAACAAAAAAGGGAATGAAGGAAGAGGCAGAGCTGAACAAAAATCAAATAATTCTCCATAAGTTTGCCCAAGCATCTGACAAAAATTATAAATTGCTTCAAAGAATGCAACACTTGCACACATAAAAATAACACAATGTGAAAACCTTCCATCGAGACGAAGTTAAAAGACATTATTGATAACTTCTAAACAGTTTGATTCTTGAGGATAACAACTAAATTCTCACATGTACTGGAAAGGACTAAGATAATAGCATGGCAGACAAATTTCTGAAAACTTTTTATTTGTTACAAAACTGGATCCACTATCAGCCATAACTCCAAACAAAAATAATTTTTGCTATTGCAATATAAGAAGTGAAGAAAGTAAAGTAAAGAAATTGATGTTTTTCTAAGATGGTTCTTTGCACATATCCCATTTTTTTTGTAGAATGTATTTTTGGTTTTCCAGCTTATTTTTTAATATGTTGTAAAGGTACAATAAGCTTTATTTTGATATCTGAGCATAAAGTGCATACCTAAATAAGAATTCTTAGCTCAGGATTAAAGCTAAGAAGGGATGGAAAGGAGAATGAGTTTAATACCTGGTTAATGAAATGAAGAAATGTTCTTTTTAGAAAGAGTGGAACATGAGAGTGGACAGATTTTACCTTTTGTAATGACACTAGTATCACCCCCTACATCATAGTCCTATCGGTTCACACTTCTTAAACTTTCATAATTTTGCAGGCTTATATCTATGACATTTCTAAGTCCTGCAAGATATTCTAGGCAAAAAATAAGGGTGACTACTGCAGGGGGGGTGTTTCAGGGGTATAAAATTATGTCTTAATTTCAGATGATAATTCATTTCACTGTAGTTTCTCTAAGTCTGCAAGTGGATTTTTTGAGTAGAAGCTTTGACCAACAAGTGAAGTTATTAATAAAAATTTCCGAATACATTCTCGGCTAATATGCAATGAAGATTACTGGTCTCATTTGTTTCTTTTTCTTAATAACTACATACTCATATATTATATTTAAGAGTGAAAATGAACAGTGAGAACTCTCACTGTCCCCAAGCAATAATGAGCAGGCTCTCAATAAATATGCTCTCTTTAGAGATTTGTGACTTTAATTATTCAGGATTTTAGCAGGCAGAGAATCCCATGGGTTGTAAGGGTCCCTCATGAACTTCCTCATGAAAATCAATTCTTTCAACTTCAGTTGTGCGTATTTGCATATATACTTCATTTAAACAATGCGGGCACACTCAGTTTATTGCTTCCTCCTCCTCCTCTACCAATTTTGCCATTATGCTACATTATACCTTCCCTTTTTTGTTGTTATTCAGCCTACTTCCTCTTTCTTCTTCATCCAACATTTTCATTATCTCTTATCCCATGAGGATCTCCACATTCTCATTTAAATCCTACGCAGTAACATATCACAGAACAGTTCCATGACAATGACGACCCACTCATTTTTTACTCTTGATGACCAGAGAGGTCCTAACCTAAAAACTTTACACAGGATGTGATTTACAGACTGAAAGTAAGAATACACACATCCCAAAGGTGTCTGAACAAGGCATTTCATGTTTAAAGAAAAAGGTACAATATGAAATACAAAAAAATAAATAAAATAATCCCCCAAAATCTCACATCACAAATATCTCAAGGTGCATTAATGAAATCCAAATTTCACTCATCCCACCTCATAATGTATGGGCTGGATGAGCAGTGATGTGAACTGAACACTGGTTAAATCATTGTTTTACTGGAGGATGGCGTAGCCCAGGAAACAATATTGGTTCCAGTCCTGTTCAACACCTTTATTAATGGCCCGGATGAATATATATATCATATGTCAGGTGTGCCCTCAGCAAGTTTGCAGATGACAATGGACTGGGACAAGTGACTGGGACAAGCACAACCAGATGGTTGTGCTGCCATCCAGAGGGATCTGGACAGGCTGGAGAAAGGGGTTGACAAGAACCTAATGAAATTCAATGAGTAGAAGTGCAAAGTCCTGCACCTGGGGAGGTACAACCCAAGGCACCAGCACAGTCTGGGGGCTGCCCAGCTGGGAAGCAGCTTGGTAGCATAGGCCTTGGAGGTCCCCATGGACACCAAAGTGACCATGAGGCAGTAGTGTGCCCTTGCTGCACCAGCAAATGGTATGCTGGGCTGCATTAGCCAAAGTATTGCCAGCAGGTTGGCAGAGGTGATCCTCTCTACTCCTCCCTGGTGAGGCCACATCTGGAACACTGTGTCCAGGGCTGGGCTCCCCAGTACAAGAGAGACATGGAGAGAGTCCAGCAAAGGGCTATGAAGATGATGAAGAGACTGGAGCATCTCTGCTGTGAAAAAAAGATAAGAGAGATGGGACTCTTCAAACTGCAGAGAGGGTGCAAAGAAGTGGAAGTCAGCTCTTCTCAGAGGTGCCCAATGACAGGACCACAGATGATGGGCACACACTGAAACACAGGAGGTTCCCTCTGCACATCAGGAAACACTTTTCACTGTGCAGATGTCTGAACAGTGGCAGAGGTTGCTCTGAGAAGCTGGGGTGTGTCTGCCCTTGAAGATGCCTGGACATGGCCCTGGGCAACAGGCTGTATGCGGCCCTGCTTCAGCAGGGTGGGGATGGACCAGATGGCTCCCAGAGGTCTGTTCCAACCTCAGTCATTCTGTGCTTCTGTGAAGCACTCAATGACAACAAAAAGCATATTGCCATGCTTGAAATAAGTGCTTCATCCTTAAAAAAAAAAAAGAAAAAAGACTCTGTCTCCACAAGTTATATTTCTTCCAAATACAGATACTGTGACTGGCTGGCCAGTGTACATAATCTTTTCACCATCTACTCAAGTAAGGGATAGGTTAAGGATGTTCACAGCTATTTGTTTCAACTTTATCAAAGAGAACACTGAATTATATATGGAAAAACCAAGTTTCTCCCCACATTTAGAATTATTAATCTGCTTCTCCATTACCTTATGTTATCTGCTCTACATTTTGAAAAAAATGTGTTCACTTTTCAAACATTTATAGATAAATCAAATTTATAAAGTCAAGTTAATATACAAACTGTATTACAAATATGCCCACTGATCTTTACCTTTGTAAATGGCACTAATAGAAAAATTGTTCTCTACATGTAATGCAAATATTTTGATGCTGCAGCTGATACAACTTACAGAACAAATTTCCAAAATACATACCTCTAAATGCACTAATATCTCCATAGTGTACCTGGAGCACAAAATATCTGCCACCTGTTTCTCCTCCAACTCTGAATCCAACACCTAAGAGAAGGAAAATGCATTGTTTTCAGAAACAATAAAATACAAGATGGTTCACCATCGCCAACCATATAAAAAGTACAAAGCACTGTAATAGCTAGGAGATGGGGTAGAAAATTTCACTGAGACACCAGTAAAGAAAACTTTGTCCTGAAATCCAGGCAAACCACCAGCACAACACGTGTTCCCAGATTAGGAAGCAGGACCATAACTTAGTTATTAATGAATAGATACCTGCTTTATGCACTGAATTCTCTCAATCAAAGGATATTAATATAGATTCCATATATATATATACACACACACATATATTTACATATATATATATATATATATATAAACACTATTAAACAAATTAAAAATAAAAATTAAGTTTTGCCATCCATGTATGATTCGGTAGAACTTTCATTTCTCATGCAACCTGTACATGATACAAACTGATTAACACTGACTTATTAAGAAGACATTGAGAATGATAAGATAAAAAGATCTGCAGTAAAATATTTTGAGATGTAAGTTAATATTGTATGCAGAAAAAATCTTGAGTAAATAATGCAGCTATGTTACTTGTTGACAGAAGCAAGCACAGGCACAGAAGACAATGGAGAAGTTTAAAATAATTTGAAATAATGAAATTGCAAAATATTGCCATCACCAAAAGGAACTTCTCTAAACCAATTCTACAATGAACATTCTCCAGAAGAAGCAGAGAAAGTAATTTTTTCATATTTGGTCAGAGAATCCCACAGTAACAGGCAAAGCCTATTTATAAATGGGACTGCAGCCTCTCTGTGGAAAAATGAGGCCACTTTATGAATACTCCCCACAAACCTTATATTTTTGGACAGCTTAGAAACAAGAAGAATATTACTCGCTGGGTTTTAACAGCAAAGTTTCCACATAATCCTCCAAGAACCAGACTTCCACAGAACCTTTCAAGTAACAATTTTTTAAATTGACATTCTGATAACCAAGTCAAGTAACATTCACGTTGATAAGTGTGTAAACAGATTATGAAAAATCAACATTTTTATGATATTGTGCACTGCTCCTGGTTATGAAAATAGGCAGTAGAAGACTAAATTAAAAACTTCTAGAATTCAAGGTATTTTCAGACTGAGGCTACACAGATATTTCTAGGACCCTTAGTGGTTATTAAAAAACAGCTTCTTCCTGTTTTCCAGACACATCACTCCAAGGAGCTTTAAAAGTTTTGATTTAATTCAGCAGAGTAGTTATCATACAAGCAAATTGGTATATAAGCATGTTGCTCAACTGCATCAAAGCATTAAGAAATGCAAAACACTTTACATTGTACAATATATTTAAGACACAGAAAAAATTCAATTGAACTTGCTCGTGGTTTTCCAAACACATAAAAATATTTCAGTACAGTTTGTGTGCCACTAAAGATATATGAATAGTAACCTTACAGTAAACATAGTAGGAAATACAAGATTAATGCTATATAAAAATAAACATTATATCATGACAGTTATCTCTCCCTCAGCCTTTCTTCCCCCTACAGAAACCCAAAATGTTATAGCAAACAGAATGACAAAACCCCTCAAGCACATTAGCTAGCATAATAAATGTCATACTTTGTGAGTCTCATGTTTATAGTTTCCATCAACTAGACATAACAGAAACATTATAAGAGGTTCCCAGATATGCCAGGTGCTTACTTCCATATCCTCTCTTTTCTCTTGCCCCTGTACACAAGAACTCCACATTAAAGGGACAATACCTTTAGGTAGCCTGGTGGGTGGAGCATTTCTTGCCCAAGCATACAAAATGTTAGATTTATCTCTGCACGTTCCTTCATCACAGTCCCTAAAAATGAGTAAAGAAAAGGGAATATTATTTTTTAAATCTTGAAATCAGAAAATGGCAGGTGAATTACATGCAAACCCACTAATTTCAAGATCTGGATGTATGTTGATATTTCTGGATGTATGTTGATCAAACACATTTGCTTTAATGTTGATTATTTTCACAGATATCAGCAAACATTCCAACTTCTTTTATTTCTCTCCCTCTGCCTTAAGACAGTGTCAGGCAAACAGGATCAAAACCATAGATAGTTCTGATAGGCCCTGTTAGCCTAACAGCCAGTGAGGAAGAAAATGAAGGAACTTTTGTGAGAGTGAACTGCATGAAAATTTCTAGCACCATTAGCTCAACTGACTCAAAATGACAATGACTGCCACATTTACAGGGCTCATGCACAAAGCAGAAAAAACTTCCCACAAGACATCACAGCCTTAAGTTAAAATTGGTTATTTAGAAATTGTTTAATTCTTAAATTAAAAAAAATGACAGGAATCTGTGTATGAACCCACAAATAGGAGGCACTCATGCTCTTTCCTGTTGATGCTGTGGGATGTGTTGGTGCTAAAAAATCTCCGGAACAGTTAATTAGAAGTGAGATAAGGAAAGGGTTTATTGTGCTAAGGCAAAAGATGTTACAAGACGTCCGAGATGTTACATTTTATAATACCATCTATCCAATCCCAAATGTGTCCACCCTGTGGCCTTTACTCTGGACTGCCCCGGGTCCACCCCCTGAGAAATGGGTCTGGGGTCTTTTACTTCATCATCTTCACCATCTTCAGAGCACAAAGGGTACACAGTCACCTAATTCTTGACCGTGTTCTGCGGTTTAGGCCAAGATACAAGCATTCTCCAAACAATCTAGGCCTTGCCTTGACAAGAGACTAAAAATTTCTACTGGATTTGGGGGTAGGAGTGATATAGGGAGCATAGAATGGGGTAAGAGGGTTAAGGAATGTGTAAACTATTTGTACTACAAGGAAAGGGATGTGAGGGTTGTTGCTTTTAGAGTCTATTTCCACTACTTATAAAACTTATAAGGCTTACAAATATTAGAAAAATAAAAAACCATTAGGGGCTCAAGGTATCACTGTACTTTATGCAAGCTCATTGCTTTAAGGCAATTTTTATGCCACTGCACAATTTCTTGTTTTTCATAAAAAGAGAAATCAACACACATACACAAAATAGAAACGACCATTAAAAAAAAAAAACAAATAAAAAACTACCAAAAAAACCCCCAAAACAAAAACCCATGGGAAAACAAAAACAAAAAAGAAGAGTTTGCCCAGTTACAGACCAAACAGGTTAAGAACACTTTCAAATAACTTAGAGCTTGAGTTGTGCCTAGCCTCTGCAACTAACCTTGCAGGTGACACTAAGGCTGGAGAATGAAAGACTTCAAAAGACTGATAAATTCTAGATACCTTGAATCTGCAAGAGCTGGTAAACTTGGGGCACAGACACTGTTAAATCCATAAAAGGCCAGTCAGGCACAGTCATATAGACTCCACAATGTACCTGGATCACATCCAAGAAGGTGCTGACTGCTCCACATGGGTGTAGGCCATATGATGATATACGTGGATAATCAAACAAGGGACCCTAAGGAGCTTTTCCAAACACCTACCTAGAAGATGTTTCTCCCTCTCGATCCTATAGGTTTATTTATGGGGTGTATTTGTACTTTCTTCAGTGGCAAAGCATCACATTGCTGAGCATGGAGTGTAGAAGTCATTCAACAGGTGCAGCATACACAGGTATGACTTCTAGAAAGCCTACTCTGAAATTATTTAGACTACTTCAACTGATCCAAGCCAGATGCGATAAAGGTTGATATCCATGCCAAGCTTTCATTCCAAAGCAAAAGGGTACAGCCCCTTCTGTTTATTACTGCTTGTAAAATGAGACCTGAAAAAAAGTCTGTACACATAAGGCATGGTTTCAGTCACCTGAAATTCTGGGGAGAACAGAGTGCCACACAGTGTGTGGAAGAGTATAAAAGCATCGAACACCAGGACATCCAGCAGGCTCACTAATGTGTCCGTTGAGGACGGCTGGGCCACAGGTGCAAATGACAATGATGCGTTCCAACCATCTCTCAGGAATAACCAGCTCTTCTGGCATATATATCAAACCACCTCAGCAGGACATTATGCCTTTCTGTGGTCCCAGTGAGCCTTACTGCAACCAGGCTACTGTATTTGTTTCTGACAGAAAGCACTGCCATAATCATGAGAGTGTCAAGAGAAAAAAGAACATGCCACTTCTTCCTTTCCATTAATTATGCTCTCAACATATATTTTTAGACCTTCAAAACTAACAGTTTGGTCATCTGCCCCTTAAAACATGCCCCAATGGACAAGGAAAACTTATTTTAGGGCAAATGAAATGTTTTGATTGACACAGCTGCAGCTGAAAACTACACAGCTTCCCAATGCTACAATATAAAAAACGCAAGAAACTTTGGGGGTCTAACCAGGTATTGAGATGCAAAGTTTGGAAATGTGCTGAAGAGATTGTTTAGGAAGAACACCAGCAAAACTACAAGCACAGTCACAGCTTCACCACCACACTCTGGGCCAGGCAGCCTTCATTTATACCACAGTATTTTTAAGAACACATTAGTTAGGTAAAAAAAACACGGATTGTTTCAAACTTTCTTCCTGAGACATTAGCCAATGAATGAGGAAGACTTCAGGGGAGAAAGATGAAATACAAACACTATTCTTTCATTTTGCTTAAAAAATGGTCAACCCTCTCATTTAGCCATCAATGCTGATCTTGAATCATCAAGTTTTCAGAAAAAAAACAATCCTAGAGGAGATTCCAAAGAAGAGGTAATATAACTGATTAACAGATTTAAAAGCAAGGGACTAGTAAAAAGTATAAATTTAACAAACAAATAAAAAATTTAACACATCACTGAAATTCACAGCTTCTTCACATGCAAAAAATTACATTCTAAACAGAATGAGTAGCACAGAATACCTTAAAAATGGACTATTACTGTGTATTATACAGTGTTGTACTAATGACTGCTTTTGACTGTGGTCAAAATTTGTGAGTAAGAGAGGTAAGAGAGGGCATGAAAATAGAGCCTAGTGACTGCTTCTTGAATCTTTGGGTTTTTTGCAAACTCTCCAGGACTTCCCAATGGCATTCTCCCCAGTCTTGGGTAAGTTCAAGAGCCTGTTTTTTTTAATGGCACCGGGGTTTTGACTGATTACCTACACTGAAAGTAAAATATTTTACTATGTCAGCAAGGCCAGTATTTGGCTTTTGTTTTAAGAGTATTTGCATTGATTAGGGTAACAAAAAACTTTTTTTATTTCTTTCTCTATTATACTCTACACCTTGACTCTAAACAAGACTTGTAAAAAAAAAGGTAATTGAGGTGATTGAGAAAAATTATCGTTTTTAGCTCTTGAGCTGAATGTTGCAGAACATTCTGGGGCACTCACAATGCCAAGAAATTACACCCAGAAATAAAATTCTTTCTATTGTCCCCACTCTCCCTTATACAGTGAAATGCAAGTACTTCACTGAACCAGCCTTGACATCTTTTGCAACTTGTACTGAACCACTGCTGTCAAAGACTTCCAAAATCATCCTCTCCTGCCAACAGAAACAGCTAGTCTGACACAGGAATTACTGGGTGGTGATCTGTGACCTGTACTTGTACATTTGTTTAGATTAGATAACTACTTAAAGTTGCCCTGCCTGATCTCAAACTAAAGGTTACGTCTATGAATCAGCTCATTCATGGGCGTTCATTTCAGTGTTAGGTTTGATGCAGCACAAGACCTGTCTTTCCACGAGACTCCCAAGTTTTGAATAATTCAACATTTTCTTTTAAATCATTCAAGTGCATTCTTTATTATCTATGGACAATTTGAACTTCTGATCAATCAGTTCAGACATGTTACTTCAATTTTGGCACAGTTTGTCAGCTCAGACAAAACTTCTTGCCATAACGGCTGAACTGTTTTTAGGGTCAATTACGATCAAGAAACAGAACCAGCTACACCATTTTTTTTTGCACGTCAAGCAACACCTGAGACAATGAGCCCTAGGAGACTACTTTTTTTTTTTTTTTCTGTGGAAAGGCCATGGTATTTCAAAAAGAGCGAAAGGCCTGTGCACTTTAGCATTTGTTCAGATAAAGATTCTACCATGTTGCAGTGAACACCAGAGCCAGCACAGGACCCACACTATTTGAGAGCCTTTCAAAAGGCCAGGGGCATTTGCATGAGTAGTGTCAAATCACCACAAAAGGCAGCAGGGCCAAATGGGTATAACAAATTTTGGCTCAGCCTGGCTCCAGCCAGAGGGCAGCTAATCCCAACAGTTATCTGGATACTGTATCTTCCTCTCTCCCATTCCTCCCCACTCAAAACTGGTCTGAATAAAACTTCACACCCCAGGGGAAGGAATTTTTTTCTTGCATTCTGAATGCTCCTAAAGACCCATTTTCCTGTAATACAACTAGCCCACATAGTGAAGTTATGAGAAGTAGCTCTTGACTTGACTTGTTTTAATGTTCTTATAACTGATTACAAACCATGCAACTGATGTTGCCCAGAATTTCAATGAAGAAACTACAATAAAGAAAATAATCTATGTGGCACGCCCTTAATTCAATAAAGCCTGTCTGTAAAAATGTTGACCATGTAAAATGAAAGAGAAGAATCTTTGCTAAACAAGTCTTACAGTGGTGCACTTAAACAACCATTCTTTCTCCTAGCTGATGGAAGAGCAAGTGAAATCATCACTTGCTAGACTGCAGGTAACGAAAGGAATAAAAAATAAACAAACAAAATCAAAAACAATAAAGACAAATTATACACAATCATCAGAGTTACTTTAACCAAATTACGTTAGATGTCTCCAGCAAATTTGAATTAATAGGAAAATACATGCTTTTAAATCATACCTACTCTCTGCAATCACTTATAAAAACATAAAACAGTTTTGCACAGCCAAATATTTCAGTGAATGTATTTACAACCTAAACACTTACAGAAATATGTACATATACACACACGTTTGTTCATACACAAAATACTACATTAATTATACACACGTATGGCTACAATGCCTGCAAACAGGCATTTATAGAAGCTTATGCAAGTGTGTCAAAGACATATATGTAGATGTCTACACTTTTTTACGCAGAACACAGATGATCATCTCTCTAGCCTTGCAGATAAGGTAGAGCAAGATGAAAGCTGAAAACTTGAAAAACAGGGACATGAAATAATGAGACAGTGAATGAAGAGCTTTTCATTTTGAGAATGCAAAGCAAACACAACTAAGAAACCACACAAAAAAAATAGCAAAATTTAATCAAGCCTTGCATATGGAAATATCAAATTTAAAGACAACACTAATGTATTGGGCCTGGCTGAGATGGAGCTAATTTTCCCCACACCAGCCCTTACAGTGCTGTCCTGTGTATGGGTAGCTAGAAAGGTAATGATAACTCAACAGTGTTTGGGCTACTGCTGAGCAGTGCTCCCACAGCATCAAAGGTTGTCCCTCCAATGTTTCCCCTCACCAGCAGGCTGTGAGTGGGCAGGTTCTTGGGAGAGGCCACAGCCAGGACAGCTTACCCAAACTGAGCAAAGATATATTCCATACTATATGATGGCTGCTCAACAATAAAGGCTAGAAGAAAGAGGTGGGGCCTTTGTTATTTACGACATTTGTCTTCCAGAGCAACCATTACTTGTGCTGAGCTCTACCTCCTGGGAAGTGGCTGGGTACTGCCTGGTGATGGGAAGCAAAGTAAAAGATTTCGTTCTCCTCTGCTTCTGCACACAGCCTTTGCTTCTGCTTTCTTGAATTGAGTTTATGTTGATTCAAGAGGGTTTCTTCTATCTTATATTATCTCTCCTTCCCATCCTGCTGAGGAGGGGAGGGATAGACCAATTCGGTGGGAACCTGGCGTTCAGCCAAGCTCAATCTGCCACAACTAAGTAAGTATTTCATCGTTTGACAGGTAGCTGTTAAGTACAGCAATCAAGAACAAAAGCTGCATTAGCTGCCACACTGAACAAACTGTCACTGGTGAGTTTTTTGCGGGGCAATCATTATTCTCCAGGGAGAGTGAAGATACAGCCAGGGAACTCAAACTATCTGAACCCTAGTCTCAAAATGGAGATTTGAGTCTGATTCAGCTTTGAAGAATTTTATATTTTTGGTTTTTGATCCACCTCTTCCAAACATCTTTAGAACATCAGCTGTAAGTGACTTAGGCATCATCTCATGACTTCATCTCAACACAAGTTCCTGATCAATCTGTAACAATATAATTCTATCATGTAGGAATTATTTCAAGGCTCTAATACAACTTCTTCCAGGTATATGAAAATGAAACAAACTACCAGTACAATCTATTCAGTTTTAAACAGGATACTCAAGATGTAAACTGCTTTAGAAGGCCAAAATGGAAATTGTTTTCTGTTGTGTATTTTTCACATTAAAGTATGAAAGAGGTATATTCTATCATATAAGATAAAAAAAAAAACCCACAGAAAATCGGTCTGACGGGAAAAGAAATTAATAGAAATTCTGTGCTTTCAGCTGTACTTTGGTCTGAACTTTTTAAGTATCTGCTTTTCTTGCAAGACAAGATTACAACATTTTCAGTATTAAAACGGTTGATAGGTAAAAAGGAGACAGAATTTTTTACAAAAATTTGTTGTATGTTTAAAATATTAATCAAATCATCTCCCCAAAACATGCATTTTTTTCTTGAAAATATATTCTACTATATTACTAGCTCTAAATTCCAGCTCTAGTTACCTTTTTAGGAAATACTTAAAGATAAATTGTGATTACACAGTTCTATCAGAAAACCTATATTAAAGTTGTTTCTTACAGTTTAGAATAATTCATATAAACCTTTCCAGCATCAGCAAAAATACCTCATCTCCTCTCCTCTGAAAACCTGGAAAAAACTTGCAAAATTACTGGACAGACCATTAATTTCCACCCACTGTCACATTCTCTTCACTTTGGCTTCCCATACCTATTTTAGTGTCACTGCTCTCACTGCTTAGGCATTTTGGAGGGCAAGTCAACCTCCAAACCGCTTGATCAAAGGAATCTTCTTCACCTTATCTTTCACTTAGTTTCATTCTGGACACCTGACACAGTATTTCATACACAGAAAAGCAGCCAGCTGTAGTTGAAGCTTAGATTTGTCAGTGTTCAATGACAATCTGCTCACAATAGCTCCTGCCTCCTCCATGGAGACAGGCAATTAGCCATGAAGAATCATAAAACAGACATTTTTCTCTACCTCAGTAAGGAGTTAAGTTAAAAAACAAATAAACAAAAAACACTTTAAGTGTGGAAAGAATAGGCTGTCATACATTTCTTCTTCGTTCCAAAATATTATACTTTTCCAATAAATTGTTACAATGGAAAAAGTTTATGTGGAAGCAATTAACACACACACACACACACACACACACAGAAGCTGGGTAGTAACAAAAGCAAGTTGCAGCTCTTACCAGTAATTTTCAGTAGAAGAGGGTTCATTACATCCAAAGAGTAACATGTGGTGGACTGTGTCCATGCTGGCATGAGGCTTAAAGTCAACTGAAAAACAGAATGGAAAAAGAAGTAAGCTATCCATACTCTCCCATTAAGTCACATATGCAAGAGCATTCTGAGTAATTTTTATTCTGTAATTCTAGAAATACGGTATGTCTGTCTCCACTCATTTATGTGCCTACTGCATTTCACTTACAAGCTTTCCTTAAATTTCCACTCAACAGGCCACCTTTCAAGCTAAGATACTGTACCTCACTCAATCATTGAGAAAAAGTAATTCCAAGTTCCCAATCAAAACCACTGTATTTTCCCCAAAAGTTAATTATGACACTTAGCTAATGTATCAATGTATCCCAAACCGCAAAATTTTACTGCCTTTGAAATTTGCACTTGAGATTTATAACTACTCTTCTACTTCTTTTGTACTTCATAAAAAACACAAACAAAAAGTAAGTTACAGTTAAGAGCAACTAAAATCTTATGCACTACTGATATCTTCTTCCAGTATTCTACCTGGTTTACATTTTTCTTGGATCATTTTTGGGACAACAGTTTCAAGAAGGGATTATGATTGATTCTCACTAATATGTCAAACCTTCTGGAACGGAAAACAAGATTTGTTTAAAGTTAACATGATCTCATTGTCCAAATATTTATCATCCTTAGAAACTTAGATGTGAATGTTCACCTCTCAAATGTCTGTTCTTTATCCTATGCCACTGCTAAAACACTTTTTTGGATTCTCAAGTGATTGTGATCCTCTTTACCATAGTAAAAAGTTTACCAACATCACATTGTAATAATATCAACCATGAATGTACAGTGATGGCATTTCTAAAAATAAAGCAAGCTACATTCCTTTATTACTACTGAAAAGATGTGTCAGATGCAGGGAATGCAGTCAAATTTTTCTTCTCTCATTTTCACAGAGAGGAACATTGGAGGGTTTTTAACCTTATACTACAGCAGAAATTCCAAAGCCAAGTCACTCTTGTTCTTACATGTGCATAGAAACTGAGGAGTCTTTAAGCGTATTTTAGCTCTTAACATGGGGAGATGGTGAAGTTGCAAACAACAGTTCTGCTCCCAAGATTTGTGGATTTATTTTAACATGGAGCTGAGGCAGGGTTCCAGAAGTGAATGATGACGTGGATTACTGTCCCAGTTTCATGGGTGGGGGGGAAGTCAATGAAATAGCTTTTAACCAAATTTTTGGAGCTGAGATCTGTTGTGAAAAGTGAAGAAAACCAGCCAAAAGTTAAGGCATGCACATCGAATTCCAGCTTGAAGTCACAAGGCATGCAGCCAGATCGTAAGAAAATGAGCATACTACAGCGGAGAGCTTGGTTTGGAAACTAAGAGATGGATCTATATGCCCTGGGAAGGTACTTGGAGTACCACGTATGATTTCAGAAGTGCAGAATTTGCCAGCATGATTAAAGTCTAGAGACTACCTAACATCTTTATTTTCCTACAAGCAAATTCTACTAATTTCATAGCTAAAAACCTAATCGGTGTTACAGAAAGACCTTTTGTTTTGATGTTTTTATCAGTAACAATAAGTAGGAAAATTATGATTTACGCTCGAATGGGAGAGGCAACTTGGCATTTTACGTGGATTTCCTACCTTAGTTTTCAGGTGTTTCAGGTGTTTTAAACTGCTGTTATCAATTTAAGTGAGAGATTAAATTTCTGAAACAGTTTATAAGCAGTTCACACATATCACAGAATCATAGAATCAGTCGGGTTGGAAGGGATCTCTGAGATCATCAAGTCCAACCCTTGATCCACTACCACCGTGGTTACTAGACCATGGCACTAAGTGAAAATTCATTAATTTTATTGTCAAAATTAATACCTGTACAAAATGTACTGTAAATTACTGTAAGTAACACCTAAAAGGATAGCCTTCAATGAATGTAAAATTGAAGGTTAGGCCTCTTACCTGCTAAGCCACCACCTGTGCTGCTGGTTAATACTATCTCGCTGTTTCTTTTTAATTTCTCTGCCACTCTCCCATCACAAGTATTTACCCTAATGACTGCGTCAGGAAGTCTTTTATTCTCTCCACACAGCGCCTGTTAAAATTGCATTGCAGTGCATGGACAGGACCTTTAATTGCTATTATAAAACTTATTACAAATAGCTTAATAAATGATACTCTTACTAATAGGAAATAATGGACCAGAGTTAATAAAGCAAAATCAGTTTTCTGTGTGAGATACTTGCACATGCTATTTTGCACATGCTATATAGCTGCACATGCTATATAGCTGATATACTTCATCATTGATTCTGAAGAAAGCATTGAAAAACCTCCCCATCAGCATGTGGGCTTAATAGAGCCTTGGACAGGTGGTTACAGTATGGTTTCTATATAGTTACTTTCTTAGCAGCACACTCAGGCCTATAACCTTCCAAAGAAAGGGTGAAAAAAAAAAAAAAGGTCATTTAAAAAATCCTAAATTGTAAAAGCCATACAAATTAACATGAGATTCAAGCCAAATGCAGTACCTGTCACAGAAGGATAAAATGGCCTGGGCTGGATGGGACCTTAAAGATCATCTAGTTTCAACCCTCCACCGTCCACTACACCAGATTGCTCAGAGCTCCATCTAACCTGGTCTTAAACACTTCCAGGGGTGGGGCATCCACAGCCTCTCTGGGCAGCCTCTTCCAGTGCCTCACCACCCTCCCAGTAAGGAATTTCTTCCTAATATAAACCTACTCTCTTTCAGTTTGAAGCCACTCCCCCTTGTGCTCTACTCTTGTAAATAGTTCTTCTCCATCTTTCTTGTGAGCTCCCTTTAGGTACTGGAAGGCTGCAATTAGGTCACCCGAAAGCCCTCTGTTCTCCAGGCTAAACGATCACAATTCTCTCAGCCTTTCCTCATAGGAAAGGTGCCCCATCCCTCTGATCATCTTGGTGACCCTCCTCTGGACCCGCTCCAACAGGTTCACGCCCTTCCTGTGCTGGGACCATCACTCCCACTACCGTCACTTTTGTCTGATATTAAGGAATATCACAAAAGCCTTATTTTTCTAGTTGACAGCCTCCACATTTTACAGCAATGAACAGAACATTACTCAATAGTTAAATATTTTTTTATGCGTGGAGGACTTACACAAATGATCACTAAAATAACAGTAGCAGTTTTGGTATACATACTTAATTGAAGTCTGACTTACTTTCTTGACCAAGTACTACTTAAAATTACAAACTCCAGGAAAAATGGGAACGAACAGAACATGATATCAGTTCAATCTTAACAGTGTGTAGTTGTAGGCGAACACCAGGACTATGAGGCTTGGAAAGAGCAGCTTTAGATGCGGGTCTGCTGCAACGGCGACTTCCGGGATTGAGCAAAGCAGAAAAACGACGACTACTTGCGTTATCTATTGTACGGGTTTCCCCCCCGAGCTGTGTATTTTTCCCGACCCACACGCCCCCCCCTCACTCAGAGCCACGTTGTCTCCCCTCCCCGATATATGCCATACTAGAGTAACAAAACCACAGCTTCTCAGAGTTGTTCATGGATGAAAAGTAATAAACCATCTAATTATATCAATTTGTGTATCTGAACGTAGAAGGCTCCATTTCATTTCTACAGCACACTCTGACAAGGACTAAGAGCCAGTAAGAAAAAGATATTCACTGGTCACCCACATGAATGAATGTAAGGAGGTGAAGATGACAGTCAGGTTTCCTGGCTCAGTGGCTTTCTGTCAGATTCAATCTTTTTGAGTGTCTGTAGAGCACCCTTTATCCATCTCTAAAGCTTAGTAGTGAAAGAGTGATTTTTATTAATGTCTGCACCATTAAAGGCTGAACTGAGTTTCTAGTTTGGCTACTTATTCATAAACATTAATCAAACATGATGCAGAAGAAGAAAATCACAATATATTTTAAAAATGTAACTGGAATGATACTTTCTTGGAAAATTATATATTAATCTCTCTTACTAATATCTTTTACATATTAATCTCACAGCCACTTCATTTCACAGGAGCAAAAGGTATGCTTCTAACATTAACATAAAGGTACATCAACCCACCCCACAAACAAACACTCCCCCTACCCCAGTTTGTCAGCATTTACAGCCCTTTGGGACAGAAAAACAACAACTGGTTCAGACAGAAATCTCAGCCTTGACAGTCTGACCCTCCACTAAAGAATACAATACAGAAAAGGAACAGCATCTGCAAAAATATAGAGATGCATGCCTGAAAAAGACCTCTAGGGCAAAACTTGGTCTACCTTCTCCTTCTAGTTGGTCCTTCATAAGTAAGTTGGATCAGTTCCTTTCTCTGGTAATATCTGAACAAGCTGGTAATCTAGTAGAGTATCCCTCCAGTTTTGCAGTTCAAAGTTACACCCACTGTCCCTGCACAAGCACGAATGCCTACTGGTTTTAAATCTCTAGGGGAATGGCAAAGCTGAAGTCTGAATTCAAAGTCCTCAAATATGAATTTAGTAACAATATTGAAAAAAGGTTTCAGAAGAAGTTTTCTACTTATTAACAAATGTAGTGCTGCCCACAAACAACACTAAAAAGTGAAGCTCTCTCTTCCAAGGCCCTTATATTTCACCAATACGCAACAAAAATATCCTGCTGCAGGTTCCATAACAGAACCTCCTCTTCCACAATTTCTTGGAGGAGGGGAAAAAAATAAGGGTACAAAAAGGTACAAAAAGTAAACAAAAGGAACAAACTAGTGAGTCTTGGTCAAACTGTAAGGACACTTGGTCATAAAAGTGTCCTTTTAAAGTGCAAAAGTGAAAAAAAATATAGAAGACATTTATTTAGCAGTATTATGTGCGAATGAATTGAACTGAAGGCAGAAGATGCAGGCTCTGTCTCAGCTTTACCATCGCACTGTCTCAGAAACCCAGTTTATCGTTTCAGTTATGAATATTCACACATACTCATATTGAACTCTTTAGAACACATACCATCTTCTCAATATATCACTAAACAGCAACCCGCAGTCATAGTTCATATGTTAGTTTTTAGATGTTTTTATCCCAAAACAAACCAGTATGTTTTAAGGAAAGTCAATGACACCAGTTTTTGGCTATGCAATGATTCTACTTTAACCATAAAAATATAGAACTCTATCCCTTTAAAAAGAAGTATTAATTCTCCTTGTGCCAATCTTCTATGCTTAAATAAGTAACACAAAATGCAAGTTGATAGCTTCAGAACACTTAACAGTATGCAGAAGTATTTAAGGAAAAAATTCTGTGCATCTCATTTCTTAGGTGATGGTACCTATTGTAAAAATCTGACAAATCTTTTTCATGAAGAACATTTTCCAGTGATTTTACTGAAGCATGATGGAACTGATCACATGCTTAAGATTGACCATATGCCTATTCATTTTGGGGGAAGTGACAGAAAAGGAAAAAAAACAAGTAAGTTTGTTTTAATTCAGCTTCCAAACATAAGAGCTTGTAAGGAATACTAACATGAGAATACTAACATTATGTACACACAACAAGCTGGTTTGTTTTGTTCTTTAAAATTTGCTCATCAAGTTCCTCTTACTCTTCAAAGCTCCACTGACAACTAGAATGGTTTCTCTGTCCAGACTTTATTCTGCTTTGTAATGACATGTACTCAAGCACAGTGATCACTGGAAAGGTGGCCAAATTCTATAAAAATCAGATGAAGAACATATAAACATCTAAAACACGTCAGAAGTTTCTAAGTCTTCCGAAAAAACTAAAACGGGTTGCATGGCATGATTCACATCAAGACTTTGTATAGGTATTACTCAAGCAACTTCTTTCAGTAGGTCCTTTTAAACATACACACCATAGAAAAAAGTTTACACGTCTTCACCATATACAGATACCAAATGACAGAACTAGATGTGCAACAACCCCATAATAAATTAAACCATGAAAATAGCACTAAATAAAAAATGTTAAAGGAAGGGAGTTAGTAGTATTGTCTCTCTGTGAATCAATGAAAACAGAAGAGCCTATTCCACACAGCACAGAAAGGGCAGTTTACCAGAGAATGATCACGCACTCCCTTTTATGCATATTTTTCCCTCTGGGGTCACACTCAACAAAAATGTGAGGTCAGATTCTCACCTCTTTACAAAACAGATATTCAGAGAAAACACTTAAGAAAACGTACTCAGATTTTTTTAGTTATTGTAATACAACATGAAAACCAAAACATAATTTTCTGTCTCTGAAGGATTTCCACAAGGAAATCCACACGGAAGAGTACTCTCATAATACACTACATCAAAAAGTGTATGAGATTTCCACCATACTTTTTTAAGTGCAAATACCCTAAAATGCGACAAAAGTGTAAAGAAAGAAAAAGACTTCTCATTTTTTTTTTATTCAGTTTATAGTATGTTCTGATAGTGAAACTATCTTCAGCCAAACCAACAGGCCTTCTCTCTACCCAAACAACTATATGTTCACAAGCAAGGCACAATAAAACCAAAAGGACCTCAACAACTTTCTGAACAGTTGTTGGTGGTTTGCCAATCTATATGATCACAGCATTTGTAAGTTACTACAGCATTTCCCTCTACTTGTCTGCCATCTTACTCATGCCATGACATTTAAAAGAAAAAAAAAAAAAAGATGTGAGAGGGTTTGGTTTGGTTTGTTTTTTCCCCCAGATAAGTAAAATCTTCCTGCAGCCAACACTGATTATAAGTGCAAAGGATTACAGCCTGTACCAGCAGGTAAGTAAACAGCCTGCTCAGCAGAGTAGAATTAAGTATCTGGCCAGAGACAGGAAGCCAATACTTTACAAATGGGACTGTTTGGTACTGACATGCCAGATGCACCTGCATGAAGCTCCTTAACTACAATTACTCAATGAATCTCTTCAGATACAGTTTGTTATCTTGACTCTAAGTAGCTCTCTCTAGTTTGTTTACGCTAGCCATGACAAATGAATTTTGGAAACCCTGACAGCCAAAGATTAAGTCAATATGAGTCAAAGGGAAAAGAAAAAATAGTGAGGTTCCTCAAAATAGCTTGCTTAAGTTCTTCCAGTTAGCCAATACTCACCTACATAGGCTTCATCATCCACTGGCAGGCGTACTGACATGCAGAGGTAGGTATCAGACTATTAAAAGACAAAAGAATAGAAATTACCTTTAAATTGGGAATGTTTAGAATTAAAAGAATAGAAACAAAGCATCAAAAATTTTCTACACTTTCTGAAGATGAATGTGGGAATACTGAATAAATAAATATATAATAAAAAAGGACCATCTAGAAAAAATATCACCTGCTTTACTGAGATACTTGGCCAAAGACAATGTACATTACCTGGATTACTACTATAAGAAAAAAATTCATTGCCATAGTTTATTTACATATAACACAGATTAGGCTATAAAGTCATCAAGGTGGTTTTTAGGTTGATAGCTACACTATTAACTATTTTAAACCCTTTTTTTCAACCTTCAACACTGTCTAGGAAAGGAAATATGTCATCTACTGGAATTTCTCTACACCCATGTGTGGGGTTCATGTTACAAGAAGAGTGCTCAACTCTGGGAGTTGTAGTCTCCCAAGTACTCTAACACACATGTGCAGTGGAGTGCCTTGGGGTGATTGGCTGTAGGTCACGTGTTACAGTTGTGTTTAAGCTGGTGTTCTTTGTAACCTTAATTCAGCACCACACAAACTGTGCAGCCCGGTTCGTGCCCATACAAATGCTACACCCATGAACTCAAAATCTGGTAGGACTTGCACCTTCACAAGGACATCTACATAGATGAGGATAAAATTCCTGCTATGAGAAACTTCAAACCTAATTTAAAAGAAGACACTGCAAAAAGGTGTAAACAATTAAATGCAGCTGAGAAAGGACAAGTACAATGGTGATAACAATATATGATTACACAGAGCAGTGATGTGCACAGACAAGAAATCATTTTTCGTGTTTTTGCTAGAAGATGGGAAGGATGAACAGAGGTCAGCTGATAAAACTTATGTGAATGTCCTTGTGTACTCATTATATGCCTTTACACAACAAAGATACTAAAGCCTTCTAGAAATATTCTACCTTTTCTATTTAACCTGGGTTCAGAAGTAGATTTGTTTTTTAGAACCTTATACCAAACTCTAAGAGTCTATGGCAGCAGCGCTTCATATTGTAGTAGAAATAAACAATTTCACACAAATGTTCATGTGTCAGAAGAATGCACAACTTAGGGCAGATCTGTATAGGTAGTGAACTCCTAAGTCACATAAGGGGTTGGTTCCCATTAATGCAACCACGGAGCAGCTGCAGCTATGCAGCTATTGCTGCCTTACCTGCAGTAAGGCAAATCCTGGCCCCCCCAACCCCCTTACTAGTCCAGGAACTCATTGGAAAAAAAATGCAGGGTTTTTGGCAACCTTTCCCCCAGCCTTGACAACATGAGATATACAAATTACATTCATGCAACTAAACTACCAATGCAAGGACAAATGTTAAACTTGGCTCCGCCCATTTGCAAATCATTCCACTAAAAATCATACCATTATCACCATTGCAAAGTGAAGTTGATACAAAATAATCTGGGGTTTCTTTCCCTTCCTCCTCCTGCTTGGAAATGCATACATATTTCGTCCATGAACCAGTCACATATTTTACAGAGCTTAAGCTGTATGTTAGCTGTACAGTAAGAGATTTCAGCAATTCATACAGTAATCATTGCAAAACGATAATGTTTTGCTCATAATCTAGGTACAACCTTACTGGAGGTAACAAAAATTCATCTTAATTTCAGAGAATGCATGCAGAAGGTTAGATTCTTAGAATCCAAAATAGTTAATTTTCAGTATCTGCTTTCATCAAGCATTATCTGGGAACCTGGAGTATGAAGGGTCTTGAAAATAAAATTAAATATAATTGCCTACAGTGAAGCTGTGGAATAACTGAACTCAGCAGAAGTACTATTTCAGGAGGTGCTTTTCTTTTTTCAGCTTGACGATATTTCTGACTAAACAACCAATGTCTCCAACCTTTTGAGAACAGTTCTGACACCACATAAACCTTCTGATTGTACATATACATTGTATGGTTATAACTTGTAAACAATGAACTGGTTAGTTCCATTATACATCTGCTTGTTAGCTCTGATGCCAGATAGGAAATGAGACTGTCATGTGTGCATAACACAAAGAGAGAAAGAGGCCAAAAGAATTCAGTTTTGTGAAGTCTCCAGAAAGTACTAATCTGTGGCCAAAGAGTGAAGAGTGAATTCAGAATTCATTACAATCCAGTTGAAACAAGACTTTCTTTTCACAGAAGATGCATGACAAAAAAGAGATAGCACAGAACATCCTGGTGTTGCTCTAAACTCTTCTGTTTTCTAGAATTTAACTCAGTCGCATCTTCTCCAGTAATTTCTACTCCTCCTCTTTTTTCTTTTCTAACTTTTCCAGCCTTTGCTACGTAAATTGTTATACTTGAGAACCCAGGAACTGCAATAATCATGACCCAAACAGTGATACACGTCCAGAACTCCCTTAAAAAAAAGCCCACAATTAGGGCCAAGAGGTACACCAAGAAGATAGTGACCTAGAAGGAAGTCAATAGAGAAGGACTTCCTCTTGTTACAGGTTATAAATCTGAGAACAGAATTTTTCTTTCCCTGCTTCCCTGTAAGAGAAACAGAGTTCGAATAGGGAAGGGGGAAGGGAGTTAATTAGCCTTACAAAAGAACTAGCTAGCCAGGCTGCATTCCTCGCTGATGGCTCATCAGAGACTGGGGGGAGAAGGAAGGAGTTTTGGGAGGTGGTGGCTGGCTCTGCTCCGAGGGGAAGGGGGCAGACTGTGGAGTTTGCTCTCGGGGATGGAAACGGGGATCTGCGTGCGGGCATTTGGACAGAAGGCCTAGAAGTCTTTCTTTCTGGCTTCCTGTCCTGGTGAGGCCAGACCACCGGACTCGGTCGGCTCGCACACTGCCTCGTGACTCCAGCCGGGACCTACTGGGTTTTCATTGGTCTGTGCTTGCTGGGAGAGAAGGAAAGAGCCTTGGAACACCGTCATCTGAGAACAAGAACTGCAGGCCCTACACCTTCTATGATCCAACAGCGCCCCCTGCAGGCTACGATTCATCATCATGGCTGGGCTTCGTGAATGAAGATTTGGGAAGGGCTCTACCCACGTTTGTTGCAAGTGCGTTGGTGGCTGAA